>NC_091442.1:24741923-25051730 GCF_964237555.1 Oryctolagus cuniculus | reverse complement strand
AATCCTCCGCCTGCGGCACCGGCATCCCAAATAGGCACCGGTTCTAGTTCCGGCTGCTCCTCTTCCAGCTCTTTGCTGTGGCCTGGGAAGGCAGTAGAAGATGGCCCAAGTCCTTGGGCCCCTGCATCTGCATGGGAGACCAGGAAGAAGCACCCGGCTCCTGGCTTCAGATCAGTGCAGCTCCAGCCATTGCGGCCCTTTGGGGAGTGAACCAATGGATGGAAGACCTCTCTCTGTCTCTCCCTCTCACTGTCTATAACTCTACCTCTCAAATAAATAACAAACAAACATAAAAAAATATTTCCTGCAGCTTCCCAGGGTGCACATTAGCAGGAAGTTGGAATTGGGAGAGTTGAGACTCAATCCCAGGCACTCCGTTATGGCTCTGGGTGTCTCAAGCAGTGTGTGGACCACAGTACCTGATACCCGTTTTTTTTCTGGCTCTTTATAAAATATATGATACATTGATGTCAACTGCTGTGCTATAGAACAGCAGTACTTCCCCTTATCTAAGCTTATTTTGTTACTTGTTGTCTTACCTCCCTGTAGTCCTCTCTACCCTCCCCTTCAAGTTGATGTTCTAGAAGGGAGTAGAATAGTGGTTCCAGAGGAGGGTTTGAGAGCATGCTTGAAGGTGTTTCACGCCATCTGTCTCTTGAGGGAGGCTTCCAGTGGTCATGGACTGTTACCTGATGTCCATCTTGTAGGTGAAAGGACCGTGAAGGGCCACTCAGAATGCATAAAACGCCTGGATTCTAACTTCAGGTAGGCAGGATGGATCCTCCTTCAGCAAGGCATATCGTGTTTGGGCTTTCACCTGTTCCTTAACCTAGCAACAACTGCTAATCGTTGCTGCGGCCGGAGGAGGGTGAAAAGTGTGAACTCGAGCAGATTGCTGGGGTTAGCTCTGGCTCCACCACTGCCCAGCTGCAGAGCGTGGGCGAGTGATCTCTCCTCTCAGCCAGTTTCCCCACACGCCCGCCCTCGTGAAGTGGCAGCATGCACAAGGGAAGAGTGCCTAGTGCCAGTGTCACATCCCCATCACACCCTGGTGCCCACAGGCATCCGTGGACAGTCACGGGAGGAACAGGTGTGGGCTTTCCCTCTGAGTCCACAGGCTGGATGGGAGATGAGACAAAGGTCCAACGTGGTGTGTCAGGCTGTGAGGACCGAGGGCAGTGAGGTTGGCCCCAGGAAGGTTCTCTCTCTGGAAGGAACGAGCTGAATTGTGGGAGGACATCCAGACCCCACAGAAGCCTTGCAGCAGGCCTGGGCTTGGTGCTGTGACACGTGGTGAGGGGCAGAGGATGAAGGGACAGTGGTGGGAGGCAAGGGTTGATTGAGAGCAGCCAGGGAAATGCATGGTCTTGGGCCACAGTGAGGATTCCAAGCTGTAGTAGAGTGTTAGAAGCACTTTCTAAAGGCTGTAATGTAAATGTGCATATAAAATTTACCTAGAGGTTATTGCCCAAGTCTCAGATTCCCTTAACAGCCACAAAACCCAGCCCAGGGCGAGTGTTTGTCCTTGCGCTTTCCTCCTCTCCCCGCCCCTTCTTTCTCCCCAGCCAAGGTTTGTATTTTGATAACAGATGCACTTCACAGGCGGGCCTTTGGCTTTGTGGTTAAGACACCCACTTTCTGTACTGGAGCCTGGGCTTGATTACCAGCTCCTCTCCCTGTTTCAGCTTCCTGCTGGTGTGCATTCTGGGAGGCAGCAGGTGATGGTTCAGTGTTTGGGTCTCTGACATGCGAGACCTGGACTGAGTTCTTGGCTTCTTCCTGGCCCAACTTTGGCCATTGTGAGTGTTGTGGGAGTAAGCAGTGGATGGGAACTGTTTCCCTGTCTCTTAGCCTCTCAAATAAATACATTAAACATAAAAAAAAGTTGTATTTCAGGATAGGCGTTGTTTAACTGCTGGTTGGGACACCTGCATCCCAGACCAGATTGCTGGTTCAAGTCCCAGCCACTCTGCTTCCAGTCCAACTTCTTGCTAATGCACCTGGGAAGCAGCAGCAGATGGGCAGTCCCGGGTGGAGTTTGGCCTCACCCAGCCCTGGCTGTCTGGAGAGTGAACCACAGATGGAAGACCTCCCTCCCTCCTCCTCTCTCTTTCTCTGTCACTCTGCCTTTTAATCAATGAATGACTCTTTAAGAAATGATTTTTTTTTTTTTTTGGTCTACATACCACTCCTGTGTTTCACTTGTCCTCTGTGTTGAAGGTTTTCACTGCCACCCTGCCTAGGCTAAGACATTTGGAAATGGCAATGGCATCTGATCTTTTAAATTATGTACTGCCCTGCCCCCCCCCCCCCCAATCGCTGTGGAACCCTGCAGTGGAAACTGTTCAGCCTCTGTTTTTTGGGCTGATTGAGCATTGGACAGGTAAGAGGTGAAAGCCGGCAGAAATGTCAGGGGTCAGGCCTAGACCAAGTGAAGAGGTGGATGCTGGCAACGTGCAGGCCGGATCAGTGGGGCAGGAGAGTTATGGTGTCTGTGGGACGGTGAGAGGGCAGCAGCTGCTCTGGTCCGGCTGCTTGAGGCATCAGACCAACGGCGCCTGCAAAATGACTCCTCTGCTCGTGCCCCTCAGCAGCCGGACACCCTTGCGCACTGTGGGTCTGTGATGGGCCGAGCGACTAAATGGCTGTTCCTCTTTCTCTCTCTGAAGTCATGGACTTGGAAGCTTTCATTAAGACCATGAAGAGGGTTCTGAGCAATGCGTCAGATGACATGCTGGAGGCACTGTTTCTGAAGGTGGACTCAGACTGTAATGGCTTTGTCACCTGGGTGAGCAGGGTGTCCCTGCTGCCTCAGGGCACGGAGGAACAGGTGGAGGGAGGGCCAGAGGTGGGGGCAGTCCCGTGGGGTGTTTGCTGGCTGGAAGGAACCCTAGGTGTCTTGGAGGGGTCCCTTCTGAGACTTTTAGGAACTGGGCTCCTTGCTGTTCCACACCTTCCTGGGGTGCTGGAGAGTGTGTGACAAGTGTCATGAGCCCCTGTGTGAGACCTTCTGAGTGCAATGGTGAGCAGCTAAGGTTTCCCCACCTGCCACAGGCTGCCCTGCATCCCAGCATCCAAGCTGCATGTCTGGCTGTGGGCATTCAAGCTGACTGTTCCATGGCTGTCTATGGTCACTCAGGAACACGCAAACCAAAAATTCTAGGGCTTTCTAGCATGGTAATAATAATGTTTTTGTTGTTTCCTGACAGTAAATGTCCTACTGTGAGCACTCAGGCGTTGAAGCCGCAGAACGATTTCCCTGCTTAGCCAGGTTGGGAAACGGAGGCATAGGGAAGTTAGGACATTTGCCCTGGGTCACAGAGCTGTAGTTAGCAGAAGAGCCATTATTCAGACCTAGGCCCTCTGCCTCAAGAGTCCACGTGTGCTCTGCCACTCAAACCTCCTCCTTGGTTGAGATGTAAGAAGGGAAATGGATAAGCCGAAAAGACAGGTTTATTGTGGTACAAAAACTTTGAAATCCATGGGCAGTTTTTTCATAACACACATTCCCGTGAACTTTTTGAAGTCAGAGTTTGTGCAGCACGGAGGGTGTTTTTGTCTAGTTACAGTGGCTCCAGCCAGGATCACATCGCCCGGGTCCGAGTCCCGGCTCTGCTCCCTATGCCAGTCTCCTACTGTGTGCACCCTGGCTGGGCTGGGTGGGGGCACAGAACCAGGCTCGGCTTCCTAAAGCCTAATGCGGGGCTGATTTGTCTGCACCCTCCCTCCCTTGCCTTTTCTTCCTGAGGCAGCAGAAGTATGTGGACTATATGATGGGCGAGTTCCGGGGCCAGGAGGAGATGAGGAAGAGCCAGTACCGCCTGCGCTTCCACCTCCCCATGACCGTCGTCCCCCTGTAAGGAGCCTCTGCCTGGGCCTGGGCGGGGGCGGTAGGACGAGCGCTGGCCCTTATGTTGAGACTCCTTCAAGCCACGGGCCACTCTTGGTGCTGCCCCGGGGCCTGCCCACAGCTGACGCTCTGTGTCCTTCAGCTCCTTCAGGCTTGTGGCCCTGCAGTGTTTGGGAGGGCCGAGAGGGTGATTTGTCCTCCTTTCACAGAGCACACTGGGGCTCAGAGAGGTGGGCAGCTTGTCCCAGGTCAGAGGCAGGGGTGGTCGGGTTGCTGTATTTGGTCCTCTGAGTCTGTCCCCCAGGATACTACATTGTTTCGTTTCTTCCCACGGCCAGGGCCCTGTGGGCTGGCAGCCTCACCCACAGGGCTGTAGATGGCTTGCGTGTGTACATCTGGGGTGACAGGAGTGAAACTCAGCGTGGCTGGCCCTGGGACGGCTCCTTCAGTCACTGATGGGTTTTGATGGCCCTGTCTCTCTTCCAACTCCTGCCTGAGCCTGCCTGCTCCCTGCTTCTGTGGCTCCACTACCTGCTGTTCACACTGGACCTTGGCCTTGAAGGGGAAGAAAATTGTCCTCTCCTTCTGCCCATGTTAGATTCACTGATTGGGGTCCCTGTCACTGAAGACAGACCCAGGAGATGAAGACCGTGAGAATTTATTTAATATTAGTGTATGTGTCCAGGGAGCCTTCGTAAGAAAATGAAGACCCCAAGAAGTAGTTCAAGTATGTTTCAGGCTGGGTTTGAGGAGCAGACCAAAACATGGGAGGATGTGATAGGACAAAGTGAGTGGCAGCAAAGCACTTTTTTTTAAAAAAGATTTATTTATTTGAAAGGCAAAATTAGAGAAAGAGATCTTCTGTCCACTGGTTCACTCCCCAGATGGCCACAAATATCGGAGCTGGGCCCATCTGAATCCAGGAGCTGCGTCTGGGACTCCTGTGTAGGTGCAAGGGCCCAAGCACTTGGGTCCCTTTGCTTTCCCAGGCACATTAGTAGGGAGATGGATTGGAAGTAGAGTAGCCAGGACACAAACCTGTGCCCATAGGGGATGCTGGTGATCGCAGGCAGCAGCTTTACTTGCTACGCCACAACACTGGCTTGTAGCTAAACATCTTATTATATTTATTTATTTATTTTTGGACAGGCAGAATTAGAGAAAGGTCTTCCTTTTAAATCTGTTGGTTCACCCCCAAAGTGGCCACTATGGCCGGCGTGTTGTGCCAATCCGAAGGCAGGAGCCAGGTGCTTCTCCTGGTCTCCCATGCAGGTGCAGGGCGCAAGGACCTGGGCATCCTCCACTGCACTCCCTGGCCACAGCAGAGAGCTGGACGGGAAGAGGAGCAACTGGGACAGAATCCGGCGCCCTGACTGGGACTAGAACCCGGTGTGCTGGTGCCACAGGTGGAGGATTAGCCTAGTGAGCTGCAGCGCTGGCCTGTAGCTAAGCATCTTAAATGGGAACGTGGCCAGACCTGTCTGCTCAGAATCCCCCATGTCCCATGTCTGACAATCAGCAGCGCTTTCCCTCCTGTGTGTGGAGGGCTGTGTCTCTCACCATGTGTCCGCCCTGTGTGTGCAGCTTCTTCAAGTTCCTTGAGTGTAACACTCACTTGCCCAGGTGCTGTACTGGGGGAGGCGTCTTGTCAGCTTCCTCCTCCTCCCGGGCCATGGCCCTGCCCACACCCACTGAGTCTGCCTTCCTCCAAGTTTCTGAGAACCAGGAGCACTGCAGCTCTGGAGCTGACCTGCCCATGACCGCTGGCTGCCTTCTTGGAGCCCACCATGGGTTGGGGCACCAGTTGCCTGGGGCACACGTCTCTTGCAGCCAGCTGCAGATTTGTATGGGCCCGTGCTCATGGAAGTGAGGGATGCTCCTGTCCTTGCTCCCTTCTCCTCTGTGGGCTCTCAGTCCTGATGCAGGGGACGCCTGCAGCCTGAGCTGGTCCTGCTTGCAGTCTCCCCTGACCTCCCCCCACTGCAGGAATCATGGATGTGAGATTGTGAAAGTGGCGTTTTTGAAGCTGCGGTTCAAGAAGATCGGGTGCTTCCTGAGCATCAGTAAGGACGGGCTCCTGCAGTTCTGGTCAGAGAGCTTCTCACTGATCAGCTCCTTTAGGGTGAGTGGGGCCCCGTGGGGTGGCCGGGAGCTTCTGGCTTTGTGTGCCAGCCCGCTGGACCTGCGTTCGTGGGACCTGGGTTCAAGATGTGGCTTCCCCGGGGGAGCTTCCTGTTGCCCTCACTAAGCGGGATGCTGCTTGGATGTCCCTTCCACCTGGCTGTCCAGCAGACACCGCAATGCCTGTTTGTCCTTGATTTCACTGCCCACGAGGCTCGCTTCTCTGTGTTGCCACAGCGGTGCCGGGCACCATCACCCAGAAAGCACCAGAGCTGGAAGTTAGCCTCCTCTCCTTTCTTTGTCACACACACTGTCCCCGAGTTCTGATGCAAACCCTTCGCCTGGACCAGGCAGGAAATCATGACGGGTTCGAGTGCAGGCTCTGGAGCCTGGCTGCCCCAGCCACCCACTGTGTTGCTCTCCGTGCCTGTTTTCCTTGCTGTAAACAGGGATAGTAAGAAACCTCTTGCAGGGCTTTGGGGGAGGGGGGGTTTGACTGCTGCGGTACACGTGTAGTGCTTGGGCTGGGGCAAGGCACACAGCACGCACCCTGCAAATAGCCGGGGGCCCCCGGCAAGGAGTGAGTCAGTGATCACACTCAGGAGGCGCTGTGTGCGCAGCGTGGCGAGGCCGAGTCCTCCAGCAGGTGGGGAAAGCCCTGCTCCCCGCGGGTGCTGCCGCCGCAGGAGCGGGTGGGAGCCGGCGATGGCGAGCGTTCCGCGCCGTGGAGCTAAGGTCTGCAGGGGCCTAGACCCTCACGAGGCCTTCACACCTGCCTCCCTGACGCACAGGTTTCTGGCCCCTCCGTCCTTCTTTTCTCTCTGTGCGTCTTAGAGGGCAGGTGCACTGTGGCCTGAGCTCTGGGTGTGTCTGCCACGCGGGCGCCTGGGTGGCACAGGAGGACAGAGGAGGACAGAAGGCTCCCTGGGCAGGCCCAGCAGACCTGGAGGCTCTTCCTGGAGAGGCTGCTCTGGCAGGTGGACTCTCCCTGAACGCAGCGTGGGGCCCAGGCTTCACTCACTAGCCGTGCCACCTTGACCAAGGCACTGAGACGCCCAAGGCTCTTGGAGTGTCCTGGGAGGGATGGCAGATGCGAGTTGGCAGGCTCCGCCGCTGTGGGTTAGACTGCAGCCCAGCGAGTTTCCGGCCTGTTTGCCTTACCGCCAGAGCCTGTGTGGGAGCACAGGCGCGGGCCTTGCTGCGCTCTGGGTCCTGACACACAGGCCGCCCGTCCTGCCCCATCAGTTCCTTTTGAACGTCTGTGTGGAGGACTGACTCCCTTGGAAACAGACCCGGTCGTTCCCCTTCCTGCTCTTTTGTGCAAAACATGAATTTCACGCAGGGAGCAGAGTCCTTCGGTGCCCCACCTAAGCCATCTCCCACTGAGCCCTAACCCAGAGCCTGCCCCTCTGGCCTCCTGTCCTCCCCGGATATGGGGGAGGAGGTACGGCTTTGCTTGTGCCTCCCCACTGGGGTGCCAGCCCCAATATTGTGTACATGGGGGTCATGTGAGGCAGCACCAGGCAGTGGAAGGGCCCTGGCACTGAGTGCCCGCCGAGTGCCCGGTGCCATTCATTCCTTGAACCTGGCAGAACGAATCCTTGCTAACAGGGCCACTTTGACCAGGCAACACCTGCAGAGGGTAAACAGGAGTCAGATGTGTAGAGGGTCAGGCAGTGGAAGGGTGATCTCCCTTCCCTGAGACCCTGACTTCTCTCCCTGGAGACAGCTGCTATGGGCTAGGGGTTGGGGTGGGTGTGTCGGTGGGTGGGTGGTGAGGGTCCGCATGAGCTGTGCTTTCAGGCTGGTCTGGGGTGGGGTGTGTGTGTGGGGGGAGTGAGGGTTCTCACGTGCGCGCACGTGTACGTGTGTATGTGTGTGTGTGTATGGTGAGGGTCTGTGTATGTGTGGTGAGGGTCTGTGTGTGTGTCGGTGGGTGGGTGGTGAGGGTCCGCATGAGTTGTACTTTCAGGCTGGTTTCTGGTCACTGTCATGGCCAGGCTCAGCTCGTGCCCTTCCCGGCACGCACTTGCTGGTGAGTGCACACAGGTGTGTCTTGGAAATGCATCCCCGATTGAAAGTGCTGCGCCCGGCCGGCACCGCAGCTCACTAGGCTAATCCTCCGCCTTGCGGTGCCGGCACACCGGGTTCTAGTCCCGGTCGGGGCGCCGGATTCTGTCCTGGTTGCCCCTCTTCCAGTCCAGCTCTCTGCTGTGGCCAGGGAGTGCAGTGGAGGATGGCCCAAGTACTTGGGCCCTGCACCCCATGGGAGACCAGGAGAAGTACCTGGCTCCTGGCGCACCGCGCTGGCCGCGGCGGCCATTGGAGGGTGAACCAACGGCAAAAAGGAAGACCTTTCTCTCTGTCTCTCTCTCTCACTCTCTCACTCTCTCACTGTCCACTCTGCCTGTCAAAAAAAGTGCTGCGCCCAAGACTTGGGTAGATCTGTTGGTTGTTCTTTTTTTTTTTTTTTTTTTTTTTTTTGACAGGCAGAGTGGACAGTGTGAGAGAGACAGAGAGAGAAAGGTCTTCCTTTGCCGTTGGTTCACCCCCCAGTGGCCGCTGCGGCCAGTGCGTTGCGGCCGACGCACCACGCTGATCTGAAGCCAGGAGCTAGGTGCTTCTCCTGGTCTCCCGTGGGGTGCAGGGCCCAAGCACTTGGGCCATCCTCCACTGCACTCCCGGGCCACTGCAGAGAGCTGGCCTGGAAGAGGGGCAACCGGGACAGAATCCGGCGCCCTGACCGGGACTAGAACCCAGGGTGCCTGTGCTGCAAGCGGAGGATTAGCCTAGTGAGCTGCGGCGCCGGCCAGCGTTGGCTGTTCTTTAAGCTGATTTTTTGCACCTGTAGAAACAGACTCAGTTGAATATTAGGCTTTTAGTAGTTAGTGGTCGCTCTGGGCTGCATGCTTTGTGTGGCAGGAGGGGGTTTCAGGGACCCAGGGCTCCTGGTGTGCCTCCTCAGGCGAGCGTCCCCAGCCTGTCTCCTCTGCTCCTCCTTGGCCAGCTTGACCAGATACAGCCGTCCCGCAGCCAGAAGATGTGGGTCACCGACATGGTGTGTCTGCACAACATGAACCTCCTGGCGGTGGCGTCAACGGAGCTGAAGATCGGTGAGTGCCTCCTCTCAGCCGTCCTTGGGGGCTGCCATCGGCCGGCCCTTGGGGTGTTGCCAGTGGAGAGAACCTGCTGGGCACTGGGTGCGAGGGGCGGGGCTGAGTCACTTGTCTGGTTGGCAGCCCAAGCCTCACTTTGTAGGCAGGAGCGCTGGGTGACTGCTGGAATGACTAGCACCCGAGTCTGTATGCTGGAGACCATAGGCAGTGCACATCCAGCCCTGATTCTGCCTCTGATCTCTTGCCACTCCCGGTCCTGGCCACCTCCATCTCTCCATGAAATGGCACGGAAGCTTCCTGCTGCTACTCACACTTCCCCTCAGGCCCACCATGGCAGCCAGGGTGGCACTTAAAATGCCCGTTTGCAGAAAGCCTGCTCTTCCAACGGAGAGGGGATCTTAATGTGCTCCGTGAGACCTGGACGGGCCGAGCCCTGCTGCCCTGGCAGTCCCCTCTGCCTGCCCCGCTTAGTCAAAGTCAGGTTCTTCTCTTCCAAAAGAGTGAGATCGACCCCCCTCCAAGGTCCCTGCTGCCGCCCTGTCACGCAGCTGTTAGCACAGCCCTGTTTTGTGGTCTGTCTCTTCCTCTGGACTGGAAGCTGCACAGGGTCGGAGACTCTTGCTCAGCCCAGTGTCTCAGTGGCTGCGTGAACGAAGCGTCCTGTGCGGCAACCTTGTCAGGTAGCCAGGGAGAGGAAACTCATGTGCAGAACTGCAGCCAACGGCACAAGCCCCTCAGGACAGGGAGCAGCTGTTCTGGAACAAGCGGGCCTTTGGAGTCAGGAGGGCCTGCGTTCAGACCCTTGTCCCACCACTCTGTAGATGGATGCCTCAGTTTACCCAGAGGTAAAATGGGGCTAATAACTCACGTCCTCAGGGTGAATCTGGCTTAGTGGCTAGGTGTGTGGAGCTCCTGGCACAGTGAGATCTTCCACCTGCTGGTTCACTCCCCAAGTGCCTGCAGTAGCTGGGGCTGGGCCAGACTGAAGCCGGGAGCTCTGAACTCCACCTGGGTTTTCCACGTGGGTGGCAGGAACTCAAGTACTGACCTGCCCTCTGTGGACTCCTAGGACGCCTGTTAGCTGGAAGCTCTATCAGAAGTAGAGGAGAGACTGTCACAGGCCCCGTGCTGCGGGATGTGGGCATCCCAAGTAGTGTTTAACGCTTAACCCACTGGGCCACAGTGCCAGCCCCAGGAGCCCATGTTGGAGATGATCAGGTGTCATCACAGCCATCCTGACTGAGCAGCTGCCATCTGCCCGGAGACACCTGGGCATGGCCAGAGACAGGGCTGCCGTGGCCCAGCGTGACCCGCAGCCTCCGAGGCCCCAGCCCGAGCAGAGGTGGCTGAGAGTCTGCCACTCTGCTGCTTGTTAGCCAGGGGCTGCACCTGCAGCTGGGCCTCCTGGAGGGAGGCAGACCTCGGAGGTGCTGAGCGCTGAGGCACTGGCTGGAAGGGCTGCACTGAAGGCTGCTGAACACAGTGGAAAGAGTGTTGGCAAAAGATGCATGGCAGGGGCTGGCGCAGGACAGGACGAGGGAAGGCAGCGAGCCTGGGGGAGCTGACCCTTACTGCCCTCCCCAGTGCGCCTGGGCGTCACCTGATTATGAGTCTCCTGTGGTGGGGCTGGAGGTGCCAGGCTGAGCCCTGGTTGCTGAGGGGGCCGCTGGGCTCTGACGTGGGTCTTTGCTTCTGACTGCATGCGCACCTGCTGGGAAGCACTGAGAGAGAGTGAGCGGATGGGCAGAGCTTCCGGTGACGGCAGTGCCCAGGGCCCGGCAAGTGCTCTCTTGTTTGCTGGTCACGCCCCGTCACTTTGTGATTCTCTAGGGCTCTAGGCCCCTGCCCAGACACACCCCCTCCCTCACTGAGCCTGCTTTGTAGCAGGAGAGACAGACCCTAAAAATGCAAACAAACCAAGAAGCATTCAAGGTTGAGATAAATTCAAGGTTGAGATAAATGAGGGGGCTGACAGCAGGGTCCCAGCCCAGGCGGGAAGCCTTTCCGAGGAGGCGACCTCTGAGCTGGGTCTTTCTCCCTGATGGAGGGGATGGCAGGTGGGGAGGCTGTGCAGGGTGAGCTGGGCACCAGTGGGGCGGGAAGGGCGGGGATGGGCATGGAGGGCGAGGCCCCAGGCGCCTCGCAGGCTGTGCCCGGGTACTTGGGACGTTCTCGCAGCTGCGGTGGGAAGTGTTGGCAGTTTGGCAGGGTACCGGCTGGATGGGCTTGCCTCGACTGCACAGGTGGAGGCTGCGGGAGAGCTGCGGGGCAGGGCCGGGCCCACTCGTCCGTCTCGCTGTCTCTCCCCAGAGTTCTTTGATATCAGTAACCGTCGGTGTGTCCGGGCCTTCACCTTGGTTGATGTGGACAGCTGCGTGCTGGCCATGGACTACTGGTGAGGGACCCCCCTCCCCCGGAAGGAGGTCTGGAAGGGCCCTGTGTCCTCTTGCCCCTCACCCTTTGCTCTGGGGCCCCCTTTCACGGTCACTCACACCACAAGGTTGTCACTCCTCTTGTCCCTCCCCAGGCTGGTCCCGCTTTGGCTGCAGACGCTGGAGTGTCAGCCTGTAAGGCGGGGTGGCTTGACACCCAGCAGCTGCAAGGCTTAATTTTGGTTGAAAAAAAAAGTCAACTGAATTCTGGCTCTGAGATGGTGTGAATCCTCTTGCTGGGCCCCTCCTCCCCTAGGCAGGTGTTGGGGGCAGGGCTGGAAGCCTCGTCCTGCTGGACCTGCCCTCGTGCCCAAGGCGGAGGCTCACTTCCTGCCTGTCTTCCCCAGGTCTGACTATCACAAAGGCGTGTTCTGCTATGGGGATACCAAAGGCAGCGTCATCATTTTCACTTCCGACAACATGACCCACGGGCTGTTCAACCCCCACATCCTCCCCAAGGCCTCCAAATGGGGTAACTAAGAGGCTCAGGGGAATTGGCGGGGCCTGGGAGCCATAGAAACTGGTGCCCAGATGGCCAGGCCCCATCTCCGCTGCTGGAGCCCGGCTGAGCGGCTGTGGGAGGAGGGGGTGATGGGGGCAGCAGGACACCAGAAGGGGGCGGCTTCTGGAGGGTGGGAGGTTGTGCAAGCAAGGCCCAGGGCCATGGGCCTCTGCCTCCCCAACTCCACCCCCGGGGAGAATGAGGGGAGAGCCTTTGACCCGGGAACCCTCTGCTCCTGAGCTGCCTCGGGGTAGGGAGGCTGCCCAGGGCCAGGCTCTGTGGGGCCAGGACAGCCTGGCTTGAGCAGAGCCAGCCACGCTGAGGATCTGGTGCTGAGCGCGTTGGGAGCATCCCCTGCGGGAGCCCCCTCTCCCTTGGAGGGGGTGGCTGCTGCCACAGCCCTGGGCGAGAGAGGCATAGAAGGTGGAGACCACACGTGGCCCAGGCCCACAGCTGTGCTCCTCGGCTGAGATCTGACACCCGCTTGCTAGGCCGCCTCACAGGTTGGGATTACATTAAGAAGGGACTGTTTGGAGCTGCTCTCCCGAGGGGTGCTGGGTCCCCAGAGACCGCAGGACCGGGGGCTGTCTGGGGGACTCATCTGAAAGCCAACATTGAGCTGTGGCTGCACAGGCTGTGCTTCCAGGTCACTCCCTGTCCATCCAGAGAGGCCCAGGGACACTGGGCTCCCTTTCCATGCAGGATGCAGAGCCGCCCCTTGGGCTTCCACCAGGGGATCCTAAGCCTTGGGGACGCTGCTGCCAGGCTTGTTGGGGCAGCATACGCCACTGTCAGGGCACAGATGGGTCCTGTACTGGACACAGCAGTACCCGGGACCCGCTGGACCCTTGCCACCTCAGCCCCCGGGCCTGCCCTGGTCGCTCTGTCGTCCTGGGAGTTGGCACAGGAGGTGTGGTGGTCTTTGAGCTGAGTGGTAGATGGGAACTTGGGGGCGGGACAAGTGAAGCTGGAGTGGTGGATGTGAGTCCTTCCATTCCCCTGCTGGCCAGAGGCTGATGCGCACATGGCGACGAGGGCCCCGCGTGTTGACTTGGGAGGAGATGAACACCCAGGTATGCACCCAGCTCTGTGTGACCTGGAGGCAGTTGCATAACCTCTCTGTGCCTTGGTTCCTCTATTCCAATGGGGATGACCAGGCTTATGGAGGGCTCTGCTGTAAGATTTGTGGAACGGGAGAGCGTGGAGGTGGGCAGACAGCACATGCCAGTGGCCATGGCCTGCAGTTGTGCAGGTAAACAGGTGGGAGCACCATGGCCTCTCCCAGACTCCCTCTCCCTCTGTGCCCATGTGCAGCCTGGGGCAGCATCCCCCCCTTGGGGCTGCGTTTCCCTCTCCCTCTGTGCCCATGTGCAGCCTGGGGCAGCATCCCCCCCCTTGGGGCTGCGTTTGCAAGCTGCCTCCTGCCACACAAGGCCAGCGACCTGCAGGAAGATGCTTGGCTGAATCCCCAGAGCCCACCTCTCTCTCTCTCTTTTTTTTTTTTTCCCTCATGTTCCCTGGGCATTTGGGCATTTCTCTTGGACTGTCTGGCCTGCCCCTCCCTCCCTCCCTCCCTCTCTCTCTCTCTTTCTCTCAAGATTTATTTATTTTGAAAGGAAAGGCAGAGTTAAAGAGAGAGAGATCCTCCATCCTCTGGCTCACTTCCCAGGTGGCCATAATGGCCAGCTTTGGGCCAGGCTGAAGGCAGGAGCTTCTTTTGGGTCTCCCGTGTGGTTGGCAGGGGTCCAAGCACTTGGCCATCTTCTACTGCTTTTCCCAGGCCATTAGCAGGGAGCTGGATCAGAAGAGGAGCAGCCGGGACTCAACCTGGTACCCCTATGGGATGCTGGTGTCGCAGGCAGCAGCTTAACCCGCTGCGCCACAGCGCCAGCCCCTGTCGGGCATCTCTGACCTACCTCCTTAAACTGCCGTGAAGGTGGGCTCGCTGGGTCCCTGAGGCCTTCGGCTCCTTCCACCTGTGAGCAGCCTGCTTTCCCTGCAGGGTCATCAGCTGTTGGCTTTGGGTGCTTTTGGTGGCCAGGGCTGTGCTGAGTGCAGTGCTGGCTCACCAGTCACCACAGGCAGCCTTCTGCACAGGGACAGCATGTCGTTTTCTCTTTTTTAATCTTTCTATCTTTAAAAAAAATTCATTTATTTGA
The DNA here is from genome assembly GCF_964237555.1 of Oryctolagus cuniculus. Lineage (NCBI taxonomy): Eukaryota > Metazoa > Chordata > Mammalia > Lagomorpha > Leporidae > Oryctolagus > Oryctolagus cuniculus. The sequence goes on along the minus strand of NC_091442.1, from coordinate 25,037,550 downwards.
GAGGCAGGGAGAGAGCAAGCACGCACCCCAGATTTGCTGGCTCCCCAGATGCCTGCAGCAGCCGCTGGACTGGAGCTAGGAGCTGGCAGTTCAGTCTGGGTCTCCCACTTGGCAGCAGTGACCCGATGACTTGAGCCATCACCTGCTGCCTCCCAGGGGCTGCATTGGCAGGAAGCGGGAATCAGGAGCCGGAGCTGGGAATCGAGCCCAGGCACTCGGATGTGGGATGTGGCGTCTTAGCTGCTAGGCCAAACGCCCACCCGGAGCACGTGGGTGTCGAGGCACGATGCCAACTCCCGCATGATTCCTTTTCAGCATGAATGGAGCCTAGAGTCGCACTTCATTTTCCTCCACAGCAAAGTTGAGCTCCCTGGTGGAGAATCAGTGTTTTCAGGTTTCAGCAGCTGGGGAGCGGGCGAGACCCTGAAATCTCGTTGCCCTTCTGCTATGAGCTGCAGGGGCACGGGGTGGCCGTGAGAGTCTGCCTAGGTGCTGGGTGAAGGCAGCCCCTGAATTGCCAGGACGCATGCGCGGGGAGTGGTGAGGCCTCTGGAGAAGCTCAGGGGTTGCCAGGCGACTCAGGATTCCTCTGGGTCTTGCTCGCCTCCTGGGGGTGGGGAGCCAGTGACGTGGACATTGTTTTTTCCTGTTAGATCACTGGACCAGCATTTCCACCCAGAAGCTCTTAAATGAAAAGTCCACCTTGCATAGAAGTTACCGACTGAAGGTGAGTTGAATCCACACGCACGCAGCACTCAAAAATAAATGCAAAAAGTGAATTTACCCACCTGGGCGTTGGTTCCCGGGAGTGGTGTCAAGGCCGCTGTTGGATCTTGTCTGTTCCACCTGCTGAATGCCACGTGCAGCCACGTCTCTCACTACGCCTATTGCCGAGCTGGCCCTTGAAGTGCTACCTTCTTCCTGGGTGGCTGTGGAGGCTTCCAGCTGGTTCCACTTCCTTTCTCTGTGCCGTTCTCTCTCCTTTCAAAGCCAGAGGAATTGCGACTTAGGAAATAGTCTTGGGCTGGCGTTGTGGTGCAGAGGGTCATGCTGCCACCTGTGATGCCCGCATCCCATGTGGGCCCTGATCTGAGTCAGGGTGGCTCCACTCCAGTTCAGCTCCTTGCCAGTGCATCTGAGAAGGTGGCAGAAGGCAGCCCAGTGCTTGGGCCCCTGCCCGGACCCGGGAGACCCAGGTGGAATTCCAGGCTGCTGGCTGCAGGCTGGGCCAACCCTGGCTGTTGTGGCGATTTGGGGAGTGAACTAGTGGTTGGAAGATACTTCTCTTTGTCTCTGTCTCCAAACAAGTCTTGTCACTCTAGTAGCTTCTCATTGCATTTGGAACAGAAGGTAATTTTTCCAAGACCATCAGGACACGAGGTGAGCTGGCTCCTGGCTTGTTCTAGGTCTTGGTTTTTTTTTTGTTTGTTTGTTTGGGTTTTTTTGCTTATTAACTCTGCTGCAGAGACAGACCCCTTTGCTTTCCCTTGAACACTGTAAGTCCTTCCCTACCTCAGGGCCTTGGCACATGCTGTTCTGCAGGCTGTAGTACTCTTCCCCAGGTACCTGTAGGACACTTTGCTCCTCGCAGGTGCTCCTCAGCCGGCCTCCTGCAGCCCTGCAGCCCTGCTTACTGCCCTACTCTGCGTTGTCCTTCGCTCCTTTTTTTTTTCTTTTAAAGATTTATTTATTTATTTATTTATTTATTTATTTATTTATTTATGTGAAAGGCTTTACAGAGAGGCAGAGGCAGAGAGAGAGAGAGACAGACAGACAGACAGAGGTCTTCTATCTACTGGTTCACTCCCTAAATGGCCATAGCAGCTGGAGCAGGCCAATTCAAAGCCAGGAGCCTCCTCTGGGTCTCCCACATGGGTGTAGGGGCCCAAGGATTTGGGCCATCTTCTACTGCTTTCCCAGGCCATAGCAGAGAGCTGGATTGGAAGAGGGGCAGCCAGGACTTGAACTGGTGCCCATATGGGATGCCAGCATTGCAGGTGGTGGCTTTACCCACTATGCCGCAGCACCGCCCCTGTCCTCCGTTCTTGCTTTGCCTCCCTCATGGTACTGGCAGCTCCTTGAGGACAGGGACTTTATGTGTGTGCTCTCATTATGTTTCCAGTACCTAGTACCTAGAACAACACCCAGGCCCTGATGGGCTCTCAATGCATTTGTTGAGTGAATGAAGGAGTGAGCCTGAGACCCTAAGGACAAGCGTCGTTGGGTGGCCGGCCCAGAGCCCTTTAGCCCCTGTGACACACTCCTCCTTCTCCTTCATTTATTTATTTGAAAGGCAGGGTTGGGGGTGTAGAGAATCTTCCATCCTCTGGCTCACTCCCCAAATGGCTGCAACAGCTGGGGCTAGGCCAGGCTGAAGCCAGGAACCAGGAACTTCATCTGGGTCTCCCATGTAGGTGACAGGGACCCTGGCACTTGGGCCATCTTCTGCTGCTTTTCCAGGCACATTAGCAGAGAGCTGGATCAGAAATGGCGCAGACACAGCTTAAACTGGCACTCAGATGGCAAGATGGCATTCCAGTTTCACAGGCAGCAGCCTGACACACAGGGCCACCACTCCGGCCCCCAGTGCCACCTCCCTTTTCTGTCTTTTGTGGGAATCCATCCTGGGCTTGGTTTTGCCTCCGAGTTGCTGAGTATCCTGTTCGGGGCCGTGGCTTTGATCTGACGTGGCAGGTGCACAGTGCAACAGCGACATAGAGCCTTGCCCAGTTCCTGGCGTGGAGAAGGCTCTGCGTGGTGGATGAGGATCCCACCTCTACCTGCCGGAGAGGGAAAGCTCTGCACTGGGGGGCCAAGCGTGGGCCCAGGGCTGAGAGCAGGAGCCGGGGGATGCAGAGCCCCGCCGGCCACCCCAGCACTGGGCTGTCATCCTTCCGTGGGCTGCGCTGCAGCCGATGCCAAGGGCGGCCTGGCCCGGAGGCACGGCTCACCTGCGCCGGGAGCTCTCTGTGGGGGCTGGGTCTCATGGACTGTGGCCCAGGCACACGCAGACCCGGCCTTTCTCCTCTCTTGGGAGAATGGTGTCAGTAGCAGCCCAGCCTTGCCTACCCTCTAGCTTATAAGACAGAGCTCCACAGTAGTAAGCTGTGTGCCTCTTCGCTGTCTAGGATGCAGGCTGAGGCTGTGGGCTACGACATTTTGCCCGGCCTGGGACCCCCAGAAGAAGGGTGGTGGCCTCCCTGTCCCTGGGTGCCTTCTGCAGGCTGAGCCTGGAGCCCTGTCTCTCTGTGGGTCTGCCACCACTGCCACTTGCTTCCTCAGGCTATTCATCACAACTGGTGCCAACAGGTCAAGTTCATTCCCGAGCTGAACGTAGTGGTCTCCTGTTCAGCCGTCGATAGGTCTTCTCTGGTGCTGTCCATATTGCCAGCCAAAGCCTCAGAGAAGCCCAGGTACGGGCTGGTGGGTGGAGGGAGGCGAATGGTGAGTTACCGTGGGTGGGTCTGGCCTGTGCTCATCCTTGCCGAGAGGACCCCTGGAAGGTCAGTGTCCTCCCCGGCGGCCAGTGCAGTGTCTTGCAGTTTGTGTGAGGTCCTGGGAAGCAGTGAGTGGGCAGTGCTTAGAGCACAGGTCTGGACCTTGTTGTTTTCATTTTAAAGATTTATGTACTTGAAAGGCAGAGAGAGAGAGAGGGGGGAGAGAGGAGAGAGAGGGGGGAGAGGGGAGAGAGGGGAGAGAGGGGAGAGAGAGGGAGAGGGGGAGAGAGCACTTCTATGTGCTGCTTCACTCCTCAAATAGTAGCCTGGGCTGGGCCATGCCAAAACCAGGAATGTGGCACACAGGTGGCAGGGGACAAGCACTTGGGCCATCTTCTGCCTTCCCAGGTACATTAGCAGGACACTGGATGAGAAGCGGCTCAGCCGGGACTCAAACAAGTGCTCTGATATGGGCTGTTGGTATCACAGCAGCTTAGCCTGCTGCACCCGACACTGGCCCCTGGGGCTGGGTTTTAAGATCATTCCAGCAGCCACCAGCAGCATGGATGTCACAGGCCTCTTGGACCTCCCCTTTTATATGCAAAACTCAGCATAGAAGCTAAGCAGGCAGTCAAGAAATGTTGCTGAATGAAGCAATAGATATGAGTCCATTCTCTTCCATGAGCCTCAGTCTCCCCATCTGTGAAATGGGTGACGACAGCGGTTCGTGCTCCTCGAGATGACTCAAGGGAGCACCCTACGTGATGCATGTAGATTCTGTGTGGCATCAGCTCTTTGTGGATGTTCCGTTCGGCTGCCTTTGTTCTAGAGTCTGCTCCAGAGGGAGTTTTCCCCTCTTTTCTTAAAAAAAAAAAAAAAAATCCGCCATTAGTCATGCAAGTGTGTGTTAAGTGCATTGTCTGTGTGGAATGAAGACACCATGAATAGCGTTGGCCTACTGTGGGCTCCTCCTCCCACCCAGTCCCCGTTGTCTCTCTCACCCTGTTACCAGAAACTCCCTCCCCTTATCTCAGTGCGGCAGGGGCCTCCTGGGGTCTCTCCGCTGGGCGCCCGTTGCCTCCAGTTTCCCTCCTGGCCCAAGTCTCCCCCAAGCCTGGGGGCCCACGGCAGCTCCCGTGCAGGCTGAGTGCTGAGTGCACGTCGCAGCACGTCTTCTTGGGAGTGCAGCAGACTGGAGGCGCTGCTGGGGAGCAGCTGGGTGAGGCACTGAGGGCCCTGGGATCCTGTCGGCTTCCCTCCTGGGCCTGGTCACTCAGCCCTGGGCTGCCAGCGCTGCTTTGCATTCGTTTCCCGGGCTGCGGAGGGCGGGGGCGCGCTGTCTCCCAGCACACTCCCGAGCCGGGCTGTGCTGGGCCCGGACGGCCCAGAGGGACTGTGGGCGTGATGGCTGCAGCCTTGCCTTCTGCATGGACTTTGCCTGGGCCTGGTTTGCCGAGGTCGCGTCTGGGTGGTATGGTGTGACCTCACATCTGTGGCGTGGGTTTCACTCTGCTGCTTGTCTCATTGGTTCCCAGCGCTGGAGGGTGTGGGGGATCACCTCGCCGTGCTCCGAGGGCCCCTGTGGTTGGCTCTGCTGCCTTCCTCATCCCGCCCCTGCCTCCTTCCCCCTGCAGCTCCTGCCCCAGGGCCTTTGCTCCTCTCTACCTGCTATGCTGGTTTTTTTTTTTTTTAATCTTTTATGAAAACTTCAAGTACACAAAAATTATAAAATAGCATATTTCTTCAACACCACTTGGGTACATGGTGGTGTTAGAGTGCCCCACCCAAGCTGCTGTTTCCAGTGTCTCTTAGCGTATTCTCGCGGGATTTGGAAGGGATGTGAGCATGGTTCCAGGGTGGTTTTTGCAGGAATGGTGGAGTCTGACTTGCGTGTCACAGTAGACTGTGCCTGCAGGCAGCAACGATGGGACATAGCGAGGAAACCATCGCTGTAACCCAGGTGGCGTGATGGCGGCTTGGAGCTGGCCCGTGGGGTGAGATGCAGGGGCTGGAAAGTGTTTTCATGCCACACCCACACCTTTTCCTTCCTACCTGTATGCAGTACAGCACACTGGCCAGCAGGTGGCACCATCCACCGCTTGCTGGGCTCCTGCTCTGGTAGATGCTGTTCTGAGAGGTGGCCATTGCCACCCACACTCGGCCTCTGGAGTTGCCGTCAGACTCCCAGGCAGGGTGGACCTGAGGGTTTGTTACTCTGCAGCTGGCCTCACCTGAGTTCTCCCAGTGGTTGGAGCCCGGATGAATCGAGCTGTGGAGCAGGGCTGGGGATGGCTCCAGCCAATGAGGGTGGGTGGGCTGACCCGCCACGCCTCCCCCGCCTCCTCTCCTCTCACCTCTCCCCAAGACTGCTGGCGGTGGCCTGCCTGGCACCCTCGCTCTGTCCCCCTCTGGCCGCCTTCCCTGCACAGCCCTGCTGCAGCGCTGATCCGGCTGGAGCCGTGTGGAGCCTTCAGGGCCAGGGCCGCATCCTCCCCTGTCTCCCTCCTTGCCCCCCTCCCCAAGTTCTTCCCGTGGGGGCTGCTTTCTGCGCCTTCAGGTCTCTGCTTCCCTGCCCCCTGCTCAGGGAGGCTGTCAGAGCTGGGCTCCAGGCCCCTCCTGTCGAAGCCCCTGTCTGTGCCCCCCGCGGGACTTGCGCTGTCCATCAGGGACCCTCTCCCGGTCTCTGCCCTTGCATGCTCCTCCTATTTCCAGACTCTAGGGGCAGGCGCTGTGTCTGTACTGTAACGGAGACCCTGCCGGGGTCAGCCCGAAGTAATGCCACCCACGTTCTGTGACCGTTCTTCCAGAATGTTTCTCTGCGCACAGTGTGGCGAGGGGTGTGTCTGCTCTGACAGTACCCAGCCTTCGACTCTTGACGCTTTGAGTCCTTGAGGGATTCTTGGGGCTTAGAGTGGAGAGAAGCTGGGGGAGAGTGAGACGAGATGGGAACCCAGCGGGAGGCTGCCATGGACATGAAGGGGCCTGGACCAGCAGAGCCCACGGCTGTGCTGGGAGGTTGGCAGAGGTGGACTCGGGGCCCCTCTGGGTAGTGGAAGCCATGTACAGGGCGACCTGGGTGTGCTGTTGGAGGACGCTCTGCGTTAGAGGGTGGGGCCTGATTCCAAGTGGCCACGAACTAACCTGTAGAGGGGAGAGGCGCAGGAGCCGCGGGCAGGCTGCTGTGGTGCGGGAGACAGCTGTGCAGAGCTGCAGACCCTGCCCGTCTGGACCGCCTGCCTCGGTCGCCCTGGCTGTTTCTTGTAGTGTCCGTGTCCCAGTTCAGGCTGATGGTCCTCCTCGGGGCGCCCAGATGACCCACAGGGTGGCTCTGGGCACAGACAGCAATAGCAAGGACACGGCACTCGCTGGCCCTGGGGGCCTCCCTTTGGGTCGGTTGGTGTCATGGTGGAAGACATCTGTCCTGGGACGGTTGAAGTGGAAATCAGGTGAACTCGCCCTTGGAACGAAGCCCGGTGCTTTACAAACTGGGGAGTAGGGTGTGTGCCGCTGGGGGCTGGCTTCCCCTGGAAGGTGGGTGTCCCTGCAGACTGAGCCCTGGGTGCCCCTCCCCGGTGGAGAGCTAGTGACTTTCCTGCCAGCAGCCCCTCCCTGCCAGGCGCTGCTCCGGCCTTGCAGCCCTGCCCTTCGGTGTCGTAGGTTGTCGATGCTGAATCTAAGGAAAGGAATTCTTTGCTTTGATTACTGCCCAGACAAGAACTTCCTGGGTAAGTCATCTTCCCACCCCCCGGGCTGCTGGCCCAGCACGGCTGGGCTCCGGGGCCGTCGGCAGCATCTGGCTGCCCTGCGCATGCTCCCGCTCCCTCTCCTGGACACCAGGGGAGGAGTGATGACACAGCCTCCACACCGCTGGTGATGGAGGGGCGGGGGGAGGGACAGGGAGGTGGGTCACAGGGTTGCCCCCACTCCCTCCTCACCAGCCTGGCTGGGACCGTGGCCTAGCCCTGGAAGAGTCTCCAGTGTAGGCTCCAGGTGGCTGATGCCCAGTTGTCAACCCCAGTGACAGGTGGCTATGACCCCAACATCCGCCTGTGGAACCCCTTTGTCTCACAAAAGCCTGTGTGGCTGATGAAGGGACACCAGACCTCTGTGACGCACGTCATGGTGAGCAGCAAGAGCAGCAACATCCTCATCAGCATCTCCAAGGACAAGGTGCCACCTCAGGGCGCGCCCCACTGCCCCGCCCGGGGACACCGTAGGGACCCTGCTGGGGGAGGCTGCGGCCCGGAGGGACGGGTGCCCGCCTGCGACCATCTCATGGGCCTGGTGGGAGTGCCCAGGGTTCACCACGGAGGCCTGAGCCTGGATTTTTTTTTAAAGGGTTACTGTTCATTTCTTTGAAAGATGGAGCATGGGGGAGAGGGGAAGAGAGAGAGAGTGGCGGGGACCTTCCATCTGCTGGTTCACGTCCCAGATGGCCACAATGGCCAGGGCTAGGCCAGGCCGAAGCCAGGAGCCTGAAACTCCATCTGGGTCTCCCACATTGGTGGCAGGGGCCCACGTACTTGGAGCATTCTCTTCTGCATTCCCAGGCACATTAGCAGGAAGCTGGATTGGAAGTGGAGTAGCCGGGACTTGAACCAGCACTCCAGTATGGGATATTGTATCAAAAGCAGCAGCTTCACCTGCTGTGCCGCGGTGCCAGCACCCCAATCCCAGTCCCGAGCAGGCCGCCAGAGTGGGCCCCTGCAGTCCAGTCCAGCTTCTTGCTCTGTGGCCTTGGCAAGTCCCTTTCCCTTTCTGAGCCTCAGTCTCCACCTGTAGCATGGGTTGTTGAGTGCTTTAGAGGAGAACGGATGGTACAGTGCAGCGCCTGGCCCTGAGGTGTGCCGTACGCACGCGCACTCTGCCCTCGCCGCTCAGCTGCCCTGCGCGCTGGGGCCTGGCTGGGTCTTTCTCAGATGCCTGGGCTCCCCTACTCGGGGCCCCATCACCTTGCAGCCATGCACCTGTTGGTTCTGGATTCTGCCCGGTGCCTCCTGGCCAGTGTGGGGATGCAGGCCAACAGCTCCAGGTGCCCTCCTGCAGGGGACAAGTTGGCGGTCTCTGGAACTCAGTAGATAGAGAATTGTCAGGGGCTTTGGGGGCCCCCTGAGCTGCCCTGCCCCGCACATCTTTGCCTATGCTGTGGTCCTGGGAGTTGCTGTCTTTGCCTCTGATGCAGGCTCTGATGCTGGGCTCTGGGAAACAGGGCCAGGCTTGCTGCAGTCCTCAGGAGGCAGCCTGGGTCTGTTTGAGCCTGAGTCTGCACCCTTCCTGGCTTGCTGGGGCTGCCTCTAGGCAATGCAGGTCTTGGAGCAGCTTCTAGGGCCTCTCCAGGGAAGCACTCGGGACCGCTCCTCTCCGGCCATCCCAGGCTGGCTTTCCCTGGGCGAGATTGGAGTCTTGGCACAGGAGGGGCAGGGCCCACGCTGCCTTGCTGCACCTTCACCCTTGGCTGTGAAGTCAGCTACTCCGGCAGGCAGAGGCCCTGACATGCTCTGCCCTCACTCGCTGAGGGCCTGGGCCACCTGAGCCTCTCTGGCAGGGCTGTGATGGTGGCAGGTGCTGCCGCAGGGGGTGTGTGTTGCAAGTTCCGGGACGTGTATCCTGGCCCTGCTCGCGGGGGCACTGCACGGCCTCGGGCCAGCCGCACCCCCAGGACCCACCTGGGCCTCTTTGTGTGGTTCCTGTCCCCAGAACGTCCGTGTGTGGGACATGCAGGACTATATTTGCCTCCAGTCCTTCTGCGGGAAGCTGTTCGCCCTGGGGAACTGCCCCATCACCAGCGCCTACTTCCACAGCGAGGCCGGGGCCCTCGTCTGCAGCACCTTCTCAGTGAGTGCAGCTCTGGGGCGGTGGCTCGGTGGCTGGGCCCCGGGGAGGTGGCAGGCTGTCCCTCCTGGCCACACTCCGGCCTGGCCTCGTGCCTGCCTGTCCTGTCTGCTGTGTCCCTCTGCTCTCCGATGTCTCCCCACCTGGCTTTCCTTTGGCCTCTCCCTCGGGCAGCCCACCTGGGCAGCCTCTCTGAAGGAGGCCCACACGCACACCATCTCTAGGACAGGACAGAGTAGATAAGCCCGAGGTCTGCGCCTGTGCCGGGCTGCAGGGTGACCCACAGCCAGGGGGCAGGAGGTTGTGTGTGGAGAGGCGAAGCCGTGTCATCTGAGGTTGAGCTCTGCAGGCTGTGTGCTTCTGCCAGCCAGGCCACCTGCAGGGATGCACCCGTGCTCCTGTGCACTCGCTGTCTCCCCAGACTGCAGGTTTCTGCGAGGAGGCTTGTGGCTTCCTGCGTCTCCTGTTGAGTACCTGACTGGCTACCAGTGTTTGTTGAATGAGACATAGCCTTTTTTTTTTTTTTTTTTTTTTTTTGCCAGGCAGAGTTAGACAGTGAGAGAGAGAGACAGAGAGTTATAGACAGTGAGAGACAGAGAAAAAGGTCTTCCTTCCGTTGGTTCACTCCCTAATGGCCGCTACAGCCGGTGCTGTGCTGATCCGAAGCCAGAAGCTGGGTACTTCGTCCTGGTCTCCCATGTGGGTGCAGGGACCCAAGCACTTGGGCCATCCTCCGCTGCCCTGCTGGGCCACAGCAGAAAGCTGGATTGGAAGAGGAGCAACCGGGACTAGTACCCGGCACCCCATCTGGGACTAGAACCCTGGGTGCCGGTGCTGCAGGTGGAGGATTAGCCAAGTGAGCCATGGCGCCAGCCCGAAACATAGAACTTTGAAGTTCATTATCACCTCCCTGCTCTTTGTCAGGCGCTGAGACTATATAAAGAAGACCCTGCCCCATCTCTCGAGAGGTTTATAGGATACAAGAAAGAGAATTTCAGGAGAAAGTGTTGGGTGATGAGAGATTCGTACGCCAAGCATTTCACGGAGCACAAAGAAATCCTTAGCCTAGCCTAGGGCAGGCGTAGTCAGGGAAGGCTTCCTGGAGGGAACGCCTGATTGAGGGCTCTCGGAAGTTACAGGATGAGAGGGACCTTGCACTTGGCCTTTGGGGTTCTAGGGACACGAGGGTTTGGGAGCCCAGTGCTGCATAGAGCAGGGGAGAGAGTACACTTGCTGGCTCAGGCCTCCGTGGGCTGAGGTGTGTGTGGGTCTTCATTTATTGCAAGTTCTTCCTTGGAGCTTGTCACTGGGGGGCCTCAGTCACTGAACCAGAGCCCTTCAGACTGGATGCGTCTGCCTCTTTGTCCACCTACAGATTGGGATCCTCAAAGGGTACTCGGAGGCCCAGGGGCCTGTGAAAGCAGGGAAGATCACAACTCACGGCGCGCCCCTGTGTGCTGTCCTCTACAGCAAGATCTTTAAGCAGGTGGGTGGCTCTCAGGCCAGCAAGAGTGGTGGGGTGGGGACCGCCCTGCGGGCCTGGGTCTGCAGCTAAGCAGCAGTGGGCTCCCATGACATGGCTGGGAGCTCGGTGGTGCAGGGCAGCGGGATGCAGGCAGGAAGCGGGGGGGGGGGGGGGGTTCTGCACACAGCAGGAGGTCAGGCCCTGGTTGCTGGGGCACCCAACGTCCCTGGGCAGTTCCGCAGTTGCGCACAGGCAGGCAGCTCGCTTGACTGTCTGTCTCTCTTGCTTTTATCTTTTTAAAGATTTATTTATTTGAGAGGCAGATTTATAGACAGAGAGGGGAAGAGACAGAGAGAAAGGTCTTCCATTCACTGATTCACTCCCCAAATGGCCACAATGGCTGGGGATACGATCTGAAGCCAGGAGCTAGGAGCTGCTTCTGGGTTTCCCACGTGGATGCAGGGGCCCAAGGATTTGGGCCATCTTCTACTGCTCTCCTAGGCCATAGCAGAGAGCTATATCGGAAGAGGAGCAGCTGAGACTCGAACCAGCCCCCATATGGGAGGCCGGCACTGCAGGCAGAAGCTTAACCTACTATGCCACAGTGCTGTCCCCAGGAACCCTCCTAACGTGGGGTGCAATGCTAGCTGTGGGTCTCCCCAAGATTCCCCAGGGGCCGCTGTTCTGGAGCCCTGCTTTCCAGGGGAGCCATTGCTTGGCCTCGTTCCCTGTGGGAAGGGCGGGAGCACCTGGGCCCGAGCAGAGCCTCCCGTGTTGGGCAGAGCAGCTGCGCGCGTGGAACTGTTTCTGTGCAGTGGGAGCAGGGGCACTGCCAGGGCCCGCCGCCTGCTCGAGGGGCCTGTGGTCAGGCCGTGGGCCGGACAGGCTGCCTTGGGTGGGAGCTCACCGCCGGCCTGCTTTCCCCTCCCGGCTGCTGTCTCCACCCCTCACTGCCTCCCTGCAGCTTGGCGTCACTTTGTTTGGCTTTTCCTTTGAAGTTTCCCCAGCCCTCCTCGGTGTTTTCAGTAGGGAGCATGGGTCTGCCCCGCGCATTATAATTCCCCTGCTCAGGCGGCACTTGGTTTATTTCTGGCTTGTTTTTGTTTTTGTGTTGTCATCATTAAGAAGTCTTTTCTGAATTAGGAATCATTTTCTCTGGGAGGATTCTGATAAGTGCCGTCTCTGAGTTAACAGGGACTCTGCCAGACCGATTCTTGCTAAAAGCAGAGCCAGCTCTGAGTCTGCCAGAACTCAGCAGAGGAAGCCTGCTGCAGGGGGGCGCACGCTGCCGCAGGCCGGGGGCAGCCCTGGGCAGGGAGGCCCCGGCCCCTCCGCAGCCCTCAGTGCCGTGCTCCCCGGCAGGTGGTGAGCGGCTGCCTGCATGGCACCGTGAACGTGTGGGAGATCACCACGGGCAGGAAGATGGTGGAGTTCTCTGTGTCTGGGGACCAGCAAGTGGAGCTGACCGCCATGGCCCTGGACGAGTCGGAGCGCTGCCTGCTCACGGGCTTGCGAGAGGGCACCATGCAGATGTGGAACTACAACAGCGGCGAGTGCCTGCTGACCTTCCCCAACCCCGACCAGCTGGAGGTCAGTCTGAGAAGCCACGCACGGCTCCTGTGGCTCTGGGACACATTGCTTGTTTCTTAGTTTTCATTTTATTTGAAAGGCAGACAGAGAGAGATGGATTTCCCATCCATTGATTCACTCCTCCAATGCCCACAACAGCTGGAGCCCGGAATCGAGTCCGTCCCGTGGGTGGCGGGGCTGCTGAAAGGCTGTCCACGTGGCAGGCGGCACCGGCCTCAGACCTCCCCGAGCCTTGTGTGTCTCCGTGCGGACAGTGAAGGGGGCAGCCCTGGCCTCAATGAGGCTCACAGTGTGACTGCTGCTCTTCCTGCTGTCAGCACCTCGTGTCCCACAGGTTGGAGCTGTGGGTTGCATTTCTAGCAGCAGGGGCAGGGGACTCAGAGCCACCCGTGCTCACCCCGACTTGGGAAATGCCCAAGAGGATTATGGGAATATTCTGTGGGGGTGATGTAGAAAAAGAGCAGCAGTTCCACTTTGGGGCTTGAGCCCACAGCCTTAACCCCTGGGACGCGGTTTGGGTACCCCTGGCTCAGAGCTTGTCACCTGGCAGTTACGTGGCCTGAGCCGGTCACTGGTCTGCTTCCCAGCGATCCCCTCTGTGAGACACACACGGACCCCTAACCTGTCTCCTCCTATAAGTTCAGCCCACCTGCTGGTCCGAGTGCACTGGCTTGGGTGGTGGGACCGTAGAGGGGTGTGAGGCGGGGGCGGGGCCAGCTCACGGAAGCTGGAGGAGGCTCACGGAGGCTCGTCACGACGGAGGGTCTTGGCGTCTTGCCTCGTGCGCTTGGGAAGGCGCTGGAAGCCCAGATCCGCGCTCTCTGAGGGGCTTGAGAGTTTGGTTTTCTCTCCTCCCCACCAGATTAGTGGAATCATCCACATGAACAAAACGTACTACATGACAGGCTGGACTAAGAGAATCACTAACTTCACGTGAGTTGTGGGCACGCGTGGTGTGTAGGCGAGGGCAGCTGGCCACGCTCGGCCGCGCTCCTCCAGGCGGGTCCTCCCTGCCCTGCTTTCCCGGGGGGTGGGACTCCAGGTGGGGAACTCGCGGTGGTTACTGGCCGTGGCTTCACCTGCTCCTCCATTACTGAGGTGCCTGCGTCCTGGGCTCAGTGCTGGGCTGAGGGTGCGTATGAGCAAGAATGACAGTCTCCGTCTTCCCGGAGCGTCTGTCCAGTGGCTGGAATAGAGCGTTGCAGAGTGGGTGATGTAGAAACCACAGACATTTATTGTTCACAGCACTGGGGGCCAAGAAGTTCAAGATCAAGGTGTCAACAGATCTGGTGTTTGATGAGGGCCTGCTTCCTGGCTCACGGCTGGCGTTCTTGCTGTATTCTCACATGGTGGAAGGGGTGGGGCATCACACTGGGGCCTCTCTATGAGGGCACTGAGCCCATTCACAAGGGCTCTGCCCTGTGACCTCATCTCTTCCCAGAGGCTCCGCCTCCAGGTGGCCTCACGTTGCAGGTTATTACAATCCATGTAAGACTTCGGGGAGAATACAGAAGCCAGTCGTAGAAATGCCCGTCCTTCTCACACGCAAGAATACCCGTTCCATCCTGATAGCACCACGAGCCATCACTTGCTCCAGCATCGGCTCTAAAGCCTAAGTCCAAAGTCTCACCTGTGTATCACCACGATTAGATACAGGCGAGACTCAGGGCGCTGTGAGACAAATCCCTTGGCAGCCGTGAACTGTGAGGAGTACGGTGGTGGGACAGCCGTCGGGGAGACAGACGGGAGAGACAGGAAGAGAGAAAGGAGTGACAGGTCCTGAGCAAGCCCAGAATCCCTCAGGGCAAATTCCATTATTCCTGGAGACTTGAGGATGGTCCTCTTTGGCTGGGGTGGAGGGCCTGCCTTCGCGATCCACTGGGGCCATGAGCCAGGCTGGGGCTGGGACCGCAGGGCTCTGGGTGGCCCTGCTCCCGTGGTGGCTGCGTGGCTTGGCCCCACGCCTGTTTCTGTGGCTGTCTCCCTGGGACCATGGCTCTGCAGGAGGCCTTGTCCTTTGAGATCTGGGTGGTGGAGGCAGTGGATCTCTGTCAAAGGGGTGCTTGGCCAAACCTGTCACGTTTTCTCCTGAATGGTTTTCTCATTCCCTTCAGACACACAGGTGGGCACTTTTCCTAAGTCTTTATGTCTGCTTCCTTTTTGATTGGCAATTTGTTCTTTTTAGAAAATATTTTTTTTTTTAAATATTGATTTGAGAAACCAAGGCAGAGAGAGAGAGAGGGAGGGAAGGAGGGAGGGAAGGAGGAAGGGGAGAGAGATAGAAAGAAAGAATTCCCTTGACTTAGTTAACTTCCCAAATGCTGCAATGGCTGGGGTTGGGCCAGGGCCAAAGTCAGGAGCTGAAGTGCCAGGTAGTTTGTTCTGCCTGCTGCCGCCTACTGGCCTGCTGGAACACAGACACGAGCCATCCAAGTCCTCTGTCACTTTACGGCGGCGGCCTTGCCTCCGGCTCCCAGTCCACGTGCCTCGGTGGCGTCTGAGACTGATCACGGGGGCCTTCCTGTCCGCAGTCTGCCAGCATTGTGCTCAGGGTCACTCGGGTGCCGCTGCGAGGAGGCTTTCTGGACGCCGCTGCCCCCCGGGCCCTCACTGGAGTCGCCGTTGGCGGGCCATGCAGGGCCGTGCTGGCTTTTTCTGGCACGCCTCTCAGAACTCTCTTAGCCAGCGCCACAGCTGCTTCTGCCAGGTCTGCAGAGTCCGTGTGACAGCTGGGCCGTGCTCCTGGTCACTCACTGCCAGTGCAGAATACAGGGGCTGGGTGGCAGATAAGCAACAGACGTCTCTCGCGGCTCTGGAGGCTGGGAAGGGGCGGGTCAGCGCTGGCAGGTGTGGTTCGGGGATGGCCGTGTCTTCGCCGTAACCTGCCGTGGTCAAAGGGGCAGGAGGCCTCTCTGATCCCGCGTGTGAGGGCTCTGATGGCACGACACCTTCCTCCCAGGCCCCCTCCAGCTTCTCTGCCCCCGAGGACCAGTTCCGATGTGTGAATTGGGGGGTGGGGTGGGGGGGACGCGGACTTTGAGTGCCTCAGCAGGCAGATGGTAATCGGTCATTTAGTTCAGAATTAGAAAATGTGTCGAGTGCGGTGAGAGCAGGTGAAGGCCCCTATGGGACGTGGGGGGAGCCCGACTTCCGCTTGTGTGGAGGGGAAGGGGGGCAAGGCGCCATCTGCTCTGAGGGCCTTTGTGGGGCCCTGATTTTCCTGCTAAACCTTAACCCTAACCCAGGCGCCTGGAGCGGGAGAGTAGAATTCATCCGTAGGGCCGGTTTGTGTAAAGACCGCCGGACAGGCGCGAGTCCCTGGGTTCGTGAGGCCCCAGCACTGCGAGGCAGCCCCTGCGGTGGCGAGGCCGAGCGCTCAGGCCTCAGCCCTGGCCGTGTTCACAGGTTCCACAAAACCAAGCCAGTGCTGCTGACCTCGCAGTGGCAGGCCTTCCACACCGAGGACGTCCTGAGCATGGCCAAGTACCAGAACCAGTTCCTCGGGACCTCCTCCTACAATGGGGACGTCCTCTTCTGGAACGTCAGCATGTTCAAGCCCATCCTCAACTTCAACGCCTCCGAGAGCCCCTTGCCCTTACAGCCCAAGAAGGTGTGGTCCGTGGAACATGCTCTCCCTCCACCTGCTCCCCGTGGTGGGCCCGTCGTGTGGGCACGGGGCTGGGGAGTGTCCTGGGGAGTAGAGGGGGTGGTCGTGACTTGTTCTGGAGGGCTTAGGAGCTAAGCAGATGTGTGGTAATTTTCGGGATTCTCTTCATCTGACAGATGTGGAAACAGGCACAGAGAGGTTAAGCACCTTGATTAAGGTCACACAGCCAAGAAGGGTAGATGCGAACCCTGCCAGTCAGGCTCCAGAGCCTGGTGGGGCAAGCCTGTCCTCTTTCTTGGATGTCTTGCTCTTGATGGTGGCTCCCTTCTTGCCCGGGTGGCTGTTGGATGTCACTGGGCTCAGGGCAGGGGCTTGGGAAACCTGTGCCACCGTCTCTCAGTAGCCCTGTGTTGGAAGGGACCTTGGGGGTCACCTCATGCCACAGTTTCCCAGGTGTGTGGGGGGAGGAGTGCTTGGGGGTGGGGCTTCCCCCAGGCAGCTCAGCTTTCTGTTTTTCACTGTGGATTTCCATTAAGGTCAGACCCTAGGAACAGCTGGAAGCTACTTTGCATTGCACAGATGAGGAAACAGTTTCTCACAGGAGCAGTGCCCCCTCTGAGAGTCCTGAGGGCACCAGTGGTTGCCCAGGGATGGGGATGGGGTTGTTAGCTCTGGTCTGGGGTCTGTCGAGGAGGGAGGTTTCTGGGAAGAAGTTCTCGGGCAGCTGGAGGCCCCTGGTGCTAGCTTGGGACTGGACAGGTCTGGTGTTTCCCCTAGGACTCTGTAACGGCGTAGGGGCTGCTCTCTCCCTGGTACAGGTACGGGAAGTGGGCAGCTTCCTGGCTGAGGGCCGCAGGCCCAACAAATCCTACATGGAGGAGATGTGGGCACACAAGACCCCCAGAAAGCTCCCCGGCCCTAGCACCAAGACCCCGGCCGGGGCCAGCCTGAAGCTGAACCTGAAGTCGGCTCCCCCGGTGCTGAAGCACTTGAAAGACAAGGAGTCGGACAAGCCTGTGCTCCAGCAGGTGGGAGCAGGGGTCTGCTTGTTGGGGGTGTGCTTTTCCCGGAGCGCCGTTAGCGTCATCCGCTCCCTTGCGGGGGTGTGCTGGGCCAGGCGGGGGCCTCCCTGTTTTCACCCCACTGCATCGTGTGCTCTGTGCTGCTCAGGCCTGGCCGCCGTGGCTTCCCGGCCCGCAGGCAATCCCCGGCTTGCAAGTCTGAAAGCTAAAGGCAAGACGGCAAGGGAGCATGCCCCAGAACTGAAAACCGGACATGAGTTCCTGGGCCACTTTCCCAGCCTAAAGCTCAAGGCCCTGGCCCTGGCCCTGGCCCGGGTGTGGCGGTGAGCAGGGGGACCTGCAGCCTTCCCCAGACGCAAGCCTTACCTCCTTGGAGACCAGGCCGCAAAGGCCTTGGCTCAGCCCTACTCCCTGCCCCAGGATTCCGCCTTCCAGCCTTACAGCCCACTTTTGGGGAGAACAGGGAGAAAGAGAAGGAGGAGCTGTCCCTTCGTACGCACAGGGGCTGGCTGGGCAGGCCTCAGGCTCCCAGCAGTGAGGTGGGGACCGCAGTCTGGTTCCCTGTGCCTGGAGCTGAGGCTGGGCAGTGACGGCCTCACTCCCGTGTGAGCTGCCAGGCTGTCGTTCTCTCTACGTCAGCTCTAGACAGCCACCCGGTCTTTGAAGTAGCAGGGTTGTGCCCTGCATTCGGATTTTCAGAGTGAGGGGATACACGCCCCCCAGCCTCCTAGTCACTTTTAGGGCAAGTCTCGGCCCCGAATAGCTGCTCACGAGGAGGGGAGTCCCTAGCATCAGCATGTCCAGAGGCCCAGCGCCCACTTGGTTCTGTGCCGGCCTCCACAGGGCGCGGGGGCCGGGAGGGGCTGCTCCTTTCCTCTCATCTCTGTCCCCACAGAGAAGGGGGCACACTCAGGGTGACCTGGAAGACCCATTGCTCTCTGCAGGCCTCTTTCAGCGCCGGCAGGACCGGGCTGACATCCAAGTTGCGTGGCAAACAGTCCGTTTACAAAGAGGCCGAGAAGAAAAGAGGGGAGTTCCAGCGGAAGAAGTTGCTGCAGTCCAACGCGTCGGTGGAGAAGGTTGGGAAGCAGGGGCATGCGCCTGCCTCTCCCCGGGCCTGGGCAGGCGGCGTGCAGAGGGTGGTGCGGTTTAGCATCTGGAGTTAGGGCTGCTGGGTCTGGGTGGAGTTCCTGTGTAGCAGGGTTGGATGTGTCCAAGGGGGTGAGCAGCGCTCCTTCCTGGGGCAGTGTGGGGGCAGGGTGCTGGATTGGGAGGCAGGACAGTGGCATTTCCAGAATCTACTGTTAGAGTGCCCTCCTGCTTTGTGTGGCTTGTGGGTGGGGTCAGTTTATCTTTTCAACTCTTCCTCCTGTGCCTTTCCTTTTCTGTCCTGGATGCTCCTCGTTGTGATGCTTAAGCCCCTCCTGAAAACACAAACCCCTGTTGTGGCAGGGTGTGGCAGGCTCGCCCCACCACCCCGCTCCAGGCATGCGCCTCAGAGCCGGTCCTGCGTGCTGGGGAGGGGCTCACAGCGTCTCCTCCAGCTCCCGAATGCTCTGCCTCCTAAGTAATGCCTTAGGGTGGACGTTGTGGCTCAGGGGGTTAAGCTGCCGCATGGGTGGCCTGCACCCCATATCGGAGCATCAGGGATTGAGGTCTGCCTCTGCTTCCGATCCACCTTCCTGCTAGTGCTCCTGGAGGGCAGCAGATGGTGGCTCAAGTACTTGGGAGACCCAGATGGAGTTCTGGGCACCTGGCTTCTGCCTGGCTTTTGGGAATGAAACAACAGATGGAAGATATCTTCCTCTCTATCCTTCTTTCAAATGAATGGGTGGATGAATGAATCGTTAAAAAACATTAAAAACTAAAAAATACCTTGACAACATTTTAAAAGTAATGCCAGTTAACAGTGATTTTCTAAAAAGTATACGAAGAAAAAATAAAGGTTCTGCCATGTCTGGCTGCAGCCACCCTGCCCCTGCCAGCAACAGCAGCCTCGGCCAGCGGATTTTGTACTTTCCTGGACCAGTGAGGTGGAGCCTGGCTGCTCAGCACGCGCACAGGTGCAGCTGTCACCGCCGTGCGTCTCTGCCGCTCCTTTCAGCTCATGAACGTGAAAGCCTGGGCCTGCTAAACAGCGCTTCTCCATCCCCAGCCCCTGGCCACCACCGAGCTGCTTTCTGGCTCCGTAATTTTGGCGACTCCATCTCACATAAGTGGGGTCACGCAGTGTCACACTGTGTGCGTCTTTCTGAGATTGCTTTCTTTCACCCAGCATAATGTCCTTATTCATACTAGAGCTAGCTTATGTCAAACTTTCTTTCCTTTTTAGGGGTCAGTACTATTCCACGGCGTGTGTCCATCACATTTTGCTTATCCTTTCATCCACTGATAGACACTTGGGTTACTTCTTTTCTTCTTCTTCTTCTTCTTTTTTTAGAGATTTTATTTATTTATTTAATTGAAAGGTAGAGCCACAGACAGAAGGAGACAGAGACAAAGGTCTTTCGTCTGCTGATTCACTCCCCAGATGGCCACAACAGCTGGAGTTGTGCCGATCTGAAGTCAGAAGCCTTGAGCTTCTTCCAGGTCTCCCACATGGGTTTAGGGGTCCAGGGACTTGGGCCATCTTCCACTGCTTTCCCAGGCCATAGCAGAGAGCTGGATCGAGGTGGAGCAGCCAGGATTCAAACTGGCACCCATATGGGATACTGACACTACAGGCAGCAGCTTTACCTGCTATGCCACAGCACTGGTCCCTAGGGGGGCCCAAGGAGACTTGAACTGGTGCCCATATGGGATGCTGGTGCTACAGACTGGGGTTTATCCCACTGCACCACAGTACCAGCCCCATCCAACTGATTTTTAAAAAGATTTATTTATTTGAAAGGCAGAGTTAGAGAGAGAGAGAGCAAGCATTTCCACTTGCTGGTTCACTTCCCAAATGGTCAAAATGACAGTGGTGGGGCTGGGCCAGGCTGAAGCCAGGAACATGGAACTCCATCCAGGTCTCCCACATGGATGCAGAGGCCAAGGACTTAGGCTGACTTCTGCTGCTTCCCCAGGTGCATTAGCAGGAAACTGGATTGGATGTGGAGCAGCTGGGACTTGAACCGGCACCCGGGACTCAAACCACTGGGCTGTATCACTGGCCCCACCACTAATTTTTGTATATTGACTTTATATCCTGCTATTCTGCTGAATCCATTTCTTGGCTCTAATCATATTTTTGGAAGAATCTTTAAAAGAGTTTTCCACATGTTAGACCATATTCTCTGCTAACAGATAATTTCACTTCTTCTTTTCCGACTTGGATGCCTTTTAGTCCTTTTTCTGGCAGTGCTCTGGCTAGACCCTTTAGTATTCTGTTGAATAAAAGTGGTGACAGAGGGTGGCCTTGTCTTGCTCTCTCTGATCTTAAAATGCTTTCAGTCTTGCACCACTGAGTATGATGTTTGCTGTGGGTTTCTCATATATGGCTTTTTTATTGAGTTGATGTAGTTTCCTTCAGTTCCTAGTTTGTTGAGTGTGTTTCGCATGAACTTGAGTTTTTGTCAAGGGCTGTTTCTGAATCGGTTGAGGTGATCATGTGAGTGTCCCCTTGTTACTGTGTGTGTGGTGAGCCATCTGCGTCCCAGGAGTGCATCCCTTGTGGGGTATGAGCCTTTTCTGTGCTGCTGAATTTAGTTTTCTGGCATTCGGGTGAGGAGTTTCACACCGGAGTTCACCAAGGCTGTTGGTCTGCAGTATTCCGCTCGTGTCTTTGGTTGTGCAGGATGAGGTAGGATTTGTTCCCTCCTCTTGAATTTGTTGGGGAAAGTTTTGAGAAGGAGTATTGTTAATTCTTTAAATATTTGGTAGAATTCAGAGGAGAAACCATTAGATCCGGGGCTTAAGGGGCCCCTGGTTTGTGATCCCGGTCTGTATGACAGTAAGGATAGTTGAGACCGTTTAGTTACTTGGCGACATGTTTTGGAGACACTGTGAAGCTCCGCCTTGGCAGGTGTGAGGAAGCCTGCAAGCCTGATCTATTCTGCGCCCCTGACTGTTCTCAGCCTTGTGCAAGGTGCCAGCAGGGCGTTCTCTTCTGCTCTGCTCTATGCAACATGACTTCCCATTGTGGCCCTGTCCGTGGGCCACAGGAGCGACATATAAGGTAACCGTGAGAGAGGGAGAATAGCCAAGGGCACAGCCAAGGCAAGATTTGAACAGGAATTTGGTCCAGTCCAAACACTGTCCTGGCAGTCCAAACACTGTCCTAGAAAATAGGGGAATTTCGCTATAAATAGATGAGGATATGTAGGGGAGTCAGTCTGCAAATTGCTTTAATCTTAGAAAATTTTGTTTGAGCCTTAGGACAAATTGGCTTGTGTGCTTTCATCCATCAAGCGTGTACCATACATCAGGCACTGAGCATCTAAGAATATGGGGCCGGCACTGTGGCGTAGAGGTAAAGCCACCGCCTGCTCAGCCAGCATCCCATGTGGGTGCCAGTTCCGGTCCTGTTGGCTCTGCTTCTGACTAATGTGCCTGGGAGGGCAGCGGAGAATGGCCCAGGTATTTGGAGCCCTGCACCCACGTGGGAGACCTGGAAGAGGCTCCTGGCTCCTGGCTTCAAATCAGCCCAGTTCCAGCCACTGAGAGCCATTTAAGGGGTGAGCCAGTTGATGGAGGATCTCGCTCACTCTCTGTCTCTTTCTTTCTCTGTAATCTCTCTCTCTCTCTCTCTCTCTTTCTAGATTTATTTACTTGAAAGTCAGAGTTACACAGAGAGAGGAGAGGCAGAGAGAGAAAGGTCTTCCTTCCACTGGTTCACTCCCCAGATGGCCACAATGGCTGGAG
The DNA here is from genome assembly GCF_964237555.1 of Oryctolagus cuniculus. NCBI lineage: Eukaryota > Metazoa > Chordata > Mammalia > Lagomorpha > Leporidae > Oryctolagus > Oryctolagus cuniculus. The sequence goes on along the minus strand of NC_091442.1, from coordinate 25,015,755 downwards.
CTGCACCCATTGAAGCCAGGAGCTTCTTCCGGGTCTCCCACATGGGTGCAGAGGTCTAACGCCTTGGGCCATCTTCCACTGCTTTCCCAGGCCGTAGCAGGGAGCTGGCTAGGAAACGGAGCAGCTGGGACTCAAACCAACGCCCATATGGGAAGCCGGCACTGCAGGCAGCAGCTTTACCTACTATGCCACAGCACTGGCCCCAACCCTGCCTTTCAAATAAATAAATAAATATTTTTTAAAAAGAGAGTAAACAGAAAAGACAGAAATCCGTACCCTCAAGTGACTCATCATCCAGTATGAAGTTCCTTGTACCAGCCAGGCAGGAAGGATAACGTCACTGTCACCATTCCCACTGGGCACCTGGGAAACTGGGGGCCATGTGAGGGTGCCTCAGCAGTGTGCGGCGATGGCCAGGGTACCCACTGCCTCTCAGCCCTGTTGAACTGGACCCACCTCTCTCACACAGATCATCTTCCTGCAGACCAGGCCTCGCCTGCCACACACAGCTGCCTTGCTGAGCAGCTGCATGGATGGCTTCATCTACGCCTGGTCCATCCACGGCAACGGAGGCCTCCTGGGGAAGTTCCCCGTGGAGCTCAAAGACCACGAGGATGTCGTCGTGGGCGCCATGGCCACTGACGAAAATGACTGGATCCTCATCACGGGGGACTGTAAAGGAAGCATCAAGGTGAGGAAGAATCGGCACCCAGGGCCAGGGACTGGCGTCAGCCTCCCTGTCCCCATGGCCCTGGGGGAGGATCACGGATTAGCTCAGGGGTCTGCCCCGTGCAGTGAGGGCCACACTCCGTCATCGTCACCCGTTTTGTGTTGGCTCTGTGATGAGCTGTGTCAGAGCTGGTTCTGTGCTTGTGATGGACATGAGGCGGGAGGGCCTTGTCCTTGAGCCAGTCATGCCCTGCCTGCTGACCAAGGGCTCTGGCCAAGGAGATCCCTAAGACTCCCTCGGGCCCTGAGTGGCAAGGTTTCCTAGGGAGGCAAGAAAGGCCTCCAAAGTGAAGAGGCGTGTCCTGGGAGGAGCCCAAAGGATGAGTCGGGGCTGGGGTCGAGGGGTGCATGGCCGCTAACCCACACTTTTTGCCTAGATCTGGGACATCAAGGATTACTGCGTATTTGTTGGCCAGCAGCCACCACACCCCAGTGTGAGCAGTGCTGTCACTGAAATGGAAAACAAGTTCCGGGTGCTAATTCCTAAAAGGCTGCAGATCAGCACCCCTTACTACATTCCTTTGAAGGAGAAGGAGGTAGGGAGGTCACCGGAGCGTTGCTCAGAAAAACACCTTGAGTCCCACTGGGATGCTGGGCCCCTGGTTCCCTCCTGTCATCAGAATCCTCCTTGCTTTCTGTTCACGGCTGTCAGTGAAGTGAGAAAAGCTGTGCCAACCAGAAGTCACATCAGCAGTGAGCATCAACACGGGCACACCAGTACACGCACACACCCAGACACGCCCTCCCGCGAGCTTCAACACAGGCACACCAGCACACGAATACACGTGCACACCCAGACACACCCTCCCGCGAGCTTCAACACAGGCACACCAGCACACGAATACACGTGCACACCCAGACACGCCCTCCCGCGAGCTTCAACACAGGCACACCAGCACACGAATACACGCACACACCCAGACACGCCCTCCCACGAGCATCAACACGGGCACACCAGTACATGAATACATGTGCACACCCAGACACGCCCTCCCTCGAGCTTCAACACAGGCACACCAGCACACGCACACAGGTGCACACCCAGACACGCCCTCCCGCGAGCTTTGATCTCTGCACTGAGGACTCTGGGGTAATGACTTCTTATAAAAAATACAACATATAAATATTTTAATAAATGCAACACATTTGCATGGCTCAGTAATCACTTGATATTTCCATGCTGACTAAGGGAGTTGAGCAGCTTTTCAGATTAAAGCCACAACGTGATGGCACTGAATACCTGCCGAATGACCGAGGCTAAAAGGACGGGTGAGAGCCGGTGCTGGCAAGGAGCGTGCTTCTCGGCTGGGACTGGCACTGCTGCAGGGGGTGTCGGTGGCTGTCACCATTATGGAGAACCGTTTGACAGCAGCCACTGACGCCGAATATGTGCCTACTCTATGATCCAGCAGTTCCGCTCCTGGACTTACACCCAGGAGAAGTGCATGCACTCAAAGACACAAGCAAAGATGTTGACAGAAATACTGTGTGTGATAGCTCCACATTAGAAACGACTCACGCCTCTGGTGTAGGCTGGAAAACTAAATTGCGGTGTTCTCACACTACAGACTAGTGTCTGGCACTGGAACGAACAGGATACACTTCTCACTACAAAATGGGTAACTCTTCAAGCAATTTAAGCAAAAATCAAGCCTAGATGAGGATGTGTTGTGTTTCTAGAATGTGACACCAGGCAGATCTATCCTGTTAGAAGTGATTATTTCTCTGGGAGCAGTGGAGTGGTTGGAATGAGACCCCAGGGGGCTTCTGGGGCCTGACCACTGTTTCATCGCCTGGCTCTGATCATGTTTGTGCTCAACTTGTAGATGTTTATTCAGGGGTCCATTTAGTATGTATGCACTTGTCTGTTTAGTGCACATCAATGTAAGTTAAAACCATGTGGGGTGGATATTCGGCGCAGCAGTTAAGACGTAGCTTGCGAGGCCTGCATTCCTAGTTGGAGCACCTGGGTGTGAGTCCCAGCGCTGCTCCCCACTCCAGCTTCCTGCTGATGTGCACTCCGGGAGGCAGCGGTGAGGCTGAAGTTCTTGGGTCCCTGCCACACATGGGAGACCTCAATGGAGTTCCCAGCGCCCAGCTTGAGCCTGGACCAGCCCTGGATGTGCAGGATTTTTTTAAAAAAGGGTTTATTTATTCGAAAGAATTAGAGAAGGAGAAACAGAAATCTTCCATCTGCTAGTTCACTCCCGAAATGGCCTCAACAGCCAGGGCTGGGCCAGACTGAAGCCAGGAGCCAGGAGATTCTTCCAGGTCTCCTGTGTGGGTGCAGGGGCCCAGGACCATCCTCTGCTGCTTTCCCAGGCCATAGCAGGGAGCTGGATCAGAAGTGGAGCAGCCAGTACTTGAACCAGTGCCCATTTGGGATGTCGCATAGCGGGCGGTGGCTTTACCCGCTACACCACAGTGCTGGTCCCAGCTGTGCAGGAATTTGGGGAGTGAACCAGTAGATGGGAGGTCTCTATCTTAGAGTGCACATTAGCAGGAAGTTGGAATGGGGAGCGGGGCTGGAACTCAAACTGAGGCACTCTGATAAGATGTGCAGGTGTCCCAAGTGGTGTCTTAGCTACTGTCACCACCTGCTGTCACCTTGCTTTTCATATTCCATGATACATCTTAGAGACCTTTGCAGCTCACTTCTCTCTCCCCTCCCGCCCCCTCCCCTCCCTTCTCCTCTTCTCTCAACTGTGCACTAAGCCGTAGGATATACTATTGAAATAATCCCCTTTTAAGAGAAAATTGTGTTTTTTTATACAAATCATAAACAAAAGCCAATGTTATTTCACATAAGGGAAAACAGGTATGTAGATAAATTCCTAGAAGCGGGATTGCTAGGCGAAAGAGTTAGACCTTTCCAGTCTTGATGGGCATCTTGCAGTCTTAGGTTCCCCCCCCCCCCTTTTTTAGTTTGTTTATTTATTTTTGTTATTTTATTTATCTGAAAGAGTTACAGAGAGAGGTAAAGATATAGAGCTAGGGAGAGAGAGGTCTTCCATTCCACTGGTTCACTACCCAAATGACCACAATGGCCAGAGCTGAGCTGATCCGGAGCCAGGAGCTTCTTCCGGGTCTCCCTTATGGGTGCAGGGGCCCAAGGAATTGGGCCATCTTCTACTGCTTTCCCAGGCCATAGCAGAGAGCTGGATCAGAAGTGGAACAGCTGGGACTCGAACCGGCGCCCGTATGGGATGCTGGCACTGCGGGCTGGGGCTTTAACCCACTGCTCCACAGCACTGGCTTTAGGTCCCTTTTAAATCTGCACTATAAATATATTGTGTTCAGTCTAGTTTTAATAGAAGTTCACTGTATTCAATTCTGTTGAAAATTGATTACCCATGGGTTCAATATAGAAGGAATTTATAATGTTAGTATGATCACTCTACCACTGGAGCCATCACCTGCTGCCTCTCAGGATCGTGGTAGCAAGCAGCTGAACTGGAAGTGGAGGAGCTGGAACCCAAGTCAAGCACTCTGATGTGGGATGCTTAAGGACTGAGTGGTGGCCTACCCTGCCGTGTCACAGCACCTGGCCCATAATGATACACTTTTTTTTTTTTTTTAAGATTTATTTATTTATTTATAAACAAAAGCCAATGTTATTTCACATAAGGGAAAATAGGTATGTAGATAAAGTCCTAGAAGCAGGATTGCTTTGATTACACAGAGAGAGGAGAGGCAGAGAGAGAGAGAGAGGTGTCTTCCATCTGGTGGTTCACTCCCCAATTGACTGCAACGGCTGGAGCTGCGCCAATCTGAAGCCATGAGCCAGGAGCTTCCTCCGGGTCTCCCGCATGGGTGCGGGGCCCAAGCACTTGGACCATTTTCTGCTGCACTCCCAGGCCATAACAGAGAGCTGGATCAGAAGAGGAGCAGCTGGGACTAGAACCGGCACCCATATGGGATGCCGGCGCTTCAGGCCAGGGCGTTAACCCGCTGCGCCACAGTACCGGCCCCCATAATCCATAATGATATACTTTTAACAAACAGGACTGTATTTTCTGTGACCCGATTCTCTGTTTCATCAAATATTTTTTCCTTTGTAGAACTTGGCTGATATTATTTTAATTAGACAAGTCGTAACCTATATATTTATGCCGTGCAGTGTGGAATTTTTGGCTCAGACAAGTCAACATTCCATATGACCTCACTTTCGTGGTGAGACACTTGAAATTCCCTCCTGGTTGTTTTGAAGCGCACAGTGTGATTGACCGTAGTCGCCCGTTTTGTGTGGTAGATTTCAAAACTCTCCTTTGCCTGAAACTCCTCCCTCAGACCCGCCGCTCCTCATCTCCCGCCCCCATACCTGGTCAGGCGGCGTGGTACGTGCTTGTCTTTCTGTGCGGGCGTCTCATTCTCATGGCGTCTTCCAGGCTCCCCACGCTGTTGCAGATGAGTTTCCTTCTTTGCCGTCGTGTGCACACACCACACGTTCCAACCCATTCACCCGTGGGTGGGCGCTTGGTTGGTGCTGTTAGCCGTTGTCAGTAGTGCTGCAGTCAGCTTGGGAGTGCGGGTGTCCCCCGCGCATGCTGATTTCAGCTCCCTGGGCTGTAACCGGGAAGTGGGATTGCTGGATCCTATGGTCGTTCTGTTTTTAGTTTTTAAGGAACCTCCACACGATTTTCCAAAATCGTTTAGCTAATTTACATTCCCACCAAAAGTGCTTAAGCGTTCCCTTGTTTACCGCACTTGTTAGCTTCTTTTCTATAATAGCCATTCTAGTAGGTGGAAGGTAATATCTCATTGTGGTTTAATTTATTTCCATGTATTGATTTTTTCATTTATTTATTTTCATTTTACTTGAATGACAGAGGTATTCCATCTGCCAGTTCACTCCCCAAAGCCTGGCATAGCCCAGGCTGCGCTGGGCCAAAGCCAGGAGCCCACAATGCAATACAGGTGTCCCACGTGTGTGGCAGGAATTCAAGTGTGCGATCCACCACCTGCTGCTTCCCAGGGTGTGCGCTGGCAGTGGGCTAAGCTGGATCAGAAGTGGCAGAGCCAGAGCCTGAATCAGGCACTCCGATGCAGGATGCAGGCTAGCCCAGTGGCGAGCAGCCAGTGTGCCAGTGCCCGCCCTCGGCACTGTGGCTTCAATGTGCGTTTTACGGATCAGCAATGCTGAGCATTTTTGCATGGACATGTTGGCCATTTGTGTGTCTTCTTTTGAGAAATGTCTGTTCATTCCTTTGTTGTTCTTTAAGTGGGTTACTTGTTTTCTTCTGTGAATGGCTTCCCTCCCGCAGCAGCGTTTGGTTTGGTGCAGTCCCGTGTGTCTGCCCCCACTGCTGTGCTGTCCTTTCAGGGTCACATCCAAGGACTCACTGCCTACGTCAGTGCCATGGAGCTTTCCATTGATGTTTTATTCTCCAATAGCTTTTTAAAATGAATTTATCTTTTTTAACTTAAAAAGCCAGCATTGTGGGATAGTAATAGAGAGCATTCCATACAGCTCTCTGCTTCAGATCTTAGGGTCGAGTCTGAGTCCATTCTGGGTCCGTTCTGGGTTGACTTGTGTGTGGTGTGAGGAGTTTCTGTTAATTTCGTTCACAAAGATAAGGTTATGTGGTGAAGCTTTTTGAAATCCGTGCGTGGTGTTCGTCCTGCGTGTGGACGTCCAGTTCTCCCTGCCGTTGGCTGCAGAGGCTCTCCTTTCCCTGTTGTTCTTGGCACCTTTGTCCGAAGTCAATGGACTGCAAACACGTGGGTTTATTTCTGGGGTTTCTATTCGTTGGTTTGGTTTACGTGTCTGTTTTTGTGCTAGTACTGCGTGATTTTGATTACAATAGCTTTATAATAGATGTTTTTAAAAACATATTTATTTGAAAGACAGTTACAGAGAGAGAGGGAGAGAGAGAGCTTCCATCCGCTGGTTTGCTCCCCATATGGGCAAAGCCAGGAGTCAGAAGCCTCATCTGGGTCTCCCACAAGGGTGACAGGAGCCCAAGCAGTTGGGCTGTCGTCTGCTGCCTTCCTGGCGCACCATCAGGGAGCCGGATCCAAAGTGGAGCAGCTGGGACATGAACTGGTGCCCACATGAGATGCCGGCGCCACAGGTGATGGCTTCACCGGTTAACGCCACCGTGCCAGCCCCTGTAAATATTTTAAAATCAGAGAGTGTGATACTTCCAGTCTGTTTTTTCCCCCCTGAGATTTTTTTGGCTTGTTTGGGGTCTTTTGTGATTCCATAGAAATTTAAGGGGCTATTTTTTTCAATTTCTGTGAGAAATGGTATTGGAATTTTGGTAGGGATTATGTTGGATCTGAGATTACTTGAGGTTGCATGGACATCTTAACCATAATTTTGAATTAATTAATTATTCCAATCCATGAACAGAGATAGTTTTCCGTATTCAATTTCTTTCATCAGTTTTGGATAGTTTTCAGTACGTAGGCCTTTCATCTCCTTGGTTAAGTTTACCTCAAAGTATTTTTCTTGTTGCCATTGTAAGTGAGGTTGTTTATAGATTTCCTTTGTTGGTAATTCATCACTAGTGTACGTATGCACTTCAAAAGGTTCATGAAAAATGGAGTTAAAATACAAGTTTATTTTGTGAACAACTTTTTGAAATCCATGCATATTTTTGTCATAATAAACATTTTTCATGGGCCGGCGCTGTGGCTCAATAGGTTAATCCTCCGCTGCAGCGCCGGCATCCTGGGTTCTAGTCCAGGTCGGGGCACCGGGTTCTAGTCCTGGTTGCTCCTCTTCCAGTACAGCTCTCTGCCATGGCCTGGGAGTGTACTGGAGGATGGCCCAAGTGCTTGGGCCCTGCACCTGCATGGGAGACCAGGAGGAAGCACCTGGCTCCTGGCTTTGGATTGGCGAAGCGCGCTGGCCATAGCGGCCATTTGGAGTGAACCAACGGAAGGAAAATCTTTCTCTCTGTCTCTCTCTCACTAACTCTGCCTGTCAAAAATTTTTTTTCATGAATTTTTTGAAGACTTCTTGTGTGTATATTCCATTTTTAAACATGTTGACACTATCTCTGTAGGTGACACAATCTTGAACATAGAAAAAATCCTAAAGAATCCACAAAGAACTATTGGAACTAATAAATGAGTTCAACAAGATTGCATGGTACAAAATCAATATAAAAAATCAGTGTGTTCCTAAACAGTGGCAGTGAGCCATCTAAACTTGAATCTAAAAAATTTCATGTCCAATAGCATCAAAAGAGAATAAAATGGAACGAAGGGCTGGATGTTGAGCCTCGTGGCCCAGATGCCTGTATGTCATGTTGGGGTGCTTGCATTGCATTCTCGCCTCTGGCCCCTCGTTTCGGCATCTTGCCAATGGACAGCCCAGGAGGCAGTGCTGATGGTCAAGTGCCTGGGTTTCTGTCACCTGTGTGTGAGAACGGGATTGAATTCCTGGCTCCTGGGTTCAGTCCCAGCCATTGCAAGCACTTGTGGTGTGAACCATTGGATGGGAACTCTGTTTCTCTCTCTGCCTCTCAAATAAATAAATAAATAAATAAAAAGTAGTACATTTCTAAGACTTGACTCAGTGAAGTTTATAGTTCTTTTTTTTTTTTGAGAAATTAAGAAACTGATCCAGAAATTCATATGGAAATGCAAGAGACCTAGAACAGTGAAAGAAAACTCTTAAAAAGCAGCAGAGCTGACGGGGCTGGCACTGTGGTGGAGTGGGTTAATCCTCCACCTGCAGTGCTGGCATCCCATATGGGCGCTGGCTCTAGTCCTGATTGCTCTTCTTCTGATCCAGCTCTCTGCTGTGGCCTGGGAAAGCAGTGGAGGATGGCCCCAGTGCTGGGGCCCCTGCACCTGCGTGGGAGACCTGGAAGAAGTTCCTGGCTTCTGGCTTTGGATTGGCGCAGCTCCGACTATATAGTGGCCATCTGGGGGAGTGAACGAGCAAATGGAAGACCTTTCTCCCTGTCTCTCCTTCTCACTGTCTGTAACTCTACCTCTCAGATAAATAAAAAATATCTTTAAAAAGAACCAAAACAACAGAGCTGAAAGACTCACATGCTTAATTTCAAAACTTGACACCGAGCTGCCATGGTGATGACAGCGTGGCCCTGGCGTAAGGACAGGCACACAGGTCAGTGGGGCAGAGTGAAGAGTTGGAAGACAAGCCCTTACATCTGTGGTTGCTGGAGTCTTGACTAGGGCGTGAGACAAACAAGTTGAGGATAGAATACTCTTGTGTTTTATTTGTCAAACAAATGGTACTGGGACAAGTGTGCTTTACCACTGAAAGAATTCAGGGGCAGGCACTGTAGAGTAGCTGCCACTTGTGACTCCCTCTCGTGTCCCATCTTGGAGTGCCACACGTTCGAGTCCAGGCTAGCCAGCTTCCCATCCAGCTTCCTGTAAACTGGCTCAAGTACTTGGGCTCCTGCTACCCTTATGGGAGAGCTGAATGCGATTCCACACTTCTGGCTTTGGCCTGGCCTAGCCCTGGCTTCTGTGGCTATTTGACGAGTGAACCAGTGATTGGAAGATCTCTCTTTGTCTTTCAAGTCAATGAGAATAAATAAAAACCAAGAATTCATAATGAAAAAATGAATTTATACTTCTACCTTACAACATACACAAAAATTAACTCCAAATGAATTATAGACTTAAATGCAAGAGCTAAAATCATAAAACTCTTAGAAGCTTTGTGACCTTAGATTAGGCAGTATATCTTAGGTATGACACCAAAAACCCTAGCTACAAAATGAAAAATAAATTGGACGTCATCAAAATTAAAAACTTTTGAAAAAGATTTATTTATTTATTTGAAAGAGTTACAGAGAGTGAAGGAGAGACAGGGAAATGGAGAGAGAGGTCTTCCATCTGCTGGTTCACTACCCCAGTGGCTGCAATGGCCAAGGCTGGGCCAGGCCGAAGCCAGAAGCCAGGAGCCAGGAGCCAGGAGCTTTTTCTTGGTCTCCCACATGGGTGGCAGGAGCCCAAGCACTTGGGCCATCTTCCGCTGCTTTCCCAGGCCGTTGGCAGGGAGCTGGATTGGAGGTAGAATAGCCAGGACTTGGACCAGGGCTCACACGGGATGCCGACGTTGCAGGCAGTGACCCAATCCACTGCAACAAAACGCCAACACCTAAAAGCTTTTTTAATCAAGAAGTGAAAATATACAACCTTATAACATGGGTGAAAACATTTTTAAATTGTATATATTACAAGGGACCCATATCTAGAATATGTAAAGAACTCTTAAAACTTAATAATAAAAAAGATAAATAACCAATTAAAATATGGGCAAAGGAACTAAATGGACATTTCTTCAAAGAAGATATGTGAATGGCCATAGGTATATGAAACACTGCTGTGCATCATTAGCTATGGAAATGCACAGCAAAACCAGAATGAGATCCTGCTTCATACTCAGTAGATGGGCTACAGACAGTAACGTGTGAGCAGACTGGGACTCTCGTGTATCGCTGGGGACACTGTGAAACATGCCTCCAGTTTGGAAAATAGTCTCGTAGTTCCTTGAAAGATTAACCATGGAGTTACCAAATGGTCTAGGAATTCCACTATTTTATTTTTTAATTTTTTAAGATTTATTTATTTGAAAGAATTACAAGAGAGCGGGGATGGAAGGAGAGAGAGAGTGATTGATTTTGATTTTCCATCTGCTGGTTTATTCTCCAAGCGGCTGCAAGGGCCAGGGCTAGGCCAGGCCGAAGCCAGGGGCTTCGTCTGGGTCTCCCATGTGGGTGCAGGGGTCTAAGCACTGGGCCATCTTCAACTGCTTTTTCCAAGCCCTTAGCAGAGAGCTGGATCTGCAGTAGAGCAGATGGAGCATGTATGGGGCCCATGTGGGATGCCAGCACTGCATGCAGCAGCTTTACTGGCTATACCACAATTTTTTCTCTAGAAATTCTACTTATTTTATTTTATTTTTATGAGGCAGAGTTACAGACAGAGAGACAGAGAGAAAGGTCTTCCTTCCGTTGGTTCACCCCCCAAATGGCCGCTATGGCCAGCGCACTGCACCGATCCAAAGCCAGGAGCCAGGTGCTTCTCCTGGTCTCCCATGCGGGTACAGGGCCCAAGCACTTGGGCCATCCTCCACTGCCTTCCCTGGGCCACAGCAGAAAGCTGGACTGGAAGAGGAGCGACCGGGACGGAATCCGGTGCCCCGACCGGGACTAGAACCCACGGTGCCAGCACCACAGGCAGAGGATTAGCCTAGTGAGCCACAGCGTCAGCCCCAGAAATTCCAAGGGAGCCAGTGCTGTGCCGCAGCAGGTAAAGCTGCCACTTGGAGTGCCAGCATCCCATATGGGCACTGGTTCGAGTCCTGGCTGCTCCACTTCCAATCCAGCTTTCTGCTATGTCCTGGGAAAGCAGTAGAAGATGATCCAAGTCCTTGGGCCCCTGCACCCATATGGAAGACCTGGAAGAAGCTCCTGGATACTGGCTTTGGATCAGTGCAGCTCCACCTGTTGTGGCCAATTGGGGAGTGAACCAGCAGATGGAAGACTCCCCCCCCAACCTGCCTCTCTCTCTCTCTCTCTCTCTCTCTCTCTCTCTCTCTCTGCCTCTCTTCTCTCTATGTAACTCTGACTTTCAAATAAATATATCTTTAAAAAAGAACATGCCAAGAGAAATGAAGGCCTGTGCCCACATGAAATCGTGTATATGGATGTTTACAGCAGTATTATTCATAATACAAGGATACATCAAAAACAGTAGAAAATGGAATTAAAAGATATGTTTACTTGGATGCTAATACTTTGAAATGCATGTATACAAAAGAAACTTCAAGAATTTGTTATAAATGTCTATTGTGAAAACACTATACATGAATTTCAAATATTTTTCTGCTGCTTCCACTCCTGTGTGCCTTCTGATAAGCCTGCTTGATGGTTTTGCTGTAAATAGTTCTGTGCTGTCACCTGTAGGTCGTGATGGGCCAGACCATCTCTCTGGTTCCTCCGAAACTCCTGATTACCTGGAGAGGCCATTTGGATAGCGTGACTGACATCCTGTATGTGGACGGCTTCCAGGTGGTCATCAGTGCTGGCCAGGACCGGAACGTCAAGACGTGGAAACTCTCCGGTGATGCCATTGGTATGAGTCCCGCTGAAGCTCAGCTGTGCCCATGGCCCTTCTTGTCCCTATTAGGACATAAGCTGATGTGAACCTTGGGCCCTGGGGGGGGGGGGGTTTGAACCACGGCAGCTCTTTGCTCCAATAGTATATAGGATGTGAACCTGCCCAGTCATGCGTTCTACAGTCTGTCCATCCATCCACCCAGAGTATACCTCATGTATACTTAGAATCATGTGTCTATTAAGGCACACTCCTTTATGTTTTAAAAAATAAACCTAATTGTATTCTAACACACATAAATAAAAGTACACACACCAGAAAGTAAACTTGTATGCTATAAGGCATATCAAAGAACAGAAGCCAGCACTCTGGGGGCTACCCTCACACCCTTGCTATGGCAGTCCATCCCGGTTGTGTGTGTGTGTTTGGAACTTTGTGTGAATGGAGTCATGCAGTCAGTTCTCCTTTGTGTCTGGCTTCTTTCTCTGAATGTTATTGCACTGTTTGTGAAATCCATCCGTTTCTTGAGTGTAGTAGTTTACTCATTCTTATTGCTGAATACTATTCTCTTGAGGTACTATGATTGGTTTATCCATGCTACTGTTGGTTGACATTGGGATTGTTTCCAGCTATTTTGAGTTATTAAAATGCTGCTATGAATCCTCAAACAGTACTTTATACTTTGTGTGTCTGTGTGGGTGCAAACTGTTGAAATCTTTACTCAGTATAGAGTTGATCTTCTATATATATAAAGATAATTAAAAATGAATCAATGAAGAATGGGATGGGAGAGGGAGGAGGAGATGGGATGGTTTGTGGGTGGGAGGGAGGTGATGGGGGGAAGAACCGCTATAATCCAAGAGTTGTACTTTTGAAATTTGTATTTATTAAATAAAAGTTTCTATTTAAAAAAAGGGAATAATGCTGCTATGAACATTCTTACTCATTTTTTGGATGGTGAAAATGTAGGAATGGAATTGCTAACCATAGGATATAGATGAGGATACTTCAAAAAGTGTGGAAGGGGCTGGTGCTGTCGCACAGTGGGGAAAGCTGCCACCCGTGACACCAGCATCCCGTACGGGCACCAGTTTGAGTCCCGGTTGCTCCATTTCCAATCCAGCTCCCTGCTAGTGTGCCTGGGAAAGCAGCAGAAGTTGGCCCAGGTCCTTGTACCTGCATGGGAGACCTGATAGAAGCTCCTGGTTTCAGACCGGCCTAACCCCAGCTGTTGTGGCCGTTTGGGGAGTGAACTAGCTGATGGAAGTGCTCTCTGTCTCTCCCTCCCTCCCCCCGACCCCGTAAACTCTGTCTTTCAAATAAATCAATCTTAAAATAACTACAAAAAGTATGTGGAAAATTGAAATTAAAGATAAGGTTTTTTTGGGTGCAAAAAATTTGAAATTCTTATGTAGTTCTTTTATAATGCTTATTTTCAGTGAATTTTTTTTTTTTTTTGACAGAGTGGCACACTGTGTGAGAGACAGACAGAGAGAAAGGTCTTCTTTTTCCGTTGGTTCACCCCCCAATGGCTGTTGTGGCTGGCACACCGCACTGATCCAAAGCCAGGAGCCAGGTGCTTCTCCTGGTCTCCCATGCCAGTGCAGGGCCCAAGCACTTGGGTCATCATCCACTGCACTCCTGGGCCACAGCAGAGAGCTGGCCTGGAAGAGGGGCAATCGGGACAGAATCCGGTGCCCCGACCGGGACTAGAACCCAGGGTGCTGGCGCTGCAGGCAGAGGATTAGCCTAGTGAGCCGCGGCGCCAACCTTCAGTGAACTTATTGAAGACCCTCATAGACAGTCAGTCCCAGCTGATAATGCCAAATAGTTTTTCAAAGTGATGCCAGTTTGCATTCTGTATTAGCTGTGTACAAGAAGTCTCATTATTTTATATTTTTGCCAGCACTTGTTTTTGGTCAATGCTTTAAGCTTAAACCATTTTGATGGGTATTTAATGGAGTCTTATTGTGGTTTTACTTTGAATTTCTTTGACTAATGAGGTTGATCGCTTATTGATTGATTGCTCACTTGATACCCTGCTCAGCTATCGAGCTGTTGTCTTTTGGATTTGTAGGGGTTTTAGTACTTTCCAGGTATGAGTCTTTTGACAGTGGTCTTTTATAGATATTTCCTTCCATTTTATGACTTGCTTGCTTTTAAATCTCAGTAGTATCTTTTGATGAACAAAAGTTCTTAATTTTAAAGCAATCCATTTTTATCAGTCTCACTCTTTATGGTTTAATGTTTTTTAAAAATATTTTTTCAAAAATATCTTTTATTGTGGTAAAAAAACAAATAATGGGGCCGGCGCTGTAGCACAGCGGGTTAAGCTGCCATCTGCAGTGCCAGCATCCCATATGGGCGCCTGTTCGAGTCCCAGCTGCTCCACTTCTGATCCAGCTCCCTGCTAATGTGCCTGGGAAAGCAGAAGAAAATGTTCCAGGTCCTTGGGCTCCTGTCAGCCACGTGGGAGACGGATGAAGCTCCTGGCTCCTGGCTTTGGCCTGGCCCAGCCCTAGCTGTTGCGGCCATTTGGGGAGTGAACCAGCACTCTCTGTAACTCTGACTTTCATATAAATAAATCTTTAAAAAAAAAGTGAAATCTACCCTTTTAAGTTTTCAAGTATATGCTATTGTTAACTGTATACTTTGTTTTCGTTACTTTTGAAAGACAGACACAGAGACAGTGAGGAGGGGTGGGGGCATTTCTTCCCTCTGCTGCTTCGCTCCCCGAATATACACAGGAGCCAGGATGGGTCTTCCACATGGGTGACAAGAACCAAGTACTCGGGCCATCCTCCACTGCCTCTGAAGCACAGTAGCAGGGAGTGGGTCCCTCCCCTGGTCTCTCCTTCCTGACTCTATGTCTCCCCCCTCTCTCCTTCCCTCTCTCTCTTGTCCTTTTTCTCTTCCTCCTACCCCTCCTCCTCTCTGGCCTATTGATTTTTTTTTTTTTTATTTGGCAGAGTTAGTGAGAGAGAGACAGAGAGAAAGGTCTTCCTTCCGTTAGTTCACCCCCCAAATGGCCGCTATGGCCGGTGCTTCACTGATCCAAAGCCAGGAGCCGGCTGCCTCCTCCTGGTCTCCCATGCGGGTGCAGGGCCCAAGCACCTGGGCCATCCTCCACTGCCTTCCTGGGCCACAGCAGAGAGCTGGACTGGAAGAGCAACCGGGACTAGAACCCGGCGCCCATGTGGGATGCCGGCGCCACAGGCAGAGGATTAACCAAGTGAGCCCCTGGCTTATTGATTCTTGTGTGTTTAACCATTCTATGTGCTGGACCCAGGGATAAATGCCGCTTGGTCGTGAAGTTCGACCTTTCTTGGTAGGTGCTGTTGAACTTGGTCTGCTAGCATTCTGCTGAGGCTGTTTGCATCTCTCCTTCTCAGGGACATTGGCTGTGGTTCTTGGCAGTGTTTCCGCCTGGATTTGGTGTCAGGGTGACTGTGGCCTCCTTTCAGGAGCTCGTTATCTTTGCTGCCCCTGGTGTCTGCTGTATGCAGGCTTTGGGGGAGCTGCAGGGGGCTGCAGGGGGCTGCCCTAGAAAACCAGAAGGTTGAGCGCATGCCCCGCTGTTCCTCCCCCCCCCCCCCCCCCCCGCCCCGAGCTGCTCTGCCTGCCGCACCGCAGGTCCTGGGAGGCAGTAGCAGGCCGCCCAGCTCCCTTGTATTCCCTGGGGTCCCCCAGGCTTCAGCAGCCTGCCCTGGAACTGTATGTTTGAAAATGTCCTCGATGCACTTTTTTCTTGGATGGTAGTTTAGGCGGATATAGCATCCTCAGCTGACAGCAATTCTTCTAGTGCATTCTGGACCCTCTTATGTAAAACAAGTCTGTGGTCCCTCTCCTTGTCATTCCTTTGGCAGTAATCAGCCTTTTTCAATTTGTAGTTTTTCAGATTTATCTATTTATTTTGGATGTTTTGCATTTTGACTGTAGTTTGCCTAAGAATGTACTAATCTTTCTGTCACCCAGTGTGACGTTTAAAACTTAAGCCTTTTAAACCTTCAGTTCAGCAACATTCTCAGCCATTATTTCTAAATAACATCCTTTCTGGGGCTGTTAGTAGATATGTATCTAAGGAGTATTTTTAAAAATCTCATCTCATCTCAGCTTATCTCGTATTCTCTGTTCTGTATTGAACTCTTGGCTGTGTTTGGGATGATACTAGATGTTTTACAATTTATTATCTCTTTAGGAAATTTGGCCACTATTGAGTTTTATGTTTTGTTGTTTTAATTGCCAACTTGTGACTGGTGCTAGGGCGCAGCGGGTTAAGCTGCTGCCCGCAGTGCCGGCATCCCATATGGGTACCAGTTCGTCTCAGCTGCTCCACTTCCAATCCAATCACCTGCTAATGCACCTGGGAAAGCAGTATAAGATGGCCCAAGTGCTTGGGCTTCCGTACCCACGTGGGAGACCTGGATGAAGCTCCTGGCTTCTGCGTGGCCTAGGCCCTGGCCAATGTAGCCATTTGGGGAGTGAACCAGTGGATAGAATCTCTCTCTCTCTCTCTCTCTCTCTCTCTCTGTGTGTAATTCTGCCTTTCAAATAAGTAAATCTTTTTAAAACAATTGCCGACTTAGCAGTTATATATATATATATTTAAAGATTTATTTATTTATGGGAAAAGCAGAGTTAGAGATCTTCGATTTGCTGCCTTATCCCCCAAATGGCTGCAATGGCTGGAACTGGGCCACGCTGAAGCCAGGAGCTTGGAACTCCAACCAGGTCTCCCATGTGCGTGACAGGGATCCAAGTACTTGGGCCATGTTCTGCTGCTTTCCCAGGTGCATTAGCAGGGAGATGGATCAGAAGTGGAGCAGCTGGGACTTAGATGTTGCTCTTTGGGGATGCTGGTGTTGCAGGAGGTGGTTTAATCCACTGTGCACAGTGCTGGCCCCGTTTAGCGGCTTTATTAGGAGGTCAGATGTGTACTAGGACTTCACCCACTTTCTATGTGTACAGCTGGGTGTAGTTTGCCCCTAAGCTGTATCTCTGATCTTGTTCCCCACGGGCTTTGTGGGAAGCTTTGTGTTCCCCACGGGCTAGTTCTGCCATGGTTTTGGGCTCCCTTTTCACTTCCAGAAGATTTGATTTCCTCACTTTGGACATTTGTTTTCATAGTTATTATGTCCGTATATTGAGAATGAAGTGGGGACTGGGTAGATTCATATGTTTATCTAGTCGTCTATGTTTTGTTTTGTTTTTAAAGATTTATTTATTCATTTGAAAGGCAGAGATATGGAGAAACAGAGATCTTCCATCCACTGGTTCACTCCCCAAATGGCTGCAACGTTTGGAGCTGGGCCGATCAGAACCCAGGAGCTCAGAGCTTCCTCCGGGTCTCCCGTGTGGGTGCAGGGGCCCAAGGACTTGGGCCATCCTCTACTGTTTTCCTAGGTGCATTAGCAGGGAGCTGGATCAGAAGTGGGACAGCTGAGACTCAAACCAGTGACTATGTGGGATGCTGGCTCTGCAGGCAGAGGCTTAACCTACTATGCCATAGCACCAGCCCCAAGTCTGTTGTCTTAAGTGGATCTATCTGTATTTTTCCATCATGAGAAAATGCCCCCATGGATAGGGGTCGTGGTCGACGCCCCATGAATGCTTGACACCTCCTTTTTCCTGGACTCGCATCCTCCCGTGAGCAGAGTGAAGATACCTGTATTCTTTGATGATCTTGGTTTTGCTTTGAAAGATGCAGTAGTTTTCTGCCAAGTGGAGATGGAGTCACGTGGCCTCTCCCACAGGCTGAGGCTGAACCACAGCTGGCTGCTGGAGTGGGGGAGGGGTGCGGGGTGGGGAGCAGGGGGAGCAGCCAGGTCTCGAACCAATGCCCGCATGGGATGCTAGCACTGCAGGCGTCGGCTTTACCCGCTACCCCACGGCACAAGCCCCTAATCCAATATTTTTAAAATGTTATCCTGCCTTTTTTCTTCTATTAGCCTTTTTTTTTTTTAAAGATTTATTTATTTGAAAGAAAGAATTACAAGAGGCAGAGACAAAAGAAAGGTCCTCCATCTGTTGGTTCACTCCCCAGATGGCTGCAACGTTTGGAGCTGGGCCGATCAGAACCCAGGAGCTCAGAGCTTCCTCCGGGTCTCCCGTGTGGGTGCAGGGACCCAAGGACTTGGGCCATCCTCTACTGCTTTCCCAGGCCATAGCAGAGAGCTGGATCGGAAGTGGCGCAGTCAAGACTCAAACCAGCGCCCATATGGGATGCTTCAGGCCAGGGCTTTAACTGCTGTGCTACAGCACTGACCCTTCTATTAGCCTTTTAATTGTATCTTTTATATCCTTTTTCATGACTCCCTTCGGGATTACATTAGCTCCTGACATAGCACTACTTCCTTTGCGAGGATCTTCCCACTCTGGCTTTTTGTGTTGTTACTGTGTTTTATTTCTGTGTGCCTTCTGCCTTCCTGAGAGACGCTGTTACTGCTTGTGCTTCCAGCAGTCACCTTGTTTTTATGTTCACCCACATCTTGGTGGTTTTGGGAGGTCTCTATTCCCAGAGTTGTAGCACTCCATCTGTGGTCATTTCCCTTCCATCTAAAGAACTTCCTGCACTTCTTACAATGTTATCTGTCACTGATAAATTCTCTAAACTCTTATTTACCTCAAAGCATCTTTATTTTGTCTTAAAAGTTGAGACACTGTACAGGGTATAGAACTGTCCGCTGGCAGTTTCTTTTCTTTCAGCACTTAGAAGAATCATTCGGGGCTGGGTCTCGGGCTTAGCAGTTGAGATGCCGCCTGGGACGCCTGCTTCCCCTATTAGAGCCTGGGCTCAAGTCCTGGCGTGCAGTTCCAGCACAGACTGGGGGCAGCAGATGGTGGCTCGAGTGATTGGATCCCTGTCACCCACGGGGAGGCCTGGATTGAGCTCCTGGCTTTGGCTTGGCCCAGCCCTGCTGTGGTAGACATCTGGGGAATGAACCAGCTGTGCTGTTTCTCTCTCTCTCCGCCTTTCAAATAAATAAACATTTGAAAAGTCATTCAGTTGCTTTTGGGCTTCCATATTTTTGTTGCTTTTTTTTTTAAAGATTTATTTTGTTTATTTATTTGAAAGTTATAGTTACACTGAGAGAGGTCTTCCATCTGCTGGTTTGCTCTCCAGATGGCCACAATAGCCAGGGCTGTGCCACCCTGAAGCCAGGAGCTTCCTCTGGGTCTCCCACATGGGTGCAGGGGCCCAAGGACTTGGGCCATCCCCTACTGCTTTCCCAGGCCACAGCAGAGAGCTGGATCAGAACTGGAGCAGCCGAGACTTGAACTGGTGCCCATATGGGATACTGGCACTGCAGGCAGAGGCTTTTACCGGCTACACCATAGCACTGGCCTGTTTTATTATTTTTTTTCTTTCTTTTTTCTTTTTCTTTTCTTTTCTTTTTTCTTTTTTTTCTTTTTCTTTTTTTTTTTTTTGACAGGCAGAGTGGACAGTGAGAGAGAGAGACAGAGAGAAAGGTCTTCCTTTGCCATTGGTTCACCCTCCAATGGCCGCCGCGGCCGGTGTGCTGCGGCCGGCGCACCGCGCTGATCCGATGGCAGGAGCCAGGTACTTATCCTGGTCTCCCATGGGGTGCAGGGCCCAAGCACTTGGGCCATCCTCCACTGCACTCCCTGGCCACAGCAGAGAGCTGGCCTGGAAGAGGGGCAACCGGGACAGAATCCGGTGCCCCGACCTGGACTAGAACCTGGTGTGCTGGCGCCGCAAGGCTGAGGATTAGTCTAGTGAGCCGCGGCACCGGCCTGTTTTATTATTTTTTAAAACATTCTTCGGCAGGAGAGTAGCCGACCACTCACCATACCTGGCTTGGAAACAAAACTCGCATTTTTCTATTTGCACCCCCCCCCCCCCGTTCCTCCCGTGACTCCGGGCCATTTCATAGGTGAGCTACTTGAAGCCCAGGTGAGGGCCATTCATCACTGAGTCCTCTTTCTGTCTGTCTGCACGTGGGGCGGGAGCACCAGGTGTATCCTAGTGCCTGCCTCCTCCTGACATTTGTTGAGCACCTAGCTTAATACCTGGCATACAGTGGGCGCTTAATATTAGGGCAGGGGCGTGGGCCGGGGCTCAGGGTCACTGACTCTTGAGGGCTGGGGCAGAGGCATCATGCCAGTCTTTCCTGAGTGGGGTCTGTCGCATCACAGGGACATTCGGCCTGAGTATGTGGAAGAGACTCCAGGATGCCACCATGGACAGGGATCAAGAGGCAGGAGCAGGCTCCGAGGGGAAGGCCGACTCCACGGGCGCCGCGGGCAGGGCCCCGCAGCCCGAGCTGCAGTGAGTCAGCCCAGCCCACCGCCTCAACACCCTGCTCCCGGGTTGGGTAGTGCTGGGTGTGGGTGGGCAGGGCCCGTGGCTAAGACTCGAGAGCCCGGGCCCCCTGTAGTGCAGCTCAGCTGAGAGACTGAACAGTCGGAGTGGGAGAGGAGGCCCCCAGCAGTTGGATGGGCTTCACTTGGGAGGAGGCTCGGGGCTGTCGAGGTGGGCGCCTGGGTCCCTGCCCAGGGTTCAGCAGACGCTGGTCTACGTGCTGCTTGTCTCCCCCAACTCTGGCCACTCCATCTTGATTCCTAGCCAGTGTCAAATAATTTTGGTTCATCTAAAAAAAAAGCATTTATTGGGCTCCTGATTGCCAGGTGTGCTGGTTTCTAGAACCCCAAGACAACCCAGACCCAGGTCGCATCTCTGAGAACAGTCACCCAGGGAGGCGGACAGGTGGACTCCTGGCTGTGAGAGGGCTGGTTGGGAGGACGGGCTGCCTGACTGGATGGATCCAGGAAGGCTGACGTCACAGGAGAGGAGATTCTGGGGTGGGGTTGTGACGTGGAAAGGTGCTTATTGGGCACGCACAGAATCTCCATGGCTTGTGTGCTTGTGTAAAGGAGGCTACACTTTATAGTCGTGTGTGTGTGTGTGTGTGTGTGTGTGTGTGTCGGGGCTGAGCCAGGGTCCCTGGGCTGGGGGGGAAGGCTGGGGAGGGCCGGAAGGGCATGCGCGTGTGGGAGGAGCAGCGGGACATCACCCTTCTCGGTGATGGCTGGAGGAGGAAGCCTTGGAAGGGGAGCCTCTCTGGCTCCTGGGAGAGCCACCTGCTTCCAGTGGGCGAGCAGCTCTTGAAGGATCGCCCCTCGCAGCAGGGATCTTGCCGAGGTCCTGGGGTTCCAGCGGCGAGAGCAGGTGGTTCTTATGGACCTCCTGAGTTCGAGGGAGGATACGGAGGCCAAGGCATGGGCCAAGCTGCAGAGGATGGCCCAGGTGTCCCCGTGGACCCGAGAGCGCCCCCTGGGAGACATTGAGGACACCTGGAGCCAATGGGAATCTGAGGGCAAGCAGGTAAGGCTGGGTGGGGGGGGGCATGGGGAGGGGAGGAGGCCCCGGCTCTCTGCCTTCACTCTTGCCCATGACTTCTGCAGGTGAGCAAGGTCTTGGGAGCAGCATATAAGCCCAAGGAGCGGCTGCGGAGCGCCAAGCAGCTCACCACCGTGGTGCAGTACGGCTGGATGAAGCACCAGGTGGGGGCCTGGGGCAGAGGCCGCGTGACCCTGTGTGGGGAGGAGGTGCTCCTCGGGCTGGCAGGCAGGTGTCGCTGCTGTCCGTGGCTGTGCATCTGCACATCCGGGCATTTATCCTCAGGAGCAGCCCTGTGCCCTAGGGCCAGGCACCCCAGAGGGCTATCGTGATGGGGGTGTGGCTCTCTGGGGGCAGGAAGGAGAGGGGGTGTTGGCAAGGGCCAGAGGTGAACCCCATTCTCCCTCTTGCCTGGGCAGGGCACCCCTTTTCCCCCGGGCTCCCTTGTCCCAGGCTGGGGGGTTAGTGGGGAGGGGTGGCCCCGCACAGCCATCCGCCAGGCAGCCCCGAAGGCTCGCTGGTGACGGGATCGAGCGCTAGGAAGAGGACCGTCCACTGTGGGGAGGGCTGGGAGCCAGTCCAGGAGTCGCTGGCCATAGTGCTGACTCACAGCTCTGGAGCCGCCTTCACACAGGAAGACCCCGGGCCCTTCCTTCCTTTGAGCCTGCTTTGGCCCTGGGCGCCCTCCCACCTGACAGGTGCTCTCCGACCTGACGGGCGCCCGCCTTGCTCTCCTGTGCCCCCAGATCTCACCCCAGATCTACCAAAGCCTGCACTGCAGCGAGCTGATGCCCACTCAGCAGCCCGACTTCCTGCGGCACAAGGCCCTGGGCCAGCAGGTCCAGCACATCCGCTGGGTGGTACGCGAGGTCCCGCAGGACCTGGAGGCTGGCAGGGAGCGGCCCCTGCTGGACACCGTGACCAGCATGACCATCGCCACCTCCCCCTCCTCCTCCTCCTCGCCCTCCCTGCCATCCCTGCCAGCCTCCAGGTTGCCAGGCTCCGACTCCCCACGGAGCCCGTCCTCGGTGTCCTTGCTGCGGCCCTGGTCAGCCACCGCGGCCCAGAGACGCTCACGCCCGCAGCTCTTCCCCTGCGGCCACACCCCTGGCGTCTCTAAGCCATGTTTGTGTCCTCTGTGAAGAGGGGCCCCCTCCTTGTGCCTAAGGTGCCTCGCCCTGTCCCTGGTCCCCCAGCAGGGCAGCCAGGCCCCCCGGGGTCCTGCACGGCCCTGGCCTACACCCGGGTGCGCCCAGAGGACATGGACCTTCCCGGCTGCCTCCCCCCGCATCCCGGCTGACCCGGGTCTATCTGCTCTCCGGCCGGCCCCAACAGAGTCTTGGAGAAGAAAATAAATGTTTTCAGGTGTGGGAGTTCCACGGGCATTGAAGTCGGGCTGCTGTGTGTTCCCCTTGCTCACAGGTCTCTGCCCTGGGTCTGAGACCAGTTACAACCCTGGCGGGTCCCAGGTAGATGCAGAGAGAAGCCCCTCCTCCCAGGAGCTCCGAAGCACAGCGGTCAGACTGAAGCCCAAGGGGGAGGGCTTTGCAGGCTCCCTCAAGCAGGGAGAGAGGTGATGTCACACCTGGGGGTGTGCTCACACCAGGGGCGTGGCCACAGGTGGCTCAGGTGCTGGGTTCATCCTTTAGGGACATTGGGACCCACAGCTGACCTGGCTGCTGGTGGCTGTGTGTGACCCCTGCCATCTGTCTTTTCACACCATCTGCTCCGCTCCAGGCCCCTGGTGCTTCCAAACTGCCCTGTTCCTTGTGCACGGAAGGCCGGGGAGGGAGGTGGATGCCACCACACCAGCCCTGCTGCCCTGTGGCGCTGCCTGTCTTGTCTCCTGCTTGTCACCAGCCCACAGCCCCTCCCGTGCCTGTGGGGACCCCTGGACACACCACCCACACCGCTGTTGTGCATGGTGGTGCAGCGCCTTGGTGAGTGCGAGCCTGCCTGAGGTGGCGCAGGGGGAGGCAGGCAGCAGGCCTTGGGGGTCTCGGGGGTCCCTGCAGCTCCCCCCACTCAACCTCTGCCCAGCCCCAGGCTCAGCCCTGAGGGGCAAACATGTGGCTTCCCTCTCCACCTCGGGCTCCCTCTCACAGTCTGGGAGCCCTGTGTCACTCTGCCTCCTTGCTGCTATGGATAACTGTGATCTGAGCCGTCCCAGGCCTGGGTCTGGGGTGAAGGAGCCAGGCGTTACTGAGGCCAGAGTCCCCGTGCTGTCCCCAGCGTCACCTCTGTGTCCGTTCTCAGGCGGCTGAAGCAGAGCACCGGGAACAGCGTGGCAGGAAACAGTGGGGCTGGGAGTGGAGGTCGTGGGGCCGTGTTGGCTTTGGAGCCTGGCCTCTTCCCAGCTTCTGAAAGATGCAGCCCTTGGTGTCCCGGGCTGTGGCGGCCGCGTCAGCCTGCCTCTGCGTCAGAGGTGCTTTCCCGGGGTGTCTGTGTGCCCGCCGTGCTCTCCTTTCTGGGCGCCCGCTCTTTGGACAGACACTGGCCTCGGACTGAGCGCCACCCCGCTCCAGAGTGACACCTGCACCCACCCTTTCCCGGATCTGGCCATGTTTGGAGGTGCTGGGGTTGGAACTGTGTCTTCCGGAGGACACAGTTCAACCCATAACCACCCCTAGCACTTAGATCCCCGTACAGGATGGGGAAAGCTGCGTGAGCCACAGTGGCCTGCAGTGCAGGAGACAGGGAGGGGTGAGTGTGTGGCACGCAGGGCCAGGAGCAGGTGGCCAGGCCCGAGCCTCTGTCTTAGTCCCCGGGTGGCATCCCCGGCCTGCCGCCGCCTCCTGCCAGGCCCAGCGGCCGCACACCTGGCTGCAGAGAAAGAAGTATCTGGGTGCTTGGTGCCTCTGAGCAAACAGAGGGGCAGACTAAGAGGAGCCTGCCCTGTCTGGTGGCCACGGCCCCACCTCCCCCAGAGCCTGGCCTCACCACTCCTGGCGGTGGCTCCCCAAGATGAGCTTTGCCTCTGGCATGGCTGTGGGCTGCCAGCTGTGTGGCCCCTGCCCCGGCAGAGCCGGTGGAGCCTGGTTGGGACCAGCTGTGCCTCTCCTGGCAGGCTGGCGGTGACAGCTGTGGGCCACAGGGCTCGCCCTCAGGCCGTGTGCAGTGCCCCCATGGGGCTGGTTCCATCTGTGTGCTCCAGGCTGTGCCCCCAGGCCTGTGGTGGCTCTGCGGGGATGGTCCCATCTGAGACTCCCAAGGGGCAAGCCCAAGAAGGGCCCCCTGGCTCGCTGCTCCCACCCCACCTTGGGCTGGGTTTGTTTTCTTAATGGAACTTGAGGCCCCGAGAGGACCTCATGGGGTCACAGAGCAAGTTAATAGCACAGGTGGTCCCAAGGCACCACCCCCTCCCTCCAGCCTGGTAACCAGTAGGCAGTCCCAGGAGCTGAGTGACACGTGTTTATTTAGCGTCTGCAGGACAACGCCACTCTCCGGTCAGACAGAGGCAGGTGTGGGGCCTCACCTGAGGCCATGGTGGGAGCCCCTCAGCCAGGCAGGGGCCCTGGTTCCTAAGCCCCGCTGTGGACTCCTTGAGGGTGGAGGCGGGGCCGGGAGGGGGATGGGTAGGAGGATGCGGAGGGAGCAGTGCTCCTAGAAGGAGCCTGGGACTCACTGGGTCTGTCAGTGAGTGGCTCCAGGAGGCCTGCATGGAGGCGTGGGCCTGGAGGGGGATGCGGTGCCTGTACTGGTTCCTTCATGCGGTGGCTGGTGACTTGCCAGTTCTGAGGCCGGAAGCTGCAGTCTGTCTCGCTGGGTGGGCACTGGGCTTGGTAGAGCTGGGTCCTCAGAGGCTCCGCGGAGAATCCGCTTCCTCGCCGGCCCAGCTCCCAGGGCGGCCTGAGCTGGAAACCTGACCTTGGCCGTGCCAGGTGAGCGTGCTCTGGGGATCGA
This sequence comes from Oryctolagus cuniculus, assembly GCF_964237555.1. Taxonomy (NCBI): domain Eukaryota; kingdom Metazoa; phylum Chordata; class Mammalia; order Lagomorpha; family Leporidae; genus Oryctolagus; species Oryctolagus cuniculus. The sequence goes on along the minus strand of NC_091442.1, from coordinate 24,990,710 downwards.
CATCATCCTTCCGCGCTCTGCCCCTGGTGAGCAGCGGGAGACCAATGCCTGGATGGAACCAAGGACCCGCGCATCTGGGCCTCGGCACAGCTCTCTCCAGTGTGACTCGAGTTCTCTGCCCTACATCTGAACCGCTCAGGTCCTTCCAGGCTTGGCGCCGTGGTCGCTGCACAGAGACACAGGAGACACAGATCTCCCAGGCCACCCTCCGACTTCTCGAGCCAGCTGGCGCCGTGGTCGCTGCACAGAGACACAGGAGACACAGATCTCCCAGGCCACCCTCCGACTTCTCGAGCCAGCTGGCCTCAGGCCAGCAGAGCCATCTTCTCCCGGGAGCCAGTCCGGGGCAGCAGGGCAGGTGGGCCCTGGTCTCCCAGGCCCAGGAGAACAGTGCTGTGCGTCAGTGTCTTGGGTGTGAGTGCATCAGGCACTGGCCCACGTGTGCCTGTGCGGAGCAGGGGGGTGTCGCTCCCCCTCTTCGTGGAGGAACGACACAGGACCCTGCGCTGTTCTTTCGTCTGCTCGGCCCTCCCCGGGTTTGCTGCTGGTTCTTCCCGGGTTGGCTACTATCCCTTCCACCTCCGTGGAAGGGCGGTTCCCCCTGGCCGCTTTCCCCACTTCCGCAGGGGAGCGGCACACCGCCGGCCGGCTCTTCTCGGGGGCTGCACAGGTGTTCCTTCAGCTAGATGTTCCCCTTAGATGTTCCTGGTGCATGCCGTCTCTCTCCTCCTTTATAGTCCTCCTCCGCCAATCCTAACTCGGCTGCCCACACGCCGAGTACGCTGCTCTCCTCCAATCAGGAGCGAGTCCTACAGTTTATTGGCTGAACTGGAGGCACCTGTGTAGAAGCTGTTTTCTTCTCTCCCAGCGCCATATTATGGGAGAGCAGATGCATAGAATAAGTCTTAATTCCAGTAACTCAGTCTAGTCCGGGTTGCTCCCCACAGGGGGGCACTGGGATGAATTAGCTGGAGGCCCTTCCACCGCTGGGCACAGATGCCAACCCCAGTGTGGCACCAGAGGGTCTTTGGCCCTCCTTTGGGCCACCCCGGGCCTGTCCCCCCACCTTGGGTCTGGCAGCCCCTTAAGGCACATCCGGTTGCTGTGGGGCTTAAAGCTTAAGGAAGGCTGCCTTTCGTTAAGGAAGCAAGCACACAATAGCAGACACAAACACCAGGCCCAGGGCCTTGGCTGGGGCTCACGAGCTGGAGCTTAGGCTCCCTTAGCTCCTGCTAGTCCGGCCCAGCAGCCTTCGCTGTCCCGGCTTACACAGCTAGCCGTGGCGGGCGCTGGCTTCCTTGTGGCGAGCTGAGCAGGGCTCCCAGAGATGTGCTGGAAGTGTGGGACCTGTGCACGGGGCGAAGGCACTGCCTGCCCAGCCGCAGCCCTCCCTGAGCAACCTGCACGCTGCGTCTCCCCCCGCCCCGGGGCCTCTGCTGTCTGCTCGGGCTCCTGCAGGGCCTGGGAGCTGGGGCTGTGCACCGCGGAGCAGCAACTGGGAGGACCCCTTCCCTGCCCTGTCCCCAGCCCCCACGAACTGTGGCAGGGACAAGGCTCTCCGGACTCTTTTTGTTTTTATAATTTATTTGAAAGACACACACACATATGTTATGCCCAGCTCGTTGGATCCCCGTTGAGACCCCCAGAGAGTCGATCACACCAAAATACAAAAGCAAGGTTTATTGGACTTACAAGCTGCTGCAGGGGCCCCGTCCAACCGACTGAGGCAGCGGAGGGCAGAGGAAGGCCCGAGTCGTGCTCGGGAGCCTCTTTTAAAGCAGGGTTACGTCATCGAGGGGTGCGGGGTAACAGTGGACTGGCTAGGGTCACCTCTGGATTTTCCTGATCGAACGCGGTTGTTCCTGATTGGTTCGGACCCAGGGGAGTTCCTTATATGGTGAACGCTAGGGAGCTGTGCTGTTGTAAGTTTCGGTTTCCCCAGAGTGCCGCTGCTTGTCCGGGAAGTCGGGAAGTCGGGCCTGCCTCCCCAAATGGAGGCACTTTTTTCAAAATGTAGTAGTTAATCTGGCCCTTCAATACACACACACACACACACACACACACACAGAGAGAGAGAGAGAGAGAGAGAGAGAATATGAGAGTGTGCAAGCGAATTGCCATCTTCTGGTTCTCTTCCCCAGATGGCCTCAACAGCCAGGGCTGGGCCAATCCCAAGCCAGGAGCCAGGAGCTTCCTCCGGGTCTCCACGTGGGTGCAGGGCCCAAGTGTACGGACCATCTTCTGCTTTCCCAGGCCAGAAGCAAGTGGATCAGAAAAGGAGCCAGAACATGAACTGGCTAAGCCCTGGGCGGAGGCTTAGCCTACTATGCCGCAGCACCGGTCCCTTCCATTTTTAATTTGTTTTTTTAAAGATTTATTTATTTATATGAAAGAGAGGCAGAGAGAGAGCGAGCTTCTATCTGCTGGTTCACTCCCTAAATGGCTGTAACAGCCAGAGCTGGGCTGATCTGAAGCCAGGAGCCAGGAGCTTCTTCCGGGTCTCCCACGTGGGTACAAGGGCTCAAGGACTTGGGCCATCATCTGCTGCTTTCCCAGGCCATCAGCAGGGAACTGGATCAGAAGTGGAGCAGCCAGAACTTGAACTGGTGCCCACATGGTGTCCAGTGCTACAGGCAGCGGCCCCACCTGCTACACCACAGCGCAGGCCCCCTCTTTTTGATATTGGCAGTTTGTCTGGATTATTTAAGTCTGGATGGAAAGAGTTAAAGGTATGCATTTTCAGTTTTCCGTTAAATCTCCTGACGAAGCCAGTGGGGACGTCTGTGAGTGGTGCCAATGGCGCTCTGGGAGCAGCCCTGATGTTCTCTGGCCCTCTGTGGCGACACACGGGCAGCCCCAGGTCCGGCCCTCAGCACCGAGCGGCCATTTAATTACATCTGGGGGATCTGACTGCGTTTCCAGTTGCTTTTTATTTTTGGAGAACGAGTCTCATTTTCCCTTTATAAACACACATTTCATTAAAAATCAAAGTAAAGGTGGAATTTACGATGCCACTTGGGATTCCTGCATCCCTGGGTCAGAGGGCCCGGGTTCCAGGCCCAGCCCCACTGCTGGCTGCAGCCTCCTGCTGTGCACCACCAGGAGGCCCGGCGTGGTTCAGGTGTTTGGCGCCCTGTCCCTGGCTCTCAGGGGAGGCTCACTCGCCCTCCCTCCGCTGAGGTGTGTGGTGGGAGCAGCACGGCCCAGGGCCAGCGCTCCAGGCCATGGACACAGGTGACTGCCAGCTCCAAGCTGGGTGGGGCAGCCCCTGCGAGCCCCTCCCTGCCTCAGCCCTCTCTCCATCACAGGCCGTGCACCCTGCAGCCCCACGTGTGGCCCCCGGATGCACCCACGGTCTGGTGGGGAGGTGAATGGGCACAGCTCGGGCTGCCAGCCCCAGACCCGCCTCCTGGCTCTCTCCCCTCAACCAAACGTCCCTCCACGCCTTCTGGGAAAGGGGTCACCCGCCTTGGGGCACAGACTCCTCAGGGTGGAGAGTCCTTTCTGGTGCCACTCAGGGCTGGCTGGGGGCTCTGGGTCATTCTGTGGCTTAAGAGCGCAGGCTTTGGCCTCTGGCTGCCCTGGGTTGCTGTGTGATGTGGGGCAGGTTACTGCCTCTCTCTCAGCTTCGTGGCCTTGTGTGCTGAGTGGGGGAAGCCCTGGCACCTCCGTCCTGGGGAGGAGACACAGGCAGGGGCTTCAGCACGTGGCATAGCTTTGTCTCCTCACTGCTGTGGTTACCAGGAGGCTGTGCGTGTCTCTGTGCCTCTCTCCCCAGGGACCCTGAGGGCCAGAGCTGGGCCCCTCCTCACTCCCTGGGGGACACTGAGGCTCGGAGGGGTTCCGATTCTCCTGCGTCGCCCTACCAGTGAGCAGAGTGGGCTTACCTGGGCCTGGCCTCCAGTGGGAAGCCGCCCCTCCGGCATCCAGCGCTGGGGAGCCCGGCCCATTCTCCTGGAGCATGCAGGGCCCCTCTGATGCTTCCTCCCCCACAATCACAGGTGTCAGCTCAGCTGGGTCCCATGTTCCCGCGTGACCTCCCGGGGTGAGCTCCAGCCTGGCCTCCCCGGGGCGGTGGGGCCTGCATGGTGCTCGGCAGGTGTCTAGCCCTTCCTGCCTGCGCCAGGGCGCCGCCAGGGGCAGCTCGAGGCAGCAGAGTCCTGAAGGAAGCTGCTTCCCGTTGGCGCTGATGGCACTCTATCCGGGTCTCCCACATGGCTGGCAGGGACCCAGGTACTTGAGCCATCGGGTGCACCTTGGCGGGAGTAAGGCAGGGTCACCTGCCCTCCTGGTCACTTTTGTTGCTTCAGCCCAGGGCAAGGCCTGGGGCTCACAGCCTCTAGGGATGGCACCTGCCACGCTCGTGCTAATGGAGGGGCTGTCCTGAAATGTCCCTCCTACGCCGGGGGCTGGGAGGCAAGGCTGTCCCTTAGTTACATGCTGGGTGGCGGCATGGGGTGGTGTGCTGCCCCTTCTGGCTAAGGCCACCCTCCTCCCTTTACTCAGGCTGTGGGGACAAAAAGCCGCCCGCCCTGGAGGCAGAAGGCTGCCCCCGCCTCCTGCCCAGATCTGAGCCTGGGAACCAGCCTAGGGCTGGTGCAGCTGCCTCTTTGATGAGTGTTGGGGCAGGAGCAGCCTCCTTGGGTCCACAGGCCTAGGAGGGGTGGGGGAGAATGGTGGAGGGGAGAGTCTGGGCCAGGCCTCCCAGGGATCCCTGGGGCCCTGCTCCCCAGCTGTGACTGACAGGCGGACGCCCGGCAGCCTCAGTAGCTCCTCTCCAGCCACGAGCTTTCCCCAGAGCCCTGAACCAGGCTGCTGGGGGACTCCCCTGGGCCTGGGTGCAGGTGCTCGGGACTAGGACCAGCGTGATGCTTCCCTCCCCGAGTGTGGAACAGGTCACCCAGTGCCACCTCTGGCAGGGGGAGGTGAGGGCTGGCATCGCCGGGTGTAGACGGACTGAGGCTTGGAGGGTGACTCCCGCAAGGTGACTCGGTGCAGGTGCACAGGACAAGGGCAGGACACTGGATTCCAGGGACCGTCGCCCGCTGTCTGTCCAGGGGACTCTGAATCTCGGAGAAGCGGAGGCCTCTCTGGCTGCCCAGCCTGGCGTCCCGGGATCCCTGGGATTAGCTAAAGCCAGGTTTAGCGGAGGCGCCGCTCAGGGCCCTTGGGGGTGGATTGGCACCATCTGCTCCTCCGGTTCCGTCCTGTTCACCTTGGAGAGCCGGCTCCTGTCCTGGCCAGCCGCCCAGTCCTCTGTGCTGAGCGCTGGGCTGGCGGCCAAGTCGCACTGGAGTGGGGTGGGCGGGGGGAGGCCTAGGGCTGCCTGTGCTCTCCTGGCCGGGTGGAACCAGCATTTTGCGTGGGGCTGGGCTAAGATCAGGTCCTCCCAGGCAGGGCTTTGGGCTCCTTGTCCACGCGACAGGGACCTCGGCGGGAGTGGCGATCTGTAACGCCCCAGCCATGCTGGTGGTGTGGAGGGGGAGGCCTTGGGAATAAGACTGGGCTCCTATCATTTCTGCCAGGCCGGTCCAGGGCGTCTTCCCTGGAGATGGCTCCTTTCCAGTCTCTGCCCTTCTAATACCCGGCGGGACCCTTGCCCCGTGTCTCCAACTGCAGGCTTCAGTCCCTGGTGCCATTCTGCCTTGGCCAGCCTGCCCCGCTCTGGAGCCCTGCTTAGGGATAGCTGTCACCGCGTCCCAGGGCAGCAGGCCTCAGTGCTCATTTTCCCAGCACCTGTGTGTGTCGCGTTCGCTCTGCTGGACTCTGTGGGTGGAGTCAGGGAAGGCCCCTGTAGGAGCCGCTGTGCTAGAACCTTCTAAAGGCTCTCAAGTCTGCGGTGCAGCCACAGCTGCAAACTACAAGTGCCTTTACACCCAGAACAGCTGGGGTCCAGAGAGGGAGCAGGTCCCGCCCCAGGTCACACAGCAAACCGTCTACATGCCGGAGCACTCTGCGGGGAGCAGGATGAACCTGCTCGTTACCGCTCAGTGTAGGGCAGAGCTGAGTGTGAAGCCAGAGGTCTTGGCACAGGGCCGGACTGCGGGGACTAGGGTCCTGCTGCCGCCCTTTGCCGGCCGCCGCCTGCAGCGGCTCCCTTGGCTGCCCGAGGCCTTGGCTGTGCTCTGTGGAGGCTCCTGGGGCTGCCATGAAGGTGCCCGGGCACCCAGCACGTGGCCACTGCTTGCTCCGCAGGGCCCGACACACACAGACCTGAGCCAGCAGGTACAGAATAAACTTTACTCTCTCGGGGCGGGGAGCAGGCAGGGGCTAGCTGGGCTGTGTCCTGGGGGGCGTCACGGAGCCGTGCACGCGCACACGGTACAGGCAGGTGAAGCGGGGGTTCCCCCAGTTGCTGGAGATCTTCACCTTGACGGAGCCGAAGGCCCGGGGCGGCTGGTTCTGGGTGAGACGATCGTATGCTGAGCAGCTCACCTGTGGGCCCACAGCTGCCCGGCGCAGGGGACGGGGTGGGGGGAGCAAGAACCAGGGAGGGGAGTGGACTCTTGCGAGGCCACGCATCAAGCAGATCCCCAGGGGCTGAGGCCCAAAGGACAGGCAGAAGGTGGCTGGGATCCTGCAAGAGCCATCATTCCTCCCTGGTCCTGCTTCCCTGGGCTGCAGGGGGCCCACGGCTTCCAGGCACCTGGTGCGCAGGGATGCTCCGGCGCCCGGCGCCGCGCCCCTTGGAGGCTGGAGCTGGTGTTCAGATGTTACTTGCCCTTGGCCTTCCCAGGGATTCCAGAAGGGGAGACTGACACCAGAGAGGTGGGGAATGACCCCAGATCACAGCGTGTAGTTGGGCTGGTCTGGGTCCGGGGCACTTGTGCTGTCAGGTCCCATGGCAGTCCCTGTAGCCGCCCCTCCGGGCCCTGCTTGCCCCACTGGTGGTGGAACCAGGCGTGGATCTATGGAGCTGGCCACTCTGGGGCCAGCAGCCCTCTCCCATGGCACCTCTTGCTCCGTCCTGCTGTCGGGGGAGGAAACATGACCAGAGGCCCCGGGTATGTGGAGAAAGTGGAGGGCCGCAGAGGCTGGACAGGGCAACTGTGACCTGGCCTCAGCTTGCACACCTGCCAAGAGGGCTAGCAATGACCGCGCGCCTTCTCGGGCCCCTGGGTAAAGCCCGTGCACACAGGGCATTCAGCAGGCGCTCAGCACAGGCAGCTTTGCTCCAGTACCTGGAGCGGGAACATCTGGATGGTGTTTTCCGGCTGAAACTGGAATGCTCCCAGGAACACCTCCTCCCTGGGGGAGCTCTCCATGCCCTGTGCAGCCAGAACCAAGGAGAGGGTGTCAGACACAGGCAGGGCAAGGCTTGCACACCTCCCGGGACGGGGAGCTCCTCACTTGGCAGCACTGTCTCATTGCAGTGCAGTACCGTGGAGAGGAAGGGGCTCTGGCCAGGCGGGCAGAGGCTGGGGCCTTCTAACCCCACCTTAGACTTGTGGGACCAGGGGTCCCCCAGCCCCCCTCTGGGCCTCATCTTACTGGGGGGTCTAGATCCTTCTTGGGACCCTCTTGGCCACGTGCACACTCAGTGGCCCCGACCACGCTCTCAGCTCAGATGCAAGCAGAGAAGGTGTTTGCCCCTCCCCTGAAGACTGAGCCTGACCCCCACCCCCCGACCCCCCGAGCCCTCGCCAAGCCTTGTCCGGGCCCTAATCCTGCAGGAGTTGTGCAGGTGCCATTGGTCACCAGGCCTGGGACACCAGCGATACAAACTCTCCCTTGAGGCCAGTGTCGCCCCTGGCAGGGGCGTGCTCACGTAGATGACGAAGTCCTTGGGCGCGGTGTCCAGGCTGCCGGACAGCGAGATGGTCTTGGGGATGTGTTGCAGCGTGAGGTTGGACAAGTAGACCTTCTGGGCCAGCCGGATGGTCACCTGGCCACGGTCACCCGCGAAGGCCCAGCAGTTGCCAGGTGTCACGTTGGGCTGGGAGAGGCAGGTGCAGCAGGGGTTGGGGGGGGCTCCTCACCCCCCCCAGACCCTCCCAGACCCTCCCAGACCCTCCCGGACAAGCAGGTCCTCACTGGCTGCAGAGCTTGGCTTGAGTACCCTCCTCCAGGGAGCCCCTTCAATTGCCTGGGGCAAGCAGGAGACTTCCTTGCGGCCCAGCACAGGGAGCTTGCCTGGGACACCCCAATCCCCACCTCTCCAGGTTTGCACTCATTCATTCAGTCACTCACTCATTCATCCCCCACCCTTCTTTCCATGGCCTCACAGTCACCCTACACCCTGAGCACCATCTCTCTCTCCATTTTATAGATGCGTAAACTGAGGCACAGGGCAGTCCTCGACTGGCCCAGGGCCGGGCAGAGCTGGGTGTGCAACCCAGTTCTGGAACCTTCCATTCATCACCATGAGCTCCTGGAGCAGGCGCTGAGCTTGGAGGGAGCGTGGCCGCTCCTCCCCGGGCACCACAGGTGCTAGGATGGGGGCGCGGGGACCGTGGGGTCCTGGGAGGCTGCCTGGAGGAGTGGGCCGTGGGGTCCCGGGAGGCCTCCTGGAGGAGTGGGCCGTGGGGTCCCGGGAGGCCTCCTGGAGGAGTGGACTCAGCTGGGCATGCGCCCAGGGAGCGGCCGCGGGGTGGGGTCTGAGAAGCTTTTATTCGCGGCTGCCGGCAGGCCCCCCCCGCCCCCGCAATTGGCCTGGGCCCTATGGGTCCTCAGCGCCTGCCCCCTGCTGGTGAGCTCAGGAGGCTGTCTCACCCCTGCCAGGCGAGGTCGTGGCCCCAGCCCCACGCAGAGCCCCTCGAGGGCGAGGCCCACAGCCAGGTCACTGCGCACTGAGGCTCGTGCTCCCCCTCCCCTCCAGGCCTGGGTCCCTCCTCCCTGAGGCAGGATTCTGCAGCGTTGAGAGCTCAGGGCTGCAGTGAGTGACCTGGCTGCTCGAGCCTCAGTTTCCTCCTCTGCAAAATGGGTCTGTGAAGGGCCCAGCCCCAGCGAGGGCCTCAGTGTTTCCTGACCCTGCGTTCTCCATGCCGGTGCCAGCTGTTCCTGTGCCCTGCTCCTTCCCCTGCCCCAGAGCACCACCCCCCCGCCTGTCCCTGCCCCCTCCCGCCCCGCCACCTTGCCCTTGCCCTTGCCCTTGCCCTGTCTCTATCTCCTTCTTTAACCCACCCCAGGCCCCGCCCTGGACCTCTGCCCCGGCGCCCCGCGGCCCCTGCCTCAAGGATCACGTCCGGGGGCTGCGCGTAGTTCCAGAGGCGGATCCAGTTCCAGTAGGAGCGAGCCTTGTCATGGTTGTAGGTGGCCGACGTGTGCTCAAAGTCGATGCTGGCCCCTGGGGGGAGTGGGGTTCTCAGTCTCTGCCTGGAACTCACTGACGGGGACAGTAACAATGACAGCAAGGGTAGCTGGACTCGCGATGCAGGGGGACCCGGTGAGGCCCAGGGTCCCCAGGGAGGGGCCGATGCTCTCTGACGGCTCATCTGGTGGCACCTGGCGGGGCCCAGTTTGCCCGGATGGCCCTGCAGTGCCCTGCCTCAGCAGTGCCTCCCTGGCTCAGGCCGGGCCGCCCTCCTCCTGGCACCTCCCACATTCACTCTGTTGCCCTCATCACCAGGTCTCCGCCTCAATATCCTCTCCACCAGAGGTTCCTCCATCCCGGCCACCTGCTGGGCTCCCAGCTGGGGGCAGGACACTGCATCCTGCTGGCCCGCGTGTGCCCAGTGCTGTATGGGGATGCCCGTGGATCCCTGCTCCCTGGCCTTTCCCCGACCCCGTGACAGGCCAGCAACAAAACCAGCAGGGATGGGGCTGGCGCTGTGGCGTAGCGGGTGAAGCTGCCACCTGCAGCGCTGGCATCCCGTGTGAGCACCAGCCCAAGGCCCCAGTCCAGCTCCCTGCTAATGCACCTGGGAAGGCATTGGAAGATGGCCCGAGTGCCTGAGCCCCTGCACCCACATAGGAGACCAGGATGAAGCTCCTGGCTCCTGGCTTTGGACTGGCCCAGCCCTGGCCTTTGGGGCCCTCTGGGGAGTGAGCCAGCAGATGGAAGGCCTCTCTCTCTCTCTCTCTCTGTAACTCTGACTTTCAAATAAGTAAATAGATCTTTAAAGGGGGGAGGGGGCAGCTGGCGCTGTGGCACAGTGGGTTAAAGCCCTGACCTGAAGCGCTGGCATCCCATATGGATGTCGGTTCTAGTTCCTGCTGCTCCTCTTCCAGTCCAGCTCTGCTGTGGCCTGGGAAAGCAGTGGAGGATGGCCAAGGCCTTGGGCCCCTCACCCACGTGGGAGACCCAGAAGAAGCTCCTGGCTTTGGATCGGCACAGCTCCGGCCATTGCGACCATCTAGGGAGTGAACCTCCCTAGATGGAAGTGGATGGAAGATCTCTCTCTCTTTCTCTCTCTCTCTGTCACTCTCTAACTCTGTCTTTCAAATAAATAAAATAAATATTTAAAAAAATAAAAAAGAAAGAAAAAAAAAGGAAAACGAGAGGAGAGGAGGGGAGCAGGGTGCCGCGCCGGCCCCACGGCCCTGCGTGAGGACGCAGGGGCGTCACTGACCTATGGACTTCAGGGCGAAGTCTGGCTTCTCAATGTAGTCTCCTTGGATCATCTTCAGGATTTTCTGGGTCATTTTTTGCTGAGGAGGCAAACAGCACAAGCTGTGCACGGGTGCACTCCTGCCCCGCCAAGTAGCCCTGCCTGCGGGAGCCCGGGGCTGGCTCCACCCGTGACCGGCTGTACCTGTGCTGTGAGGGGTTCCAAGCAGCACACAGCCCCCTGCCCCACCCCAGGCCCCACCCCAGGCGTGCCCAGATGTTCCAAGCATTCCCTGGGGAGCGGCAGTTGCGCGCTGCTGACCCAGCAGGACCCAGAGCTGTCATGGATCCTGCCCTTGGGTGGGGCTGTTCAAGCAGCAGGAGCTCCCCCCCACACCCCCATGGAGCTCCTGGCTCCTGGCTGCAGCCTGGCTCAGCCCCCAGCTGTTGCGGCCATTTAGGGAGTGAATCGGTGGAAGGAAGAGTTCTCCCCCAACCGCTACCCTGGTCACTCTGCTTTTCAAAATAAAAAAAAAAATCATTTTAAAAATAAGCTATCAGTTGTATAGAAGTCCAGAAAACACTAGAAAATTACTAGACAAGAGGTGGCAAGACCATGTGATTGACATTGAAGAGAAAAAAAACAGAAGGAGGGGGCTGGCACTGTGGCACAGTGGGTTAAAGACCCAGCCTGCTGCGCTGGCATCCTATTATGGGCACTGGTTCAAGTCCCGGCTGCTCCTCTTCCAATGCAGCTCTCTGCGATGGCCTGAAAAATCAGTAGAAGATGGCCCAAGTCCTTGGGACCCTGCACCCACATGGGAGACCTGGAAGAAGCTCCTGGCTCCTGGCTTGGGATCAGCTCAGCTCTGGCCATTGAGGTCATTTGGGGAGTGAACCAGCGGATGGGAAACCTCTCTCACTGTTTCTACCTCTCTCTCTGTAATTCTGTCTTTCAAATAAATAAAATAATTCTTAAAATAAAAACAGGAGGAGATCCTGGATGACCCAGGTATTGAAGTCAGCAAACAAGAATTTTAAGGGGCCAGCACTGTGGTGCAGCAGGTTAAAGCCTTGACCTGAAGCACTGGCATCCCATAAGGGTGCCGGTTCAAGTACCGGCTGCTCCTTTTCCAATCCAGCTCTCTGCTGTACCCTGGGAAAGCAGTAGAAGATGGCCCAAGTCCTTGGGCCCCTGCACCCGGGGTGGGAGACCCAGAAGAAGCTCTTGGCTCCTGGCTTCAGATCAGCACAGCTCTGGCCATTGTGGCCATCTGGGGAGTGAACCAGTGGATGGAAGACCTCTCTCTGTCTTTACCTCTCTCTATAACTCTGTCTTTCAAATAAATAAAATAAATCTTTTAAAAAAATTTTAAAAATAACTACACTGGGGCAGGTGCTGTGGCTTGGTTAATCCTCCACCTGTGGTGCGGGCATCCCATATGAGTGCTGGGTTCTGTCCCAGTTGCTCCTCTTCCAGTCCAGCTTTCTGCTGTGGCCCAGGAAGGCAGTGGAGGATGGCCCAAGTGCTTGGGCCCTGCACCTGCATGGGAGACCAGGAGGAAGCACCTGGCTCCTGGCTCCGGATTGGCACAGCGCTGGATGTTGTGGCCATTTGGGGAGTGAACCAACAGAAGGAAGACCTTTCTCTCTGTCTCTCTCTCTCACTGTCTATAACTCTACCTGTCAAATAATAAATAAATAAATAAAAAAAGAAAGCACCAGAGCACCTCCGCAGCTCCTGGCCAAAGCACAGTCCCAGGGCTCAGAGCTGAGTGTCTCTCTCCTCTGGAACAAAGGGGCTTCAGGGAAACGCATCTCCAAAATAAATAAATAAATAATTACATACTAGAACTAATGTATTCAATAAAATAAAGAAAAAGATGGACAATATAGATGAAATGAAATTAGAGAATTTCACCATGGAATTAAAATTTATGAAAAAAAATCAAACGCATAATCTAGAACAAACAATATTTGAAATAGGAACGAAATAGATGAATTTAACAGACATTGGATAGACAAAACATAGGATTCTTGGTGAACCAAAATAAATGTGGATACAATATATAGAAGTTGAAGCACACAGAGAAAAAAATGAAATAAGCACACCAGGTAATAGCACAGGAATCACATGATGCACACACTACAGGTCTAGCGTGTGTGTAAACAAAGCCCATGAAAGAAGAGAGATGGTGGGGAAGAAGTATTTTAAGAGATAATAGCTAAGAATTTTCCACAGCTATTGAAAAACAACAACCCACAGATTCAACAAACAGCTAATCAGGCTAAACCTAAACAGAGCAGACTGGATACAGAACACTGGAGACAGCAAGAGCATCCCCCAAGCTCCCAGCAGTGAAAACCAGAGTCCAGGGTCAGAAATGAGTGGCATTGGACTTCTCAATGGCAACAGTGTTACACCTGACTACGGTGGTGGCGTTCTCAGGGGAGACCATTTGCTTGCTGGAATTCTATACCCAGCCAGACTATCCAGAGTGCAAGGCCAGGATCAAGATGCTTTTAGACAGGCAGTCACCAGAGGCTGTGCTCCATCGGATGGGGAAGAAATCCAGAAAGACGACGACTCGGGACACAGGAAACAGGCCATCTGACAAAGAAGGACGTGAGGTGTTCCGGGAGCAATGGCCTGTAGCTCACCTCGTCTGACATGGCTTCCATCTCCTGGAGCCTGGCAAGGAGCTGGTTCATGCTGCCTCGGAGGTCTTGGATTTCCCCCGTGTGATGCCGCACCTTCTCCTGGTACATTCTTGTGGGGGAAGGAGTGAGAACGAGAACTGACGGCTTTGTGCTGCTGCTACTGCTGCCCTCAAATTCTCCCTTTGCTGGGGAGCTCTGAAAGCCCTAGCTTCAGACCCCTCTGCCCCCTGTGGGCCTGGAGCCACCCGCCAAGTTCTTATCTCTAAGACACGCTCGCTGTTTGCCTTCTGCTTGGAACATCGTTAAGTCCAGCTTACTCCTTTCAAACAGTCTGAGCATTTTATCTGTAGGTAAGGGTGCTGCTACTGGGCAGTGTCTTGGTTGAAGTTTCTTCTCAAGTACTATTTACTGAGCACTGACTATGGGCCAGGAGCTACTCCAGACACTGCATTTTCTTTAACGGCCATAACTGACACTATGCCTCGGCTCGAAAACGAGGTATCCGAGGGTCAGGTAGAAGAAGCAACTTGTATGAGGCCAGCCGGCCAGCACGGGAGGCAGCCGGGGTTCAAGCCCAGGTTGCTCTGACTGCAGGGCCCACATTGTTGGTCAGTGCGTCCTGGACTCTCACTATTGCTCTGGTTCTCACGTGATCCTGGCGCAGCTCAGAAACATCCTCTTACCTCAAGCTCTGCAGTGGGCTGTTTATGCTGTCATCCTGGCGGAGTGTTGAGGGAAGCAGGGAGCTCCTTCAGCTGGTCTGTTCTGGCCCCAAAAACTTCATCCATCCATCCATCCATCCATTCTCACAAGCCGTGAATCCACCCACTCATCCACCAACTCTTCCATCCATCCAACAACCCACCATCCATCCATCATCCATCCACCCATCCACCCATCCATCCATCTATTGTCCATCATCCATCCACCCATCCATCCATCATCATCCATCCACCCATCCACCCACCCATCCATCCATCATCTACCCACCATCCATCCACACTCCACTTCACTCTCCTTTTCACCCACCCAGCCCCACCCCATCTATCCATCCTCTCATCTACCCACTCTCCCATCCAGCCACCCGGATGTCCCATCTGTATCCAGTCCATGCATTAGCCCATTCCTCCACCCATCCACCCATCCACCTGTCCAACCACCCATCCATCCATCTATCCACTCACCCATCTATCCATATACCCATCTACTCATTCATCCATCCATCCACCCACCCACCCACCCACCCATCTACCCATCCACCCACCCATCCATCCTTTGGTCCATTCTCCTGCTAGCCACAGTCCCAACATCAATAGTGGCAGCCCTGTGCCTGGCACTGCACTGGACACTGCTGGGAGAAATCAGCCTGGCTCCTTCCTTCAAGGGGCTGTCAGCATACTGGGGAGAGTTGTGAGTACAGAGTTGACTCACGATGATGGGAAATTGTGGGAGGAGAGAGACGATGTGGCTCCCCCTGCCCGGGTGCTTCTGGAGGAGATCCCGTTTTAGTTGGACCTTGGAGGGCATGAAGGAACTCATGGGGAGAGAAGAGGAAGGGAGAGACGGGTCCCTGAGATCTGCATTCCCCACAAGCCCTCTGAGACTTCCTGCCATCCATAAACAGGAGCCCTGGCCACTGGTCTCCTTCTGCCTCTCCTCCAGAAACTACAAACCAAGCATGTGAGCAGAGAACCAAGTGCAGTGAAGCATTTCCTGTTCTCAGCACCTCACTTTAGGTGATGGCCTTGGACAGGAGAAGCGGGGCCCCTCTGGGGGTGAGTGGCCCGAGCGCCACCCAGAGAGGGACTGTTGTCTGGGTTTGGGAAGTCACATTTGGCAGGAGAGAGGAGTCCAGGTGGGTGGTGCCAACAAAGGCCAAGGCTGCGCTCTGGGATGCGTGGGGGCTGATGGGGGTCAGCTCCGGGTTGGGGGAGACCGTCGCCGTGGGTCTCAGGAGGCACACACTCACCTGCCAGACTTCCATTTTCGAGGGTAGGTGCATAGAGAACATCCAGAACCCTGCGGGCGTGAGGACAGGACTGAGCCGTGGAACACACGCGGTCGGCGCTGGGGAGAAGGCGTTTGGGCTCAAAGCAGCTTTGCCACTCAGCACTGGGCAACTTTGGGAGAGTTACTTAGTTTCTCCATACCTCACTTTCCTTCTCAGAAATATGTGAATAGCAGTAATGGCCGCGTCATGACCGGATGATGTCATGTATGCAATGTACATCACATAAACCAAGTAACCCGCCCTTCCCAACCCTGCTGGGGAGACCTGGAGAAGAGGAGGAGGCAGGTGGTCCCTCCCGGATGTTGTGACTCCAGGCTGGCTGAAACCCCACCGCTCCACCCATCATCGAGGGGCTTCCAGATTTGCTTCTCTTGATTTAAAAATTCAACAAACTAGGGGCAGATAAAGGCCACCAGTGGAAGACTGACATCTAACAGACTTAGTGGTGAAAGACTGGACGTGTCCCGAAAGATCAGGAACAAGGCAGGATGTCTGCTCTTGTTATTTCTATTTAAAGTTGTACTGCAGGTCCTATACAAGCCAATTAATCAAGACAAACAAGTAAAAGGCACCAGATTGTCTATAGAAAATAGTACAACTCTCTCTATTTGCAAATGACATGACTTTGCATATAGAATCCCAAGGTCTCCAAGACTAGGTGTCTTTTCTGATGTGAGAACCGATAATTGTGTTCAACGAAGTTTCAGGACAAAAGTCCAGCACTCAAAAATCAACCATATTTCTATACACTAGCCATGAATAATATGAAAAAGAAATTAAGAAAATAATTCCAATTACAATAGCGTCACAAAGGATAAAATGCCTAGGAATAAATTTAATAAAAAGTATAACATGTTATACTCTGAAAATAACAAAATATCACTGAAAGAAATTGAATAGTGGAAAGGCTGCCCATGTTCATGGATTGGAAAACTTAGTACTGTTCAGCTGATGTTACTCTCCAAGTTTATATAAGACCAACGCAGTCACTATCAAAGTCTCATTGTCTGTTTTTTTTTCCCTAGAAATGGAAAGGTAGGTTCTAAAATTCCTGTGGAAATATAAGGATTTATAGTAGCCAAACAATTTTAAAAAAGAACAAGATTGGAGGACACATACATATGGATTCCAGAATTTACTACAAAGCTACCGCAGTCAATGCAGGGCAGTGCTGGTCTATAGACAGACATATAGATCAATGGAATAAAGTTAAGAGTACAGAAATAAACCCTCACGTTGATGGTCAATTCATTTTCAACAGGGATACCAAGACAAATTCAGTGGGGCAAAGAACAATCTTCAAGAAATGGTGCTTGAACAACTCGGTATGCACATTCAAAAGAACGTGCCCTACTTCAAACCATAGACAAAAAAAATAAACTTCAAATAAGATCGTGGGGGCTGGTGTTGTGGTATAGCAGGTAAAGTCGCTGCCTGTGACGCCAGCATCCCATACAGGCACTGGTTCAGGTCCCAGCTGCTCCACTTGCTAGCCAGCTCCCGGCTAATGCACCTGGGAAAGGCAGCAGAGGATGGCCCACGTGCTTGGGCCCCTGCCACTTGAGTAGGAGACCTGGATGAGAGAACACATGCTACTTGAATTTCATCGGAATTTAAAATTTTTGTGCTGCACAGGATTCTTCCCAAAAAGTGAAAACAACTCAGAACGGAAGAACACATTTGCAAATCACGTATCTGATGAGGGACTTGTATTCACTCCCAGTGAAAATGAGCAACGGATCTGCACAGACATTTCTCCAGAGGACACGGACCAGCGGCCAATAAGGCCCGGAGAAGCTGTTCGTCATCATCAGTCACCAGGGCAGTGCAAGTCCAAACCACGGCCAGACACGTGCACGCTGTGCAACGAGAAAGAGGACTAACGACAAGCACTGGGAGACTGCGGGAGGTCGGAAGCCTGGAGGAGCCTGGAGGAGCCGCTTCAGCCAGCGCTTCGCCAGCCCCTCGGATAAGCGTAGAGTTACCACAGGACTCAGCAATGCCGCTCCGAGACACACAGCCGAGGGTGCTGCAAACATGTTCACCCAAAAACGGGCGGGGAGTTCATAGCACCAGAAACAACCTAATGCCCGCCAGCTGATGGATACACACACACACACACACACACACACACACACACACCCCGGAGTGTTCTGAGCCGTAAAGAGGAATGCAGGGCAGTACTCTCTATAACACGGATGAACTTTGCAAATCTTCTGCGTGGAAACAGCCACAGAGTCAGGTGTGTGGCACAGAGGCTGAGACACCCGCATTCTGCACTGGGCGGGAGGTCCAGCTCTGCTCCTGATCGCAGGTTCCTGGGAGGGTGCACCCTGAGAGGCACCCAGGTGGGAGACCAGGACTGAGTTCCTGGCTCCCAGCTTTGGCCTGACCCAGCCCCAGATGTTGTGAGCACTGGAGAGTGAGCCAGTGATGGGAGATCTGCCTCTCTCTCTCTCTCTCTCTCCCTCCCCCTCCCTCATAAAAGTAAATGTTTTTGAACATTGAGTCTGCGTTGTTCCCTCCACGTTTGCGCAGATCTGGAATGGGCGGATCCCTGAGACAGAGGAAAGACCAATGTTGTTTAGGCAGAAAGGGGCCGGCTGCCATGGCTGGAGGATTTTCCCAGGACCCCCAGGGGAGCCAGCATTCTGAGGGGATTCCTTTGTTGGGGGGAGATGGCTGCAGGAAGCCAAGGGGACCCAGGAAGGGGGTTGCCAATGGCAGACGGGGGTCAGGGAAGGGCCTGGCAGCTGCCAGAGCATTTCTGGGCGAACAGAATTTGCTCTTGGTCGTTGCTTCCTTGACTCCCCACATAACCCAGCTCGCCCCCTCCCGGAGCCCTAGCAGCCCTGGGACTCACCGAAGGCACAGAGGACCAGGACGCCTGTCTTCTCCATCAGCCTCTGGAAGATCAGCTTGCACCTGCGGGGCCACGGCGTGGGCGGCAGGTCCCCAGCCAGGGCTCGCCCGCCGGCCGCCTGCCCCCGTTCTGTCTCTGTGCTGTCGTCCCGCCCTCCATGTCTGGGACCTCTGGAGTCGACACTGCCCACCCCACTCCCCCATGTCTTGCCTTTCCCAGGAGCCTGGGAGCCCTGGAGAGCTGGGGGGTGCGGGGTGGCGCAAGGCAGTCTCAGCTGTGAGCGCTCAGTGAATGAGCCAGGTGGGATTTGCAGGGACAGGCGGGTGAAGGGCAAGAAAGGGGCCCCTGCAGGGGGAGGGGGCCGGGGCAAGGAGTGCAGAGAGCTACAGGGCTTCTGGGGTGAGAGTGACAACTGCTAGAAGCCAGGCTTAGGGCGGGGAGGGGCTGCTTTGGTCAGCGACGCCTCTCCTCTGCCCCCATCGCCCTCCTCCTACCTTGCCCTGCTCACCTGCAGGTGTTGAACAGGACTTGCTGGGCCTGAGTCCTCAGGAAACAGGCCAGGCAGGTGAACCAGGCTGCGGAGACAGGGGAGAGGCGCGTGGCCCTCGTGGCCTCCCGCCACAAGGCCTCGCTGGCCGTCCTGGGCTCTGGGGAGACTTTGGGGCTGGGAGCCCGCCTCAGCTTGCTGGCAGGTCAGGCGCTGGCCCTGCCTATGGGGGGCGCCAGCCTGCTGGGGAGCGCAGGGGCCCTGGGTGAGTGCTGCTGGCACTGGCAGCAGGTGGATACTTAGTAGCAGCCGGGGAGCACAAAAGGGCTGAAGTGGGCACCTGCCCCTTCCCACAGGCTGCCCAGCAGGGAGTGCTGCAAACAGGAGGCGCTCAGGAGGGGCGGGGAGGCGGGAGGATCCATGGGTGGATGGACGACTGCAGAAGAGAATGTGGCTTGGAAGATGGATGAGAGGAGGGGAGGAGAGCGTAGATGGACAGACAGGCAGATGAGTGGGTGGACGGCCAGCTGTGCATGCTGATGAGCAGAGGTGGGGGTGAACGGCTGCGTGAGTCACTGGCTGGCTGCAGGGTTGGGTGGAACCAGAGGCCAGGCTTGGGGCTGGAGGAGGGCGGCCAGGCGGTTCCTCCTGCCAGCAGCAAGTCCCTTCCTCCAGAGAGATCCTGGCTGGCAGGCCCCTCTGGCGGAGAGACCTCTGGAGCTCAGCCCGCAGCTCCCTCTGCCCCTGGGGCCCAGTGCAGCCCCTGCCCCCCCGAGGTTGGGTCCCTGCCCGGGCCGCACTGATGGCCCAGGCGGCTCTGCGGGACATACGTACACACACATCCCAGCACGCTCTGAGTCAGGCCGAGGGTGGGGGTGTTGAGGCGCACAGGAAACAGGAGGGCGTCACCTGTGGACCACGCAGGCATGTCAGGTCCCTGCCACCTGGGGGGCGTGGGGCTTGCACCCAGAGCCCTGACCCCGCCTCTCGCCGGGTCGCCCTGGGTGACCGTCTGACATCTCCGAGCCTACCCTCCTGGCTGTCTGTGAGGACCCCGGGCCCCCTCCTGCTCACTTGTGTTTGGCAAGGAGTCCTCGGCTGTCCTGCACGTGTTCCGGCCTCGCTGGATGACCCTGGGGTGACAACAATCACAAGGGCAGCTTATGATCGACAAGGAACGTGCTCTTGCCACATTCGAGGTGAAGAAACTGAGTCACAGAGAAGCTGGCCCAAGCCTCCAGCCTGCCAGTCAGGGCACCCCCAGATCGGCAGACCCCAACTCCAGGCCTCTTTGGAGGAAAAGGCTTAGGCTGCTGCAGCGTCACCCTGTCCCAACAGCAGGCAGAGGCTGGCTTTGCTCCCTGGTCTACTCCTGCCCGGTGTGATTTTAGACAATCCTGATTGGCTGAAGCCTGATGCAGCACTCCCATTGCCTTGCTGTGATTGGCTCAGGGATGGGGCCATCGGCAGGGGGCAGTGAGCCGTGCCCTCCGCCCTCCAGCCCTGGAGGCCTGGGTTCTGCTGGGCACGGAGACCTTCGAGAGGAGGGAGCAGAGGAGCAACGTGACGGCGGGCCCCTGGGTCTGGGGCTCTGCCGAGCAGGCAGTGACCCAGCCCCAGAGCCCCACACCGGCGACCTCTCGGGCTGTGAGAGAAAGCTTTATTTCTTCAGTTTTAGTTGAATTGAATTGAATAAGGCAGAGGGAGAGGGAGAGGGAGAGAGGGAGAGAGGGAGAGAGGGAGAGAGGGAGAGAGGGAGAGAGAGAGAGAGAGAGAGAGAGATCTCCCAACCCATGTTCACTCTCCAAATCGTGCAGCAGCCAGGGCTGGGCCAGGCTGAAGTCGGGAGCCTGACTCAGCCAGGGTTTCCCACATGGCGTTAGGGACCCCAGGAGTTGAGCTGGCTCCCGCTGCCTCCGGGGTGCGCCTCAGCAGGAAGCTGGGGCTGGAACCCAGATGCTGGGATCCGGGGTGCACGGGCCCTGGGCGGCAGCCTCGCCCCACACCAATCGCCTGCTCATCATGGTTTCTTAAGGCGGTGATCTCCACACCGGCTTTTTAAAAATCGTAGCTACAGTATCTTTATGCTTCTTAATTAAGGAAGTATATAAATGCCCAGTTGGGCCGACACATTATTTACACGTTCCTAAGGAATTAAAAGAGGATGACCCAAAAACATACATCAGGGAGCTCTAATCATTTCTCCCCTCTTTCCAATGGTGGGGGATATACGCCCCGGCTGGGGGCCCAGAGGTAGACGCCGCTCTGAGTTGGAGTTTCTGGCACCTGCAGCCCTGCCCCTGGGCAGTGAGGTCTCCAGGGCCTTGTTCAGCATGCACCGCCCCCTCCTGACCGTGAGCCCCACCAGGGCCGGGAGCAGCCCTGTGCTCCGAGTCCTCTTGGTGGCAGTGCCTGGCGCCCAGGAGGCGGGAAGGACGGCCCCTGGCCTCAGCCACCGCATCTGTCCGGGCAGCGGGAAGGAGCGGGCGGAGGGGCAGCCACCCTCACCTCCTCTGCCTGGCGTTGTGGGCTGCGTCGTCGGGGAGGGCACACGGGTCCCCATGGGGGCTCCTTGCGGACCGGGGCATCGGGTTCCTTCTCGAGGGCAGGCGGTGGAGCTGGCGAGGGGGGAGCGGCTGCCACCACCTCTGAGCGTCCTCTGGAGGGTGCCGTGCGGAACCCAGCGAGGTCGAGCGGAGCTGTGCTCTGTGACCTCATAGAGCTGGGGTGCGGGGCACTGCCCCTCCAGCCCCCAGTGGCACCGCGGTGGCCAACTTCCAACCTCCCATTTGTAAGAAGGGGAAATTGAGGCTTCGAGGGAGGAGAGGCCACGCCCGGGGCCTCTTGGCCTCAGCGGCTGCTTCTCTCATTCCCTGGGTCTCCTCCTGCCCCCTGGGATGTGCACCCGGGTGCCTATTGTAATGCTGAGTTCCCATTGGCGGACGTTCCGCATAACACAAGATCACGCAGGTGTGCTGTTGTTTAAATAGCGTTCTACCTTTTCACTGATGAAAAATCAAAGCGTAACAGAGTTGGAAATCCCTGGCTGGGTGCCCGGAGAGCCTGACCTGCCCGTGAAACCAAAATGAATTCACTTTTTGCCTCCTAGTGGCGATTGCTCAAAATTGCAGGCTAATTCCCCTTGGGCCCCCAAAAGTTCCAGAAAGCTCAGTCCCTGTCCGGGGTGCTGAAACAAAAAGAACAAAGACAAGGGTCGAGGGTCGAGGGTCGAGGAAAGAGGAAGTTTAATCTGTCGATGGCTGAAGACCATAGTTTTTGAGGTTGCCAAACTGATACCGTCCGCGTCTGTCGCTGGATTAAACTCTACTCGGTGCCTGGCTTGCCAGAGAGCTCAGCCGCATGTTTGGTAGCTACGTGGTTGGGAATATCCTGCTGCGACCGCCTCGTGACGAAGCCAAGCCATCAGGCCGACTTCCCAGACCCACAGCGGGCTCAGGCCCTGGCTCAACAGCCCAGCTGACTTAGAAATGCCCGTGGTCCTCTCCGAGCAGGGGGGAGTTCCTGAGACCACGCCTTGTCCTCGTTAGTTTGATTTGGCACCTTCGTGCGAGGCTCTGAGATTTTTGTAACACAAAGAAACCCATATCTGAACACATAAACAAATTAAATTACTTGGAAAAGGGGAATTCAGTTGGTGAATGGAATGAAAGTCATTAACCCCGGGCTGCTGCCTGCACCGCCAGCGTCCCATATGAGCCCCGGCTGCTCCACTTCTTCTTCTCCTTTTTTTTTCTTTTTAAAAAGATTTATTTACTTGTTTATTTGAAAGGTAGAGTTACAGAGAGGCAGAGGCAGAGAGAGAAAGATCTTACATCCACTATTTCACTCCCCAGATGGCTGTAACAGCCGGAGCTGGGCTGATCCAAAGCCAGGATCCAGGAGCTTCTTCCAGGTCTCCCACACAGGCACAGGAGCCCAAGCACTTGGGCCATCTTCTACTGCTTTCCCAGGCCAGAGCAGAGAGCTGGATTGGAAGTGGGGCAGCCGGGCTCAAACCAGCGCCCATATGGGATGCTGATGCTGCAGACCAGGGCTCTAACCCGCTGTGCCACAGCACCAGCCCCTGTTCCACTTCTGACCTAGCTCCTTGCTAATGCACCTGAGAAAGCAGTGGAAGATGACCCAAGAGCTGGGCCCCTGTACCCACGAAGGAGACCTGGATGAAGCTCTTGGCTCTTGGCTTCAGCCTGGCCCAACCTTGGCTGTTGTGGCCATTTGGGGAGTGAATCAGAGGATGGAAGATCTCCCTCCTCCTGCTTTTCAAATAAATAAAATATTAAAAAAAAAAAGTTGCTGGGGCAGGCACTGTGGTGTAGCAGTTAAAGCTGCCACCTGCAGTGCCACATCCCATATGGGTGCTGGTCTGAGTGCCAGATGCTCCACTTCTGATCCAGCTCTCTGCTGTGGCCTGGGAAAGCAGTAGAAGATGGCCCAAGTCCTTGGGACCTTGCACCTGTGTGGGAGACCCAGAAGAAGCTCCTGGTCCCTGGCTTGGATCAGTGCCGCTCCGGCCACTGCAGCCATCTGGGGAGTGAACCAGCGCATAGAAGACCACCCCTCCCCCCCGCCTCTCTGTGACTCTGCCTTTCAAATAAATAAATAAATAAAAATTTTTTAAAGTTGCTAACCTCGAGATGGGGAGAGTCCAGTGCCATCACAGGGGTCCATGTAAGTGCAAGAGGGAGATGAGAAACGGCAGCAGGAGCCATACGTGGCTCGGCATGGCTGGTGGAGGAAGGGCCTGGGAGCCGAAGAACGCAGGCACAGCGGCTCCTCTGCCGCAGCCTCCAGAAACAGCGCAGCCCTGCCAGCGCCATCAAGGGCTCAGCCGGGGGAGACCCTGGTGGCGAGCTGGTCCCTGAGTCTGGGGTGTTGTCGCTGCAGCGACAGCAAACCGACCGGGCGCCCTTGAGAGTGTTCATCAAAGGGCAAACTTGGAGATTCTGCCCCCATAATCGTCACCGGGCTCTTCCGATCATACATTCCTGCGGCAGAAATTTATGCCGCGCCTCGTGTGTACAGGTACAGGGCTGAGCAGAACTGGGATGTCGGGAACATGGCCGCGTCCTGCACACACGATGATGAACGGTGCTGGCCACTGCTGGGCTGGGGATGAGCTGGTGAGGATCTGGAGGCTTTGTGCCCACTGGCTGTCACCCAAGTGTCCCCTGTGCTGAAGTGTCGAGGAAGAGGAAGCGTTCGTGTCAAGAGCAAACACTGAGCGTGACTTCAGTCAATATTTGCACCTCTGACCCCTGAGTCTGCCATTGGCCTTGGCCTTGGCCTTGGCGAGGGGCAGCAGGGCCTGATCTCAGCACCACGGACTGACCGAGGCCAGGGTGGCTGTGAGGGAGCACTGGCCAGGAGGCAGCTCTGGTCACCCGGGGAGGGCTCTGTGGTCCCTGTCAGCTCTGGGGCACATGTGGGGACCCAGCATAGGGTGGGCCTGGGCTCCGGGACTGGAATCCAGGCTGGTGTGGAGTTGGTGGGAGTCATAGAGGGCTACAGAGTTGGGGAAGGCACCAGGTGCGTCACACAGAGGAGTGGAGGGGCCTTCCCTGCAGCCCCCATCATCTCCACGTACATGTAGAGGTGCACACACATGTGCACACACATGCAGCGCCCCGATCCTAGGAGATGGCCCACTGGACACACAGGCACACATGCACCTAACACCCTACGCTCAGTTGACCAAACCCATACGTGCACACGTGCACGCACAACTCCCCACGTCGGTGTCAGTGGGGGTGTAACACCGTAAAGAAAGACGTCAGCCTCCCTGTGTGCCAAGGACTATGACTCAATGCACACGCGCCCATGAGCCTCTGCACACAGACTCCCACGTGTGCATACACAAACTCCTCACACACGCTGGATACCAGGGGTCCCCTATAGCCAAGGTGGCACCTGCAGTTTTGGTGTAGGAAGTGGTGAGGGGCTGAGTCCGTTGTGAGTGGGATGTGCTGGGGTGGGGGAGACTGGGATGTTTCACAGCAGGGACTGGGTCACTCACACTTTCTTTCCTCTTTGAGTGCCAGGGTCAGGGCTCAGTGTGTGGCTGGGAAAAAGGCTCAGTCAATGATAAAAGTGAAGGCTCATTGTGTGACCATGATCAGAGCTCAGTGTGTAGAGGAGATTAGGGCTTAGTGTGTGGCCAGGATCAGGGCTCAGTGTGTGACCAGGGTCAGGGCTCAGTGTGTGACTCCAGGACCAGGGCTCAGTGTATGGCCAGGATCAGGGCTTGGTGTGTGACCCTAGGATCAGGGCTCAGTGTGTGGCCAGGATCAGGGCTCAGTGGGTGACTCCAGGACCAGGGCTCAGTGTATGACTCCAGGACCAGGGCTCAGTGTATGGCCAGGATCAGGGCTCAGTGTGTGGCCAGGGTCAGGGCTCAGTCAGTGATAGGGATTGGAGCTCAGGGAACTTATGACTTCTCTTGAGAGGGCTGTGTGTCTGGGGGAGCCAAGCTTGAGGGATCAGCGCAGCCGTCCCGCCGCCTTTGGGGTCCCTGCTCCTCCGGGCCCTGGCCGGGCCTGGCAGGGGTGGTGAGAACCTCCTGAGAGCAGCCTGCCTTCCAGAGACCTCCTGGCCCCACTGCAGGGTCTCGCAGCCGTTGGCAGCCAGGCCTGGCGACGTGGCACATGAGATGACCCGGCTTGGCACGGGCCGTGTTTGCAGGGAAAACACCTGCGACCACAAGCAAACCTGCCCGTCCGGGGCCTTCTCCACAGCCCTGCGCACCGGGGAGCCTCATAAGGCAGCCTCCACCCCTGCACCAGGAGCAGAGGCGGGCAGGCCACCGGCGCAGGGTCCCCTGCTTCAGCGAGTGAAGGTAGGAGCGCGTGAAACGCCTCCATGGAGGGGCCTCAACTTCTCTGTCTGTTCAATGGGTCCACAGAGGGATCCCTCACCCCAGACTTTGCTGGGGCTCAGTCTGCCTGGCTGAGCAGGGGCTCCCTCTCCCTGGGTCAGGCTCGGTTCTGCCTACATAGGCTACGCTGGGCCAGGTGGGGCTGGGGGTTCCAGTGAGAGCTGGATGTTCAGGCTGCTCTTCCCCCCGCCAGGGTGAGACGTGGGCGGGAGCCACCCTGGGTCCTCCAGGGCTGGGTCTGGACAGCTGGACACCAGCCTGGGCGGTCACCCTGGGCGGGCTGCCTAGTGCCCAGAGCCTCAAGGTGGTGGGCCTGGGCTTTCGGCTTGAGACCCCCAGGAGTCGCCACCCACCTCCGACACAGCCTGGATCCCGCACCCTGCGCCAGGCTACTGCTGGGCCTCAGGCAAGGCTGTATGTCCTCTGACGAGGCAGGCAGGGGCCGCGGACAGTGGTGTCTGCAGGCCCGGCCGAGGCGGGGACCTCCCTCCGGGCTTGCGCCTTCCAGGCTGCTGTGGGCTCTTTTGGCCAGGCTCCCTGATGCTTGTCCCCTGACCCCAGCCCACAGATTCTGGGGGCAGCGGCCCGGGCAGCCATGACCAGCGCACGTGGGCTGGGCCTGCTGCTGCTGCTTCTGCTTCCCACCGTTGGCAAAGGCGGGCCCAGCACCGTGGTCAGGATCAACCAGGCGGCGCTGAGCTACGGTAAGGGACGCCAGCGAGCGCCTGCAACTGTGTGTCTATATGTGGGTTTAGAATTTCTTGGCCACACGTGCCTGTCAGGAGGGGTATCTGCCCATGGCATGTACCTGACATGTGTACGTGTGTGGTGTCTGTGTGCACGCGTGTGCTGCCATGACCAGCTCAGTGCCCTGCTGAGGGCACAGGGAGAGAGCCAGCGCCTCCCGGGGTCCCTGTGGCCGACGATTCTGCCCCACACCTCTGCTGCTACAACCTTCTAGGTCCTGCTCCATCCCTGGGGAAGGGACAGTGAGGAAACCGAGCCAGGGAGGGACAGAGGCCGCCACGGGCCAGAGCCCCAGCACGGAACTCTGCACGACCCCTCCCCGCCCCCGCTGCATCCTGGGGAGCTGGGGGTAGAGCTGGACCGGGTGTGAGAAATCAAGAAATCGGAAGCTGTTTCCCTAAGGTCAGGCGAGGGACCCTGGCCACACAGGCAGAGCCGGCCCGGAGGCAGGGAGGCCAGGCGGCGACTCCGGGCAGCATGAGGGTGCACTTCCCCAGATGGCAGGCAGATCTGGCAGGCAGGCGGGCCTGAAGGGGGTCAGTGACCCGTGTGGGAGCCTGCGGCCCTGCAGCAGGGATGGGAGCCGCCAGCAGATCAGCGGCTCCAAGGCAGGGCGGGGCGGTGTCTTTCATGTCCACATCCCCACCCCGCACACCCCCGAGTTCCAGCCCTGTGCTGGGGAGCACAGGAGATGGAGTCCGAGGCCACGGCGTGAGTCTCCGCTCAGCGGCCGATGGCCAGGCTGGAGAGGGGTCCTGGGAGCATGGAGACCACCATCATTATGCCCCAGCCTGGGAAACTGAGGTCCAGGGACTGCCTAACATCCCACTCCGGGGCCTCTTGGCTCCCTCGTGGCACCATGGCCCCTCATTTTAATTCTGCCTCCGCAGCCCAGCAGCACAGGGGGTGGGGTGGTCTTTGGAAGCCAGGATCCTCCCCTGTGCAGGGCCAACTTCCCCCACCAGGTGTCCTCACCTCCCTGTGAAATGGGCGCAACCGTGGTAAAAGCCCAGAACAGTGCCCGACAGGAGAGGGGCACTGTGTGGTGACAGCCGCCGCGGCAGCATGGTGAGAGCCGGCACTCACCGAGGGCTCTTTAGCTCCAGAGGTGTGGCAACAGTGGTGGCAGTCACCGCAGATGCGTACATGGGGAAACCGAGGCACGGCGCAGCCGCACAGGCAGCGATGCAGAAACAGACACCGCTGGGGGTGGGGGCGTCTCCGCAGTGGAGCAGCCCCCTGGGGAACGCACCCTCTGTTGGGGTCTGTCAGGGGGACGCGTCGGAGTCTGGCAAGAGGATTATTGCTGTGTTTTCTTAAATGTTTGTTCATTTGAAAGGCAGAGTGACAGAGGGAGAAGGAGAGAGAGAGATGGAGAGAGAAAGAGAGAGAGAGAGAATGGAGAGAGTCAGAGATCTCCCATTTGCTGGTTCACTCCCCAAATGGCCCCAGCAGCTGGCGGTGGGCCAGGCCAAAGCCAGGAGCCTGGAACTCCATGCGGGTCTCCCACGTGGGTGCAGGGGCCCAGGCACCTGCGCCATCTTCTGCTGCCTTCCCAGAAGCATCAGCAGGGAGCTGGATCAGAAGCAGAGCAGCCGGGACTCGAACCGGCGCTCTGAGACAAGATGCTGGCGTGGCTGGCGGTGGCTTACCCCACTGCACCCCAATGCCAGCTCTAGGCTCATTGTTTTTGGGGTGAACAGGCAGCAGAACAGGAGAGGGAGGGCGTGGCCTGCAGAGGGCCTGGCCCTGCTCACACGGCTCCCTCTGTGCCTGGGCCCCTTCCGGTCTCCGAGTCCCCTCCTCCGCAGGGTGGATGGAAGGTGCTGGAAGGTGTCGTGTAGCTCCGGTGGGGCCTGACCTTGCTCCGCCCTGGCCCCGCAGTGTCGGACGTCGGGAAGGCCACTCTCCAGCAAGCCCTGCGGGTCACTGTCCCTCCTCTCTTGGACCTGGACGAGAGCGGCGAGGTGCTGCGGGCCACCAGGTGAGTGCTCTCACCGGGGAGTGCACCTGTGCACCGGGTGCCCGCGGGCTGCAGCTCTCATGTGCTGGGGAGACCGGAGGCCTCGGCTTTAGTGAGTTCTGTCCTCAGGGCTGAGACCCCAGCCCAGGGCGCACAGGATCTGCCTCCAAAGGCTGCACACCTCCTCCACACCCCAGCCCCTAGACCCACAGGGAGTGGGGGCACCCCAGGCTTAGACACCTCTGGTGGCCGGGCTGCTTGTCCCCACCCACATCTCTAGGGCCCTAAGAGATGTTGTGTCTGTGCGGGTATAGACACAGATGGTGGCGATGACCTCAGCACACACAGGTCACCAAACCAGCGGCTTGGGAGCTCGGGTGTGAAACTGAAACTGGACTAGGCGTGGCTACGGATGGCAGGGAACTGGGAAGCCAGCGACACCGGGCCACTGAGACCCTGCCCGGCATGTGGCCTGGCCACATAGCCGATCCACGTGTGTGGGTGTGGGACAGCTCCATCTGTCCTGAGAAGGGGCAGAGGACCACAGCTCAAGGCTGACAGTGGGCAGCTCGCGCACAGGGCTTCCGTGTGACCTGTGAGCCTTACGCCACCGTGCCGTGTTGGGTGCGCTCCCCTCAACTGCTCTGCAGGATCACCCCTCTCCTTCGCAAAATGGTTCCGGTCTTCAGAAAGTCCTCCTTTGTCACACCCACGTGAGGGCGTGGCTCGGTGTGCCCGCCCCAGAGGTGAGCCCACGGCTTCACTGGGGCCCCCCTGTCGCCTCAATTCCCACCCTGCAGGATCCAGCTCCTGAGGGTTCGCGTGTCCAGCCTGCACCTGCGGCTCCTCGCTGAGCTGGGGCTGCACTTGTCAGCAGCAGCCAACTTCACTTTCCAGGTCCTCCGGTGAGTCTCCCGGGGGCGGGGGAGGAGGTTGGCGAGGGGGCTTCGAATGGGAGCGACTCTGAGAGCCTGGCTCAGAGCGCGAGAACAGCACGCTCAGACAAACCATGCGCCTGATGCACAGGGAAGATCCTGATGGCCACATTCAATGAGCACCTACTGTGTGCACTGCACTGTGAATGCGAGGGCGGGGGCTCCGGGGGAGAAGACTGAGAGGAAAGGGCTTGGCAACTCGCCCAGGCTCCCACCCAGGCCTCTCTCCCACCCTGAGGGCGGGGGCCTGCGTGAGTCTCCGAGAACCGAGACCCTGCTTGGTGTCCTGCAGCTGGGCAAAGCTGCTTCACCCTGCAACCCTCAGTGCTGATATCTCTGAAATGGGATGGCACGTTTCGGCGGGGGGGGTGTGTGTGTGGAGATGGATTCATGGCCCTCCCGTTCGAAGCACAATGCACACAGTCGGTGCTCATTAACTGCAGCCATCAGAATTAGTCCTGTGGCTCAGGCACACTGTGGTGCTGCATTTTATTGCCACACCGTGAGCTGGGCTTTCAGAAGAGTCGCTTACCAACCCCTCTCGGCGACACTGCGGTTTGACGACTGTTTATCATGGCCGGGCTCTAGGCTCTGGGCCGGGTGTCAACGTCTCGGAAACTCAGCACGGCCCTTCGAATAGCCACTCTCTCTCTCTCTCTCTCTCTCTCTCTCTCTCTCTCTCTTTTTTTTTTAAAGATTTATTCATTTACTTGAAAGTCAGAATTACAGAGAGAGAGAGAGAGAGAGAGAATCTTTGATCTGCTGGTTCGTTCCCCCAGTGGCTACAACAGCAGGAGCCTCGTCTGGGTCTCCCACGTGGGTGCAGGGGCCCGAGCACTTGGGCCATCTTCTGCTGTCCCAGCCCGTCAGCTGGGAGCTGGCATCCGTATGGGATGCCGGTGTCGCAGGTGGTAACCGCCGCACCACAGCGCTGGCCCCAGGACCTCCAATCTTGTGTCCATTTTGCAGAAGAGGAGCTGAGGCTCAGCAGGGTGAATGACCGAGCTCACGCCCACGTGCCGAGTGTCCATGCCTGGGTAGATCCCAGGGCCCCCGGCCCCCAGGCAGGGCCGTCTCACTCTGGTGGTGGCGAGCTGGCGTCAGGGCAGCAGGCCCGGACCAGGGGAGTTTTGGAGTTCCTTGTCGGCTGGGGTGGGTGCCACTGGGTGGTGCCACTGGGCTCAGGCCTGGCCTCCCCGCAGGGTCACAGAGCCCCTGGAGCTGACACTGCCCGTGGTCCTGCAGGCTGATGCCCGCGTGGCCCAGGGCTCCATCGGGACCCCCGTGGTCAGCGTCTCGGCCTGCTCCTCTCTCTTCGGCACTGCCACCACGCCTGGTGACAAAAACAGGTGGGTGCCTGGTGAGTGCTGGGCGCCACGGTCCCAGGTGGGCCAGGGCTGCTGATTCTTCCTCGGGTTCCCCCCGCCCCTGCAGCACTGAGCCCACGAAAGACCCCCATTGTGAAGCCTGTTTTATGGTTGAGGTCATCAAGGCTCAGAGAGGCGCAGTGTGTCTGTGTGGCACGTGCCACTCGGCAGTGCTACTCACTGTCGGCATCCTCTCCGGCAGGACATGGGCGGATGGGACAGGCTGTTAGGGACCTGGGAGGGCTGCCTCTCCCGGCAGAGATGGGGAGCCAGGAGCCCCAGGAGCGGCGGGAGCCCGCCGAGCTCTCCTGGCGAGTCGGGCGGCTGCCCACGGCTGCATTGGCAAGCAGCAGCTCCCACCTCCAGAGCACCTGCTGTGTGCTGCACCCCATTCTGGGCCCTTGAGGCAGCTCTCCTGGCCTAACCCTAACCTGAGTCCTACAGGTGGGTGAACCCCTGCCCCCCCCCATTTTACAGGAGAACAAAAGGGGCCACAAAGCAGGGAAGAGACTTGCCTAAGGCCACGCAGCCGGCACGCGGTGTCACCAAATTCTGACTCGTGCAGCCTGACGCCCCCACCTGCCCCTGTGTGCCTGGGGAGTGGCTGAGTGTTCTGGAGACTTCCCAGAAGGCAATGTGTGCACAAGGGCTGTGTGCACACGAATCTGTTCATGCTGGGCCCTGCGGTCGGGCTGCAGAAGCCAGGGGTGGGTGGCCGTAAAGACCCCGATGCCATTCCACTGCCTCCTGGAGAGGCCGTGTGGTGGGCTCGGACTTCGCTTCACATTCCCACAAGCCGAGGAGGTGTAGGTCCTGTGGCCCTCTCTCACTGTTCCAAGGGAAAACCGTACTGCAGGTAGGCGGGGCTACGCAGCAGAGGGTAGCAGCCACCAGGGAGCAGACACCAGGGTGCTAGCACCTGCACCTGCGCCTGTACCCCTTGCTCCTCTCAGAGCGGCCCCGAAGCCAGCCCAGGGAGATATCCTCCGCCTCCGCCCCAGGCCCAGCCTCGCTTTCCCGGCCACTTCCCAAGCCTGACTCAGATGACCCTGCCCTTTGAGACCCGGTTCCCCTTCCGTGGGGACGGGTACGTGGACGGTGTCTGGCGCAGGCAGCGCGTGGAAGGGCCTCCCTGGTCTTCCTCCACAGACCTGGGCTGTGCTGAGACAGGGTACCTGCTGCGCACGCCCGGAGTTCAGACCCCTCCCTGTGTCTCCTGCAGCCCCAGCCCTGCGCTGTTGGCCCGCGTGCAGACGCACATCCAAGCCGCGATGAACAGCAAGGTAAGAGTCGTGGGGAGGAGCTGTTTCACTTCTTGTCCCTGTGGTCCTCCCTGTCCCCATCCACCACCTTCTGCCCAGGAGAGGCCGTGGGCAGTGCTGTGGGAAGGCAGACCAGGCTGTCTCCTCTTGGTGGCCTTGCCTGGACAGGCCATGAGTGCCGGCCTTGTGGTCTCTCTTATGCGCTTGCGGGCCCACTCCGCCCTCGACCGACCTTGGGCTGCTGCTCCTGGTACTCAGGGCCCAGGAAGGCCCCAAAGATGCCCCCTGGGTGGTGGAGGGAGGAGAGGCTCCTGGGCTTGGTGTGAGGGCTGTGGGAGACTCCAGACAGCAGTCCCGCCCCCACCTCCTCCCCTGTCTCCGGCAGCTGTGTCTCAGGGTCTCCAACCTGGTGCAGGACCTCAACGTGCACCTGGGCACTTTGATTGGTAAGACTTGGGGCCCCTGGGACCCCTTCTTGGGTCCCCGACTCTGGATCAGAAGCTGGGCTGATCTGACGCCAGGAGCCAGGCACTTCTTCTGGGTCTCTCACATGGGTGCAGGGACCCAAGGGCTTGGGGCCATCTTCTACTGCTTTCCCAGGCCATAGCAGGGAGCTGGATTGGAAGAGGAGCAGCTGGGACATGAGCTGGCGCCTGTATGGGATGCTGGTGCCACAGGCAGAGGCTTAGCCACTACACCACAGCGCCAGCCCCTGTATTTATATATTTTATGCACTACATGTTGATATATAAAATATTAACTATAAATTTATATATTCTATGTACAAATAAGCCCAACTGTACATCACATGTAAATAATAGATATTTGATAGTAAGTATATGAATGGTCTAAATAGATACATGGAATAGGAACTCACACACACGTACACACGCACATAAACACTGCAGCCTGGGTTAGACAGAGCCTTCAGGGGAGGGGCTGTGGCCAGGAGTTGAATGTTCCCAAAAGCTGGAGCTGAGCCTTTTCCCACCGCGCCTTCCAGCTGCGTCCAGAGGTGGGGTTGGCAGGGGCGTCCTGCCCTCTGCGATACTCTGAGCCCCGGGCCTCCTGGCAGAGTCGGGCCCTTCGCCGTGCCTCCCCGAAAGCTGCCCTGGGCATCTGTAAGGAGATCGGCCTTCCACGCCGTGTGTGGCAGGAGCTCCCGCAGAGGGCAGGGTGGCCAGGTGGGCGGCGCTGTCTGGGAGTCAGGCTGAGCAGCTGTCCTGGGCCAGACTGGCTGTCGCCCCGGTGTGTGCTGTGCAGGTGCACGTGGGGCTGAAAGCGCCCGCCGAGCGCCGCCGTGAGCCGGCTGTGACGCTGTGAGTCCGCTCTCAGCACCTGGACACAGGGCAGCGCTGTGTTTGCTGCCGTGGTTCCTTCTTGCCTCTGAGCCCTTCCCCTTCCCCTCCCCTGGAGCCACTCGTCTCTTGCTGATTGGGAAGGCGGAAGCCATTCCTGTTAGCGCTGTGTCTAACCAAGCAGGCTACAGGCTATGAGTAGCCAGGGTGGGCCGTGTGGCGTGCACACTGTGCTACTGAGACGCGCTCGCTCAGGGGCCTGGCCCTGCCCTTTTGGTCCCTGGCTCCGGCCAGCAAGGGTGCCGGAGAGCTGAGTGTTCAGGACGGATGAGGCGCTGGTGCACAGTGCTAACTCTGCGGCTGTTTCTTCCCTGCTGTGACGTCACGGAGGTCTCACCCCCGTGGGTCCCGAGTCCCAGATCCGCTACGCCATGGTCAGCGCGCCCACCATCACCAGCGACGACATCTCCTTGGACATAGGTGTAAGCTGGAGCCCTGGGTGTCCTGGGGGATTCCTAAAGAGGCAGGGGGCGGGGTGGGGGGAGAGATGGGGGCGTGGCACAAGGCTCCCCCCTCCTGTGCCTGGCATAGGCTGCTCTGTTCCTGCTGGGCACGCCCATTGTCCTGCCCGAGAACACCACCCCCTTTGCATTGCCGCGGCACGGGGGTGCCCGGGACGCCATGGCCACCGTGGGCCTCTCCCAGCAC
The DNA here is from genome assembly GCF_964237555.1 of Oryctolagus cuniculus. Taxonomy (NCBI): domain Eukaryota; kingdom Metazoa; phylum Chordata; class Mammalia; order Lagomorpha; family Leporidae; genus Oryctolagus; species Oryctolagus cuniculus. The sequence goes on along the minus strand of NC_091442.1, from coordinate 24,957,027 downwards.
CTGTTCGACTCTGCCCTCCTGCTGCTGCAGAAGGCTGGCGCCCTCAACCTGGATGTCACTGGGCAGCTGGTGAGGGCCAGGCCTGCTCCCCAGGGCGGGTGGGGTGGCCGCGGGTGGGGCTGGTGTCGGGAGACCCGTCCAGGGCCAGCCTGTGGGAGTTTGGGGCCTCAGGCCGGCTGTGGAAGGCCTACATGGAGCCCCTCGGGGAGGGCCGTGGGCCTGAGGGCCGGCGGCCCTGACACCGACTGATCGCTGCGTGTGGCTGGTTTCAGAACTCAGCTGACAACCCGCTGAACACATCTGTGCTGGGCCAGCTCATCCCCGAGGTCAGTGCCGTCTCCAGTGGTTCCAGGGACTGGCGGGGTGGGGCCGGGGAGAGGGCTCCCCTGGGCTGGGGGGGCTCTGCGGCTCATGTCCATCCCCAGAGGGCTTCACTCCAGGCCCTGCTCCCCGTGCAGCCCAGGCACGCGGCCCGCTTCCCTCTCCCTCTGCCTTGGCCCAGGCAGTGCCGTCTGCAGGGGGTGGCTTTCTCCTTCCTTCCCTTTATCTGTCTTCAAGACCAAGCCCGCGACCCCCTCCCCGGGGAGGTCCGAACCCTCTGTCCAATCCAGGGGCCTGGGTTGACTCACCTCCACGTCCCAGTCACGGCCAAGGGGATGGTGACCTGGTCGACATTTGGGGAGCCCCCAGCCTCTGCCTCCCTCGCCCCCCCTGCTTCCCAGGTGGCCCACCAGTTCCCAGAGCCCATGCCCCTGGTGCTCAAGGTGCAGCTGGGTGCCACGCCTGTGGTCACGCTGCACACCAACAACGCCACGCTGCGGCTGCAGCCCTTGGTTGAGGTCCTGGCCACGGCCTCCAACTCAGCTTTCCAGTCCCTCTTCTCCCTGGACGTGGTGAGCGAGCGGGCTGGGGTGGGGCGGGCTGGCTGGGAGGGCAGTGGGCGGCTCAAGGAGCACCCGCCCCTGCTGTGCTCCCCTCCCTTGCTCTGCTCTGTCCACGCTGGTCTCCCTGCTGCCCTTTGAACAGGTCATGCCGTACGTGCCACAGGACCTTTGCGCTTGCCCGCCCCTCTGCGTGAGGTTCTCTTCCCCTGCCTTTGCCATGGTGGCTCCTTCCCATCTTTCAAGTCTCAGCTGAGCTGTGGCAGCCACAGTGGGCCGCCTCCAGCCTTCTCCAAGCCACCACCCTGCCTTCACGGCACCATCACTCTTGTCTGGTTACTTGGGCTGTCGTTTGCCTCTCCGCAGGCCTGGGCTGGGTGTCAGAGCCAGGGCCATGCTGTTTGCAGTACGCAGTGCACAGTGCAGGCTGTACCGTGGCAAGTGCGCCACCGACACCTGCACCTGCTGAGCGGGGGATGGGTGGGAAGCCCCCGCGGGGTGCTGCTCCCTCTGACCCTACTCTCCCCGTGCTCCCCAGGTAGTGAACCTGAGCCTCCAGCTGTCCGTGTCCAAGGTGAAGCTCCAGGGGACCACGTCCGTGCTGGGGTAAGCAAGGCCTCAACGTGTTCCTCTTCGCTGTGGATTCGCAGGCAGGGGGCTCACAGGCCAAGGCAGCTGGGGAGACGGTACGGGCTGGGGAGGTTCTCGGCCCCCTCTGGAAGCTTCCTGCTCCTCTTTCAGGGACGTCCAGGTCACTGTGGCCTCCTCCAACGTGGGCTCCATCGATGTGAGTGGGGGTGGGCGGCCTGGATCGGGGGAGGGGTGTGTGTGCACCTGTGCCCGCATGTGCTGTTGGCTATCACAGTCTGGCTGGCTGCTGCTCGGTGGGCCGGGAGCCCGCCTGCCTGCACGCCACCAGGGGACCAGTGGCATGCAGCCCAGCCCACAGCCCAGGAGTCCATGGCCAGATGGGCCACACACTGTCTCGGGAAGTGGCTGGGCCCTTGGCCCCCGCGCATCCCTGTGTCCTTGGGCCTGTCACTCAATCCATGGGAGCCCCTCCCTCTGCCCTGCTGTCAGTCTGTCTGTCCGTCATTCATCTGGTACCAGGCAGTCTGCCACACAGCCTGCTATTGGCCACCCTGTGCACAGGAGTCAGCCAACCAGTGCTCGTCCCCCAGCCTCCCCTAGGGCTCAGCCAGCCCCTGCAGTTAGCTGGGCTCCCCTGGAACTCAGGGCCTGGGTAGTGTGCCCTCTTCCACTCGTGGGTCTCTGCCACCCACCCATCCCTCTGTCTGTCTGTCCGTCTGTGCACATGCCTAACTGCCAGTCTCTCCCGCATCTCCCGGGCTCCACGGCTGCAGCCGGTTCAAGTGCACTCGCTCATGGGCACGGTGTTTGAGAAGCCTCTGCTGGACCACCTCAACGGTGAGCCCTCCCCTCGGCCCCAGCGGGCCCCCTCCCCACCCGCATCTTCTCCAAGCTCCGCCCTGGCCCCTGTGGGCATCTGGGCACACATGTGTGCACACTGCATGGCAGCTGTGTGATCTTCGCTCGGGGCCCTGTCTCAGCCTCAGCTTTCCCTTCTGTAAGATGGGAGTAGTAACAATGGCGCCCACCTCTCCCGGGTGAGGGAGGGCTCAGGGCCACGACGCTCATGAGGACTTGCAGCTGAACTTGATCTCTCCTCTCCCTCTGCAGCTCTCTTGGGCATGGGCATTGCCCTCCCCAGTGTGGTCAACCTCTGCTACAGCAACCCTGAGGTCTTTGTCCACGAGGTGAGAGCCTTTGCGTGCGGCCAGAGGGGCTTCTGCTGCCCTTGGCGAGAGGCTGGCTCGGGGGGGGGGGATGGGGAGCGCCTGTGTCCTCCTCCCTGCTGGGGTACACAGTGGGTCCTGGGATCTGCCAGGCCTGAGGGGGGCGCCCTGCTCCTGCCAAGACCATGCTGTGAGTCCTTCACTGCACTGAGATGGAAAGTTCCAGACACCAAGAGACTGGTGCTCATGTGAGAGTGTCACTAGCCCTCAGCAGACGCCACAGCAGGCACACACAGGGGACTCTGGCCTTCAGGTGGTCCATGATCCCGTGCCCTGGGATGGGCCACCCAGCCCCGTGAGGAGGAGCAGCGGGTACCTGGCAGGGCCAAGGAGAAATCGCCCCAAGGCTCTGCGTGGCCAGCGCCTGCCCCACTGTGGCCCCTGGGTCAGAAGTCAGAGACCCCCAGAGCCGCAGTGCTCCATGGGGCTTTGCCCAGGGCTGGGGATCTGCTCTGTTCAAAGCCACGGCCTGTGACCGGCTCAGCGGTTGCGGCCATGTGGAAGGGGGCTGGCTGCAGACAGGGAGCTGGGCTTCGGGGGCTCTACGTGTACTTCGCAGCTGTGGCTGATGGGCTGGGCGCCTCAAGGCAGGGCTGGCTCAGGCTGGTCCCCTGCTGGGCTTGGCGAGTGGTAGAGGCTAGGTGAAGATTGGTTGGGTGACTAGGGGAAGGAAGGATGGAGAGCTGTCTTCCAGAATGGAGGGAGGGGCCCTGGGGAGGCCTGGGCTGCAGACGGCATGCGCGGGTTCTGGGCTCCCGGGCACTTGGCAGCAGTGGCCCTGACCGTGGCTGGAGCTCGCCGCAGCCTCACCCGGCGCGGCTGCTGTCGCCACACCCAAGTGACAGAGCAGGGCGCTGGGGGCCAGACAGGCCGAGGACTCTGCTGAGGGTGCACGGCTAGCTCACGGGGGCCGGGGCCCTGCTCACCCGCACGAGGCCTCTCACCCAGCCTGTGGTCTCCTTTGCTCTGCAGGGCTACGTGGTGATATCCAGTGGACTCCTCTACCAGCACTGAACCTGACCGCTGGGAGGGCCGAGGGCGGCCGGGTCACTGCTTAGGGGAACCTCTGACTAACCTCAGGCCACTGGGGAAACTGAGGCAGGGCCAGAGTGCTCTTAGTGCCTGCATCCCTTTCTCCTGCCCCTTCCTCTGTCCTGTGGGCTGTGCAGCCCCGTCCCCTCCTGTCCCCTCCTGCATTAAACACCTTCTCTTGAGCTGCACCTGCCGGCCAGGCCCCCACAGTCTTTGCATACCTGAGGCTGCTTCCCTACCTGCAGCTCCTGGGTCGTGTCAGTCGCCAGGCCAGCAACACTGCCCGGAGAGGAGGAAGACCGGAACTCGCCTCTGTTGGCTACAGATCGGAGGCCTCTTGCTGCCTCGCCTGGGGACCTCGTCTTTGGGAAGAGGACCCTGGCAAGCAGCCCGGACAGGCTGGTGCTGGTGCTGCAGGCACCACGCCCTCTGTCCACACTGTCCCTGGCCAGTGTTGTGCCCATCTTGTTCCGAGGACCTCGTAAGACCCCTGTAAGCCAGACAGGCAGAGTCCAGAGTTCCATTTCAGAGATGTGGAGATGGAGGTCCAGTGAGAAGGGGACTGTCCCCAGAGTCCCTCCGCTGAAGGGTGGGCAGGGCCGCGGGCTGGCGACTTTCCTGGAACCCAGCCCTGGGGCGTCCTGTTCCCTCTGCCTTCCGCCAGCACTGCCACCTAGACTCTCCCTGGGTCACAGCCCTCAGGTGGAGTGGAGTGTACCACATCTCTAGGTGGCGTCTCCATCGCTGGTGCCCGCTGGTCTCACTGAGCACGTCTGACCCTGCTCCTTCAGAGCGCTTGCCAAGCCAGTGGCGCACACAAGACCACGTGGCCTGGGGCCGAGCCAGGGGTGCAAACACAGGCCAGCCAGAGCCGGGGTCTTCTCCCCTGCCCAGCTGCCCGCTTAGCCGGGGTCGGCTTCCTCCCCGCCCAGATGCCCAGGGCTCAGGGTCTGCTTGTCTTGCCTCTGGAAAGTGCCCAAGCAGCCCCGTCAGCAGGCGCATCCTTGGTATAGGGCGACACTGGCTGCTCTCCCTGCAAGGGTCACAGGTTCATCCCTCCAGGCACAAGTGGGACAGGCAGAGGGTGCTGGACCAAGCCCAGAGTCTCGAGGAGGCTGGGGGCAGTGCTGGGAGAGTGGAAAGGGGCAGGCCATGACATCCAACTCACGGTTTGCTCAGGACAGTGGGGCTTTTATTTCTTTGCTTGCTTAGTTGATGACGGCATCGATCCTGCATTTACTTGGGCTCGCTCAGTTCTAGGCCAGGTGGTCTGCATGGTGGGAGACATGAAACGTGTAAGCGATGGAGGAAGTAAACATACAGAAAGATCAGGGGCGCAGTGTAGGATCCATCATTAATCAGTCTTTGCAGGGAGCTAGCCACGCACGGTTCCATCCATCCCTCTACCAGCCCCTCCGTCCATGCACCCACCCATACACTTGTCTATCCACCCACCCATCCGTCCATCCACCCACTTATCCACCCATCACCCACCCATCCATCACCCAGCCAGCCACCTCCATTCATCCATTAATCCACCCACCCATCCACCCACCCAGCCAGCCAGTCACCTGTCAGCTCACACAGCCACCCACACATCTTGTCCATCCGTCTGTCCTGGTCCACTTTCTGCTGGCCCAAGACTGGGTCGTCTGTAAATACAAGAGGTTTATTCAGCTCACGGTGCTAGGCAGTTGCTGGGCCTCAGGCGCGGGCCTCGTGCCACTCTGTGCGTGGCAGAATCGTGGGAGCTCGTGTGGAGCAAATGGGGTGAAGGAGCTGATCCACTTGTAACAGCTTGCTCTTGAGTGACTAGCCCAGTCCTGCGAGAGCAACAACTCACTCAATCCATCTGTGGCGGGACTCGAACACATCCCATATCTCCAACCTCCCAATACTGTCCCACTGTGGAATAAAGCCTCAGCATGAAGTTGAGTGGAGCCAAACTATAGCACCATCTGTCTGTCCATCCACTTATCCAACCACCCATCCATCCGTCCGTCCGCCCATCTATCCATCTGCCCATCCATCCACTTATCTGATCATCCATCCACCCATCCATCCATATGTCCATCCATCCTTCTGTCCGTCCGTCCATCCATTCATCCACTTATCCAACCATCCATCCACCCATCCATCCATACGTCCATCCATCCATCCATATGTCCGTCCATCTGTCTGTCCTTCCATCCGTCAGTCTATGCTTTATGTCCAATCCCTCTATCCCTACCTCCATCCATCCATTTATTCAATTACTTTTTCCATCCTGCCAGACCTTGCCCACAATGTGCCTAATTCTATTCTTTGAGTTCTTCGAAGAGGAGGGGGAGAAAAATGCTCAGGTCAAGTTCCCAATCCAGAAGGCAGCCGTGATCTGCCCAAAGACAGCTGACCCGATCCCCAGGGGACACCCTGGAATCACGGGGTGAGGTGCCTGCTGAGCACTGGCTGCTGAGGGGGACAGTGGTCCCCCACAAGGCTGAAACCTGCAGGAGCTTACAGAGTTCCGAGTGAACTCCCCAGAGGGTCAGAGGGAAGCGAAAGGCTGACCCCGAGCTTCCGGGCTGCCGCCGTCTCCTGGCCCCCCGAGCCCCAGCTGCTCCTGGGAGGTCGGGCAGAGCTGGAACGGTGGCAGGGAGCCCCCAGGACAGTCCTGGGGCAGCGGCCGGAGAGAGGCGGCAGAGGCTCCGCTGGGGACACCCCGGAAGTCCTCATCTGGGGTCTGGAGTCCTGGGGTCCCTCTGCGCACCAGCTTGGGAAGCCCCACTGTGCCCGTCATGCGCTGTGTGCCCTTGGGCACATGGTGAGCACTCAGCCTCAGTCTGTCTGAAAAGGAGGCAATCGCCGAAGTGCCCGCCTCCCAGGCCAGCTCTGAGGATTCAGCGGGCTAGTGCATGTCCAGCAAGGAGCACCCTGCCGGGCCCAGGTCAAGGGCATGGCCACTGGGCCCTACTGCTTCTGTTGTTGCCAGCATTAGAGCACTGCCCCTCTCCCCAGCACAAAGGGGATGAACCAGCGGCCATGGAGGCCAGAGGAGCTTCCGCGGCCACATGTTTCGTGAGGCTCAGTGGCAGGGGGCGGGACTCAGAATCCTGAACTCAACAGGCCTCTTCTGCCGTCCCACACCCGCTGTTCTTCCTGTGCGCCCGATGCGTCCACTCCATGCCTCTCAGTGCCCGGCTGCCACACCCGCTCCTGCCCTGCAGAGTGGCTCTGCTTGCCCGCTGGCATGAGCCCCAATGTCCCCCCTCGCAGGATGGCTGGCACCAAGGATCACCCTGTTTCTGCTCTCTGTCCCATCCCCCAGGGATGGGAAGGGTGTGGCTGGGGATCTGGGGAGCGCCCACGGTCCCCCTCGGGGGGAACCCCACTGCCTGGTTCACCGTGATCACCCCTGCACCTCGACAAGCCTGGCACACAGTAGGTGCTCAATAAGTGCTTGTTGAAGGGCTACATGCATGCTTGCTGTGTGCCCAGCCTTGCGGGAGGTGCTGGGTCCGGGAGAGGGGACAGCATGGGCACTGGTGCCTGGCTGGGCAGCCACATCCTGTCCGCAGTACCCGTCCTTGGCGGCTGCCCTCGCCCTCTATGCTATTTACGTTGGAACAGACCGATAGGTCACGTGAGCCCCGGGCTCCCGCCTGTGGGTCTCGAGATGATTATCTGGGCCTTAGTAAACCCTTAACTACCAAGCACTAATCGGGCTCCTGAATATAAGGGCTTCCTCGTCCTGGGGGCCCGGCCTCTGCAGGACGTCCCGAGCTCAGCAAGGTAAGGGCAGCCCCCGCCCGGGGAACTTATCCTAAAGAGGGTCCAGCACCATCATTTTGCAGATGAAGAAACAGAGGTCCAGAGAGGGAAAGGGGCTCGCCTGAGGTCACACAGCCAGAACGAGGGCTTGGCTCTGTGGCCTGACCTGCCCAGGGCTCCCCCACCTCGCAGGTAACAGGCTGCAGGTGCCGGGACCTAGGAAAGACCTAGGGAAGGGCTGAGGCTGAGGCTCTGCCGGGCGGGAGCTCAGAGCGCCGTTGGTCAGCTGGGGCGGGCGGCGCAGGTAGGAGCACGGGACTCCAGCTGGAGGAGGAAGAACGAGCAAAGGGGGCACAGTGGAGACCCCTTCCTTGTTGGCAGGGGTCATGGCCAGGGTCAGGTTCAAGCTGTGAGCTCTGAAGCGGGGCCAGGTGAGCCTGAGGGGGGAGGGGGCACGCAGGTGACGCATGGTGGGGGTCAGGTGTGCTACAAAGCAGGGGCACAGCCTTGTCACCCCAAGCCACCTTTTATCCCACCAGGGGCCTGGGTTTGGACCTGGGGGGCTGGGAATGGGGAGACGGGGGTGGCGCTCAGTCTTCCCGCCGGGGAGCCCTTCGCCAAGCCCTTCCAGCTCTGCCGCCCCGGCACAGAGCTCCACGAGGCCCCTGGGGACGAGTGTCCGAGCGCTTTGGCCCTCGGAGCAGGCACAGGCCTGCAGCCCCATGCTGCGGGAAGTACTCTGACTGCTGCTCTCCCGTCCAGATGGATGCTCTAAGTGGGCAGGGGTGCGAGAGAGGTGGCCGACGCTTTCGCCCGCGCTGTTGGCCCAGTGTCCCCGGCTCCTTTTCACTCTCAGCCTGAGCACCTCCTCCCCAGGGTCCCCCTCCGCCTCTGTACCCCTGCCCCTTTCTGGCTTCTCATCTGCCCCCTGCGCCCCGCCTTTCGGATTCCGGAGGACGCCCTGGATCGTGCTTGGTGCAGAGCAGGCTCTCAGTACGTGGAGAATGAATGAATGAATGAATGAATGAGGGCACGGGCTCAGACAGGCAGGCGTGCCCATGGGGAGGGGCACCGTTAGTTTGTGTCTTAGGGGAGCTCAGGGCCTGAGCTTGCTGTCTGCAGGGCGCCAGCTGGAAGTCTCCCCACTGCGCCACCGCAGGCTCAGCTCCCGCACTCACTCGGCCACTGCGTGAGCGACCTCCAGGGCTTGGTAAGCAGGAGGGAGGGAGGGACGGGGCGGGGGGCAGTGTCAGGGGTCAGGGAAGGCTTTCCTGGGGACTGCTGTGGGTCTGGGGTGGGGGGGCCTTATTCAGTTGGCCATTCACTGGCTAGGAGACCCTAGGTGTGCCTCAGTTTCCCCACTGGTGAAGCAATGTCTCAAGAGACTTTCAATGGCTCTGAGTTGAGATTCGGGGGCTCCCCGTGGCAGTGAGGCTGAGCCGGGGAGAGGGATGCTATTGGCTGGTGTCAGGGTGCCCCCTCCACTGCAGCGGGGGCTCCGGGAGACAGGGCAGGGTTGGAACCTCCTCTGTGGCTCCAGCATGCCCTGGCCCCAAGCCGCACTTGGACTCAGGAGCTTCTATGACCTGCTGCTGTGGGCTGCTCGGAGCACCCCACAACCCTGGGAAACCGGAGGCCTAGGGGGCCTCCTGAGCCGGGGAGCCCTCCGGGGAAGGCAGTCACCGTAAGCGCTGCCCTTGCTGAGGCAGAGGCTCCTGGGCCCCCGACAGCCTCCAGGGGGCTCGCTCTGCCCTGCGCATGGGCCTGGGCCTGGTGGGCTGCACCCGATTCGGGCCCCTCGGCACAGGTGGAGCCATGCTGCGGATCCTGTGTGTGGCGCTCTGCGGCCTGCTGACCGGCACCCGAGCCGAGCCGGGGGCGCTGCTGCGGCTGGGCATGGGCGTCCTGAACCGCGGTGAGCCTGCGCGCCCGGGGTGGGGGGGGCTGGAGGGGGGCACGGGGCGGGGGCTGCCGGCCTTGAACAGCCCGAGAGCTGCACAGTCAGTCTATAAGCAGTGTAGTGCTATCCCCCCACTGCACAGAGAGGGCAAACTGAGGCCCAGAGATGAGCCAGTCTGCAAGTTAGAGCCAGGGCTGGAAATACTCCTCTCGGGGTGGCGTCCCTTGGCCCCAAAGGCAGGGGTCGGTGGCCACAGGTGGGAGGGGCGTGGGGCAGGCATTTGGCCAAGTGGTTGAGCCTCGCTTGGGATGCACCCACCCGTGCTGCGGTGCCCGGGTTTGTTTGAATGCCAGCTCCGCTCCTGACCCAGCTTCCCACCGCACACCCGGGAGGCAGCCGACGATGGCCCCAAGTGCCTGGGGGCACCATAGTAGAATTCATTTTCCACTTGCAAGCCGCCGGCCCCGTGCTGGCGCCACCAGCGCAGGACACGGGGCGGGGGGGCACCCCAGTGATGGGGGGGGGGGAGGGGGAGGGGAGAGTCCTCCCCGCTGGGCGCAGGGGTGGGGCGGGGCTGCGCTTCCAGTCCAGACTCTGCACCTGGACGAGTCTCAGAGCCATCCCCAACCACTCAGGTCTGCAAACCGCCCCGCCTCTTGCCAGGCTCCCAGCTCCCAGCTCCCAGCCACCACCCTCCCCTCTCCCACCTGTGCACGCACTGTGCCCTCCACCCAGGGTTCTTCCTGGGGAGACTTCCGACTCCTACTTCAAGGACTGAGGGAGATGTCACCTCCTCCTGGGAGCCCTCCTCAGCTTCCTTTCCTGGCCTAGACCGCTCATGTGGTTGTCCCCGCTGCTCATGCCCAGCCCACCATGGCTCTCGGGGCTGCGGGAGGAGGGTAGGGGCTGCCAGGACTCAATGCTGCGTCCCTGGCACTGCCCAGAGGAGCAGGGGCAGCCATGCCACGTGTCTTTCTGGATCCCCTCCCCCACAGAGGTGCAGACTGCGATGGATGAGAGCCACATCCTGGAAAAGATGGCGGCAGAGGCGGGCAAGCCCCAGCCGGGGATGAAACCCATCAAGGGCATCACCAAGTGAGAAGTGGTGTGGGAGGGGCTGCGGGGGAGGGGAGAGTGAGGTTGGGGGTGGGGCTCTCCCTGTGCTGCCTGGGCCTCCTCTGCCAGCCCCTGGGGGCACTTCCTGTCCTCTTGGGAGCAGGGTCATTTTGAGGAGGAAGTGAGGGTGCAAAGTCGAACGGCACCTCCTGGCCTGCCGTGGGAGCTTCTTGAATGTGCATATTAAATTGAACATCCTCAAAAATGGCGCGGAGAAGCAATCACAAGCATCTAATGACAGGAGGAAATCGGTGCCTCATGCCATGCTGGATTGATTGGTTGGGGCTGCCTGGGACAGCCGGGGAGGGTTCTGAGACACTATCAGGACTGAGCAGGAAATGGAACTGTGCTCAATTAGCAATGCCTGCCAAGAGCGTAGGATGAGCAGATGGAGGTATACAAGTCACGTCTGTTATCCTGGCTCTCAACGGGGGCTTCTCAGCCAGGGCGATTTTGCCCCCAGGGGGACGTTTTTAGCTGTCAGGACTTACAGGGGAGTGGGGAGCACTCCCAGTGTCTAGAGGGTTGAGATCGGAGACGCCACTCAACACTGCACTCTGCACAGGAAGCCTCCCACTGCAAAGAGTATCAGGAGTGCCCCCGATGAGCGGCCTGATCTGAGCACAGCCCCACTTTGCTGCTGGGGAAACTGAGGGCCAAGGTCAGGTCAGCCACGGGCTCCACCTGGAAGACGATTGCTTCCTGCATGCAAACCAATTTTTTGTTTGTTGTTCACGACAGCCCCATGGGGCAGGCTTACCCTGTGCGTGGAGGGGGGCGTTTCCCAGGGCCACCTAGCAAGGCAGCAGAGGAGCAGGTGAGGGCCAGGTGAGGGTCTGCTCTGCTCCATCCTCACGGTGGTGCCTGTGCCCCCCAGTATGAAGGTGAAGGATGTCCTGCTGCCTGTCATCACGCTGAACTTCGTGCCTGGAGTGGGCATCTCCCAGTGATGGGCATGACCATCACTGGCAAGAGGTGAGGGGGCAGAGGAGGGGTGGGGGGTGGCCACCCTGGCTCACCCTGGCGAGCACCATGTACCAGCTGCCTGCTGGGGCTGGAGGTGTAGACCTGGCTCCCACCTGGGCTGGGAGCCAGACCTTAGCAGTCACAGACCAAATGACTGGGCTGGGACCGAGGAAGCACTGGGCTAAGTGGGGGGTCACAAAAGGCTTTGGAGAAAGATGACCACTGAGCGGGTTCTGAAGGATGTGTAGGAGTTCACACAAGCACAAGGGGAGGCGACAGGCTGGTTGTGTGACCATGGGCAGACGCCAGCCCTGCTCTGTCCTGTGGGAACGGTCCCTGCCCTTCCCCTCTGCTGCTGCTGAGACTGTGGGACAAGAGGAGGCCCCCAGTGGGACGGTGACCCCGGGGGCAGAGACGTCCATGGTGTCCTGCAGCTTCATGGGCGGGAACATGGAGATCATCATAGTCCTGAACATCACGGCCACCAACCGGCTGGCGCAGGCGCAGGAGACGGGGCTGCCCGTGTTCAGCAGTGAGGGCTGCGAGATCACCCTGGTCAGCGTGAAGACCAACCTGCCCAGCAAGTGAGGGCTGCGGGGCGGGGGCGGGGCGGGGAGGGGCCGCATCGCACGGCCTCAGCGTCCCGCTGCTGAGCCCGACTTTCCTCCGCGTGGCCCTGTGTGTCCTGCCCACCCAGCATGCTGCCCAAGATGGTCAAGAAGTTCCTGGACAGCACCCTGCACAAAGTCCTCCCGAGCCTGGTGAGTGCAAGCACCCAGCTCCCATTGCCTCATGGGTTGAGTGTGGCTGGCTCAGTGGGAGGAAGTGCTGCGATCATCTAGTGATGTCTGCCGTGAGCACAAGCTGGGAAACACCGGCCTGCACACCAGAGCTTGCCCACTCTGCTTCCCCGTCCTCACTGACTGGACGCTAGCACAGGTTCTGCCAAAGACCATCTGTGTGATGTGGGGCCTCAGTTTCCCCATTGCTCCCTGTGTCCTTGGGACTCCCAGTGGAGCCCACTGTCCTGTGAGGGGTGAGACCCTCCCTGGGGAGACACATTCAGCCCAGGGCCTCCTCTGTTCCAGCTGTGCCCCGCCATTGACGCCGTCCTGGTGTACGTGAACAGGAAGTGGGACCACCTGAGTGGTGAGTGGAACCCCAGGGACACCGTGCCCCTACACACAGACATTGAGAGGGGTCAGCCCTGAAGCCCACTCCCCATTCAAGGGTCTGCTTCCGGCCCTGCCTGGGGATTAGAGGGGTGTGGGCGTCACACTGTCCTCCGTCCCCTGTCCCAGGCTGCGCCCCCGAGCGCCCAGGATGTGGCTGCCTTGCTGCGGGCAGACCCAGCTCTGCTTTGCTGGGCCATCTGCTGCCTCCATCACTCGGGGTCCCCAGGGCTCGCCAGTGTGGGAGGGAGGAAATCCCAGCGGTGGGAAGGGAAGAAAGCCAGCCGGCATCCCCAGCAGCGTGGCTGGGCAGAGTCAGTCCCTCCCCCGAGTCTCCCCCTGCCTGTGTGTGGGTCGCAGGCCACCGTGCGGACCCCGGCCGTCTGCTGCAAGACCCCGGGGGGACCCTGTGCTTTCCAGGCCGTTCTGCTGGCGCTCCCGAGGCCCAGAGTGGCTGGGCAGTTTGCCTTGGGTCACACAAGGGGCAGAGCTAGCTCCTAGGGACGCCTGGGGTTGGCACTTCCCTGAGTAGAGCCCCTCTCGGCGCAGACCCCATGCCCGTAGGCCAGGCGGGCACCGTCAGATACGCGCTAGCAGCCTCGCCGATCACCACAGCCAGCTACATCGAGGTGGACTTCAGCGTGAGTGCCGAGGGCCACCAGGGGCTGGGGTCCCAGGCTCGCAGGCAACGTTGCTGGACAGGGCTGTGGAGGCGGGCGGGCCCGGGGGGCCTCCTTTCTGCCCCACTCGTGAGCCTTGAGTCCCCTCGTGAGTCCATGGCTGCTTGCTTCTCACGAGTGGCTCGCCCCGTGGTGCACAGCCCGGGGACCCGCAGTGCGGAGGGCTTGGCCAGGCCTCCTCCAGGTCTCCAGGGCCCAGGTGTTGGGGGGGCGCGGGAAGAGCCTTCCTCAGGAGCCCCTCACAGGAAGTCTTCCCAGGCCCTCCCCCCCCGTGGGCCGCTCCCCTTCCCGCTGCAAATGAAGCAGAAATCGCATTCTGGATAAGTGAGGGCTCCAACCAGCAGGTCGGGCCAGCCGAGGTTCCCTGAGCGGCCCCAGGAGACACCAGCTGTGGAGTGGTGACTGCCCCTCCCCCCCGACCCCTTGGCCTCGGTCTCCCACCTGCAGTGCCCTGGGAGAGGCGGCCCTCTCCAGCCCCTCAGCCTCACGTGCACTGCGTGACTTGCGGACCTGATTTGAGCCCGTGCCTTTGGGGACCGGAGAACCCACCCGCAGCCCCAGCCCTCACAGCCCTGCTGCTGTCCCACAGCCCGTGGTGCAGCGGCCGGAGGGCGGAGCCATCAAGGTTGCTGCTGAGAGCGAGGAGCCCCTGGTGCTCCCCGAGGGCTACGCTGAAGGCTCGTCCCAGCTGCTGCTGTCCGCCGCCTTCCTCACCCGCCAGCTGGCCCTGCTGCAGGAGTCCTTGGACGCCAGTGTCCCGGAGAGGAAGGTGAGCCCCGCGGTGCCCTGGCGCTGTCGGCTCTGTCCTGGCACAGCAGGTCCTGCCCAGCCTGTCCATGCTGAGAACAGTCCTGGGGTTGTGGGCATCGCAGGTCTGGGAGGCGGCAGCACTGGCTTGAGCTTCTAGCATCGGTTCACTGCTCCCTGCCCCGCCCCCATCCCTCTGGCTGCATAACCACCATGGCCTCATCCGGACACCCACTGTCTGCACAGCCTCCGTCTCAGGTGCCTTGGCCATCTCCCAGCCTCCCCTTGTCCACCATCCTCTGTGTGCTCGCATATCAGCTGCCATGCACTCGAGACCCGGTTCTACCCCTCCAACAAGCATCCATCCATCCCTCCACACACCCACACAACACAGAACAGGGCCTGCCCGGGCGAATGGGTGAGTCGATGCATCTGCCATCAACCCACAACCACCCCTGCATCCATCCACCTCTCCATGAGCTGCCCTCTACTCACTCAGCCAGCCAGCTGTCCGTCCAACTGCCCACCCGTGTGTCCCTCCATCCCTCACGGATCTCAGAGGTCCTCCCATCCGTCTACTTACACCCCCCGCATACACCTCCCATCCACCCTTTCCTCATCAACCCCATGCCTTCTCTTCCTTTCCATCATCCCGTTTCACCATCTTCCCAGCTACCCACCCTCCTACCCATCATGCCTTTCATCCATCCATCCACCCACTCATCTATGCACACCTCATCCATCCATGTACCCCGATACCTCTACCCACCCACCACCCACCCTCCCACCCATCATCCATCCATCCACCCACTCGTAAAACATTTACCACCCACCCACCTGCCTATTCACCCACCTGCCTATTCACCCACCCACCCATCCGCCTGTCCGTTCATCCTCCTCCCCATTTGCTGTTAATCCATTTTCCTCATCCAGCTACCTCTCCATCCATGAATTTGTCCAGCCACCCCCCTCTCATCCACTGCAACTACCCACTATCCTGTCTGTCTCGCTTCTTTTCCATCTAACGTTCTCTCAGCATGTGGCCTTGTGTGAAGAGCTGTGGGGGTTAGAATGCGTAAGCCACAGTCTGGGCTACCCGGACGCTCTCATCAGCTTAAGCCCCAAGTGCTAAGTGCTATGACGGAAGGAGTCTCAAAGCGGGGGTCTCAGGTAGTTGGGAAAGTGTCTGCTAGGACGCGTCGGGCCGGGGGGCTTTGGTGATCCTAACCTTGACGTTTCCTTTGGAGGTGGGTGAGCTTCCCCCGCAAACTACGGAGACCCTGGCTGCCTTCATCCCAGACGTGAGCACCCCGACTGCCCATGGTCCCCACCCCCGGCCCTGCCCTGTTCTCTAGTCCAAAGAGAAAGACCAGGAGGCAGCTGCTGCGTGCCACGTGCCCCTTGTCCAGTGTGGGAAGGTCTTGACTTGCTCCCTGGGCCCAGCCCCGGAGGAGCTCAGCAGGCAGCCTTCCCCAGCCCGGCACAGGGGCAGCGATGGCGCGCTCTGTCACTTCCTCACACACAGACACCTGCTCTTGCCTCTCTACTTCCTGCATCCAGGCAGGAGCCACCTGGCTCACGGGGGCTCCTGGTTTCGGCAGAAGCCACCAGGCTAAGGACCGGCCCTGAGCCAGTGTCTGCTTTCTGTAGGTGGCAGAGGCCTATCCCAAGCCAAAGCCCTTGGTGACCCAGATCAGAATAAACAAGCCGCCCAAGGTCACCATCAAGTCAGGCAGGAGCCTGCTGCACCTCCACGGCACCCTGGAGCTGTTCGCCGCCCGGGGGCGGGGCAAGCCCCCTGCGTCCCTCTTCCTCCTGGAAGCTGTGAGTGGGACGCGCCTCACCCACAATGGGGGGTCAGCCCTGCTCCCTCTCTTCCATTCACACCCACTGGGGCAGTGAGGGGACTCTGGGAGCCGGAGAGACCAGAGCCAGGCTGGGTAAATCACAGAGGACATCCCAGAAGAGGTGATGACAGCTGGGTTATGTTGGAAGCCTAGTCAGGATCTGGCCGGGGAAGGCTGGGGGTGGAGGACACCCCGGGCAGAGGTTGCAGGATGCAAAGGCCTGGAGCGATGCCATGCTGAGTCCCAGGGCCGGCCGGCCACGGGGCCTGGTATTTGGCGGGGAGGGGAGAGCTTGGCCCTGGCCCAGGACAAGGAGCCTGGCTTGGGGGATGGGTGGAGAGGAGGCCCCCTGTGCTGCCCCGGCAGTGGTACTGGGGAGTCTGGCTCTGCCAGCCCTGAGCGGGGGGCCTCCCTGTCTTCTCTCGGCTTCCTGCCCGGCACCAGCACTTCAACCTGAGAATCCAGTACTCGGTGCGCGGGAACCGGCTGCGGATGGCCACCTCTCTGGGCAGGTAGGAGTCTGCTGGCCCCTGCTGGTCCCCGCAACCCCTGCATGGCCCTCCCCATGCCACCCAGCGTGGCCCACACACCCAGGATGCTCTGCCCCCCCCCCCCCCCAGTGGCTCTCACTGTCTGCCGGATCCGGTCTCAAACCCTAGCCAGGCTCAAGGCCTTCCAAGTTCTCCCACCTCTGCCCTCACTCTTCCTCCAGGCTCTTTCACGGGGGTGTGGCCGCAGGTCCCTGGCCCCTTCTCCAGGAACAGCCTTCCACCCGTGCCGTCTGAATGCCACTGGAGAGTCAGGGCCCAGCTCCAGGGCTGCCTCCTCCAGGAAGCCTTCCCTAGCCTTTGTGGAGTTCACTACGTGTGCAGCACAGGCTGCAGCCATTGTAGCCATGAGCCACACCCTGGGAGGCAGGGACTGACACACCCTTGCCTTCCCTCCGACTGCTCACAAACCCCGCTATGCGCCTTAATAGACAGTCAGACTTGTACTAGGCTGGCAGAATCCCAACTCCAGCTGCCTTAAGCTCCAAAGAGAGTCTTTTATCTCCATGATTGGAAACTCTAGAGGTAGGTCCGCCTTCAGGCATGGTTGGATCCAGGCACACAGCGTTCTCAGTGTCTGTCTTCCTCCTGCCTGTGCCTTTCCTGTTCACTTTGCTGGCTAGTTCTCAGGCTAACGGTCCCCACGGGATGCAGCATCATCCCGACAAGAGAAGCCTCTTGGTCCAGTGATTAACAAAATTGCCCAGGCTTGGGGGTGGGGGAGTCTAGCCTGGGTCACATGACTACATCCAAACCAGTCGCTGTGACCGTGAGATGGAATGCTCTGACCAGCCAGGCGTGGGTCTTATGTTCACCCGAGGGGCTCTGGGTCCAGCCCCTCTGAACAACTAGGAACATGAGTAGAAAATGGAGGGCTGTTATAGGAACAGAGGGTGAGGCCACCAGTTGCCGGCGACACTGCCAGGATCCCTCAGTGCCTCCCAGGGGCTGTGCAGGAGGTGGGGCTGCCACTCCAGGTCCGCCAGGAGACTGCGGCTGGGCCATAAACTTTTGCGTGGCCGGCCTGGGGCAGGAACGGCAGGCCTGGGGACCCAGAGGGTGGAGCCAAGCCCAGTGAGATGAGGCACAGGTGAGCCCCCCCCAGTCTGAGCTGTGGGAAACAGTGTGGGCACTTTCCTACCAGCAGGCAGGGGCAGTGGCCCATCCCCGGTGGCCTAGAGCAGTGGCCATGACCCTGGGCTGCAGGCTGTAGCAAGCGCTCCTGCTTCCAGGAGGGCAAGGGCGTGCATGGGATTCCCT
Source organism: Oryctolagus cuniculus (assembly GCF_964237555.1). Taxonomy (NCBI): domain Eukaryota; kingdom Metazoa; phylum Chordata; class Mammalia; order Lagomorpha; family Leporidae; genus Oryctolagus; species Oryctolagus cuniculus. The sequence continues at coordinate 24,939,311 of NC_091442.1, read as the reverse complement.
GCCTCCAGGGCCAAGGCCAGTGGCTCCCACCACTTTCCCCACCCCTACCCGTCTTCCCCTTCTTTGCAGAATACTGAGCCTGTCCCGGGGCACCTCATCGATCGGCGACTTCGATGTGAGTGTCCCAGGTGCCTCTGCCTGGCCTGGCTTGGGGGCCAGACTGGGCCCATTCTCCCCGGGGACTGCAGGGAAGAGGCCCTGGAACAGAGACAGGGTGCACAGGGCCAGGCCTGGCAAGGGCTGGGGCTCCAGAGTTGCTGTGTGACTTCTGCAAAGTCCCTTAGCCGCCCTTGGTCCCTCCTTCCTCTGCTAGATAGGACCTGGCTCTGACCATGGGTTGATTTTTAGGAACAGCACCCTGGGTGGTGGTAGCCTAGGCTGCCCTTGGTTGGCCGAGCTGTCGATGAGTCTCTCTGGCCTCAGGGCCCAGTGCAGAGCCCGACCCTGGCTCATGATGCACGGTGCTTTCCCCACACTCACCTCACCCTCATGGAAACCCTGTCGCGGTGCTTTCCCAGGGATGGCGCGTGCATGGTTGAGCAAGTTTTCTGCAGGGCAGGAGGGGGTCCAGGGAGCCACCTCCTGCCTCCTGAATTCTCCCTCTGACACCAGCACCCAGAGCCCCACTTGTTACCCAACAGGGTGGAGCAGAGGGGAGGGGCCTGGGCTGACGGGCCAGCAGGGCCAGGACTGGGCCGGGTTCTGATGTGGGCTGGACACATGAATTGACTGATGTGTCTGATTGTCATGCCTGTGGTCTGCAGGCCCAGCAGGAGGGAGGGTGGAAAATACGGGCTGGGTTGGGCTGGGTTGGGCTGGGTGAGTGCTGGCGCGTGGATGCTGCCTCTTCCCATCTCTCCCCCAGGAGAAGGCATTAACTGGCTTCATCACTGACTACCTGCAAGAAGCCTACATCCCAGTCGTCAATGGTGAGGGCTCCCACAGGTGCCAAGAAGCATTCAACAAAAGCGGGACAGTCCCATCACTGGCTCCAGATAGGGGAGGCCAAAAGAGAGAGGCTGCTCATTGCTGAAACTTTGAGGCTAATGTCTAAATCTCACCTGGCTGGAGACAGTTTGGACTGTGACCCTTGACCCCAGGCCCTGAGTGAAGTCTTGACCGGGATGTAAACACATGCAGATCAGCCTAGACTGCTCTGCCTGTGCGGCTGGCAGACATCATCAATCAAGCACTGCACTGTTTCCCACCATTCTGCTCAGGACAGGCACTCCTAATCAACTGCAGAGCAGGCGGGCTGAGATGACTCTCACTGTCTTTCTCAGATGTACTCCAGGTTGGGTTCCCACTCCCAGATGTTCTGGCGGTGAATTACAACCTAGCTGAGCTGGACATAGTGGAGGTGAGGGGAGGGGCTGGGGAGGCTACGTCAACCATTGATTTGTGACCCAGGGGTGATGAACAAGAGCCTGGCTCTCTCTAACTGGAGAGGGAGGGGCTGGGGAGGGCAGGTGGCCACCAGTAGAATCCTGCCAATGCCCTGAGCCAAGACCCAGGCTCTCCTTGGCCAGGGGTCCCGGGGAGGATGTGGACCCCGTCGCTCTCTTGCTCTGACACCCTGGGCAGATGGCCGCCTCTCTCCAGGCCTCCATGTTCCTGTGCTGAGGATGGGGATGGCAATGATAGCCTTTGACCTCCTAGAGCTGTGGCCCTGATTCACCCAGAGGAACACAGCAGGCGCTCGATGCATATGAGGAGTCTTCCCAGAGTTCCTGGAAATTCCATTTATCCAGAACTCTCTGAAGCGTGCCAGGCCTTGAGCTTAGCATGCCCCAGGCACGATTCCTCCCTGATATCCCCATGCTGGGGGACACTTGGGAAAATCGGGGCCCAGAGAGGGGACGGGAGCACCCCGGGCCACAGGTGGGTCTCCTACAGCCTTTGCTGAATCACCTCCCTGGTGGCCCGGCCAGTCCCAGCCCACTCCTGTGCCTGGCCCCCCACCCCCACCCCGTCCCCCACTTCCCAGCCCCCACCGCTGGTCTTTTGCCTCCTGCCAGAATGCCCTGGTGTTGGACTTGAAGCTGGGCTGACTGGAGCGGGACGCCCACGCAGCACCAGCAGCCTGCACCCCGTGGAGGAGCCGCCCCAGGAGCCAGAGAGGCCATGGTCTGTGATAAGGCGGCGGCAGGCAAACCTGGGCAGCATCCTTGGCAATAAATGGGAGAGAGACCCTCACAGACGCCTGGTGCCTCTGTCTCTCTCTTTTTTTGGTAGCAGACTGGTGTGTGGATTTCTTCCCTCTGGTGGGTGTGGAGGGAAGCTGGCCGCAGCCGTGGGCGTGGCCTTGGGCATGTGGTGAGCACCTGCTGAATGCCACGCTCGGGGTTTTGCTTGTGCCACGTCCTTTAACCTCCACGAGAACTGTGGGGGTGGGGAGGGAGGACGAGGGCGTCATCCCCACTTGACAGGGTCGGCCACTCGTCCGAGGTCGCTCAGTTTAGCAAGGGGCAAGCTCTTCACCCCCGGATCTTGGGGTGGCTGCCTGCCCAGGGAGCCCTGCCTCCAGGAGCACATCCTCACAGCAGTTGAGGGAGCCGAGGACTGGGCCCACTTCCCGGATGGGGAGACCGGGGCTTAGCGAGGTGGAACAGCGAGCTCGAGGCAGGGCTGGGGTGGGAATGTTGGCTCCGGAGCAGGCTGTGTGTGTCCTGCGCCATCACTTAACCAGTCTGAGCCTGTTTCCCCACAGTATGACCTGCTGTGAGGGTGACAGGAATCAAATCACGGAAGTGCTCAGTGGGGCCGGCGCTATGGCGCAGCGGGCTAAGCCTCCACCTGAGACGCCGGCATCTCATGGGCGCCGGTTCAAGGCCCGGCTGCTCCACCTCCGATCCAGCTCTCTGCTATGGCCTGCGGGGCAGTAGAGGATGGCTCTAGTGCTTAGGCCCCTGCACCTGCATGGGAGACCCAGAAGAAGCTCCTGGCTCCTGGCTTGGGCCTGGCCCAGCCCCAGCCGTTGCAGCCACTTGGGGAGTGAACCAGCAGATGGAAGACATCTCTCTCTCTCTCTCTGTAAATCTGCCTTTCAAATAGACAAATATTAAAAAAAAAAAAAAAAAAAAAAAGTGCTCGGTGCACTGCCCAGATCTCCGTCAGTGGGACAACTGTTGGCCAAGGGTGGGTCCCTGAGGCCAAGAGCAGGAGCGGGGCGCTCTGTGCTGTTGAGTGCAAGGCCCCAGGAGGGGTGGGGCCGGCCCAGGGGCTGTGGGGAGGAGGGGCGCCTGCGTTCGCTGGTGTCCGTGTTCCTGGCTCACTCGCGCAGACCTGGGCCGAGGGTGTTTCAGCCGCACACTCCCGTGAGGATCAGCTCCCAGCGTCACTGCCTCTGCCCACGTCCTTGCCCTGGGACTCACGCCACCGCTCTTCCTTAGCTGGCTCTTTGACATCTGTGTAGGTTTCTGCCTCGGTCAGTGAAAGACATGTGCTCTGGGCAGACCCCGAGATCAGTGTCGCCTGCTGGAGAGTGAAAAATCCAGAATTTGGAAAGTACAAAGCATCTGAGGGTCTCCCAGGCAGTGTGCTGGCTCGGGGGCGCTGTGGGGTGCTGGCTGGGAGTCCCAGCATCCGTGTGTTGGTGCGTGCACCTGTCAGCAAGCCTGCCACGAGTCTGTGAGTGTAGGGGTCTGCGAGTCCATGTCTGGTCACACACGTGTCCAAGGTGTGGCCAGAGCCCTGGAGAGGAAGCCAGTGCTCCCTCAGCCAGTGGGGCCCTAGCAGGTGTGCCTGGCCCTGCCTGGCACAGGCCCACGGCACGGAGGAGGGAGGCCCGGATGACAGGGCATGCCCTTGTCCCTCACAGCCAACCCTAATCCCATCAGCTGTCACCTCCCTACCGTGTGGACAATGGCAGCCTTGAGGCTGGCCTGGCAGGGACAGACACCCGGGTAATCCAGGGGCGCCAGGGGCGGGCCCTGGGTGTGCCAGGGACGCCCTTCCCCCCACCCCCGCTGGGGGGGCTCACACAGGACACTCCCGGCCACCTAGGACCTTCTGTCCCCATCTCCAGGGTGCAGAGTGGGAGACCCAGGCCCAGTGCCGTCACCGTTAGAAGGTGGGGTCTCGCCCAGGGGTCTTGATGCTGTGGGGTCCACACTGGGATAGGGCGGGCGACCTGAGCGTCAGGGGAGCGCCTGCTGGACTCGGCGAGCGTGCTGGAGGGCAGGACAGTGGCTTGGAGGGGACATCGGGGGACTCCTGGAGAGCTCAGTCTGCGAGAATTCCCTGAGTTACACCACCAGGCAAGGGCTCAGGGCCAGGGCAGGAGACACATGCCCAGACGTGCGGTGACAGCCTGGTGTTACAGACTCACAGAGAGGAAATCCCGGGGCCTGGGGGCCTGAAAGCTGCGCTTGGGGACCGGCCTCTAGAAGAAATGCCAAGAAAAGCCCAAGTCCTGAATCCGTCCTTGGCCCCAGGTCCCCCAGGGGCCTCCCTGGCCCCACCCCCATACGGACTTAGGACATCCCCCAGCGGTCCTGGGACTGCGCCCTCTTCTCCCCAGCCCAGCACTGACCACGCACCCCTTCTCGTGCTCCACAGCCCCTCCCTGGGGTTGTTGTTGTCACCAGCGTGACCTGCTGCTTCCTGGGTTTGCTGGCTCCAGAGCTGTGCTGCCCGCTGCCGCGGCCAGCAGCCTCACGAGACGACGGCTTGAGATGCGGCCGGGCCACATCTGGCGCGCCGCCAGTGGCTTTTGGAAACAAGAAACATAGCACGGGGCCACCTGCGGCCTCACCATCCCTTACGGGTGCCAGTTCAAGTCTCAGCTGCTCCACTTCAGATCCAGCTCCCTGCTAATGTGCCTGGGAAAGCAGCAGAGGATGGCCCAAGTGTTCTGGCCCCTGCACCCACGTGGGAGGCTGGGAAGAAGCTCCTGGCTTTGGCTTGGCCCAGCCCTTGCCATTTCAGCCGTTTGGAGAGTGAAGCAGCAAATAGAAGATCTCTCTCTATCTCTCTCTCTCTCCTTTTCGATCTGTATTTCTGCCTGTCAAATAAATTAATTAAAAGAAAGGAAGGAAGGAAGGAAGGAAGGAAGGAAGGAAGGAAGGAAGGAAGGAAGGAAGGAAGGAAGAAAGGAAGAAAGGAAGAAAGGAAGAAAGGAAGAAAGGAAGAAAGGAAGAAAGGAAGAAAGAAAGAAAGAAAGAAAGAAAGAAAGAAAGAAAGAAAGAAAGAAAGAAAGAAAGAAAGAAAGAAAAAAGCAGCAAGGTGTGGGAAACGTTTTAGGTTGATTTTAGCTCTGAGTAACAGTGTAGCTCTGTCACAATTGTTACAATTAATCCCATCTGATTCTCTCCACCTTTTTGTAAACATGGCTTCCAGGAACACTTAAATGGCGATTGGCTCCTCCAGGACAGGGTCTGTCTCTTCTGCTTGTGGAAGAACATCTAGAAAACAGCTTCTAAAAATAGCAGGTGCCCCACAAATGCCAGCTGTAGAATGAGCGGGGGTGTGAATGAACGAATGGATGAATGAATGAATCCCCCCCCAGGATGGAGGGCAAACAGGACCTCGGGAGGTGGGGGGGGCGGAGCAGGTCCCTCCCCCACCCACCCGGAGTTCCTCTCCCCAGGCCCTGGGGGAGGGGGACACAGGTGATCAGAAGACCTAGCAGCCTCATCCCCTCCCCTGGCTCCCGGGGCCCTGATGGGGGCAGGGGCGGGGCTGGAGGGCAGCCAAGGGGGCCGGGGAGATGGCAGAGCCCCGTGCCCGCCTCCAGCCCCCCGGGAGGGGCACTCACTCCCGCCCCTGGCACTGACCCCAGCCCCTCACTCTCCCTGCAGAAGGAAGGCTTAGCCCAGGCCCTCTGGGAAAACCGCAATTTGCCTCTGACATGACACCCTGACGGCTTTCTGGCCGCTGGGCCCCCTTTGTGTCCCTGGAGCTGCTGTGGGCATATAAGGGCCACCCCGGGGCTGGAGCTGGTGGAGGAGGCAGCGGGAGGCCGGAGCCCCCACCGGCCCCTTGTGGAGCAGCAGAAGCCAGCGGTAAGGCAGCGGGAGACGGCCCCCACCCCATGCTGAGCCCTGGCCAGCCGGCCATGGACCCTGGGACCCTCCCTGTCCCATCTGAACACCGGGCACAGAACTCCCACTAGGAATGGAGAAGCTGGGCTCGGTGGGCAAGGCCATGGCAGGGCCAGGCCCGGGGACCGTGTCCTCCTGGGGCAGGGTTCGAGGGGTGCTCTTCTCTGGGAGAGACCCTGGAGGGGGCAGGGAACCGCTCTGCTCTGGGGTGAGGCCTGGGAGACAAGTGCGAGGCAGCCGGGTTGCTGGCAGCTCCTTTGTGCAATGAGGATGGCACCTTCTCCGCCCAGGGCCAAGGTTGCTAAGGGAAGCCCTGCTGGCTTTCCAGCCCCTGCACACAGTGGCATGGAGACCCCAGGCCCGGGCCCCATCCTGGGGGAGCCTCCCGAGGTGGCCAGCAAGGCACAAACACACAGGGCCTGGATGCAAGTTGTGATGAGTGCCTTGAGATACACACAGGGTGTGACGGCTGGTGAAGGCCACACCCCTGCAGAGGGGGAGGGGAAGGGGCCTCTCCCAGGGGGTCACAGCTGTTCAGAACCCGAATGACAATGAGTCAGGACGCCAACCGGGGAAGAGCCACCACCTGTGCAAAGGCCCTGCGGTGGGTCGGGACGGCAAGGACTTCATGGGGAGCTTGGGAGTCCTCCCACAGGCAGTGGGGGCCGCCGCAGGGTTCCAGCAGAGGTGGTCTCCCTAAAGAAAACTGCCACTCGGTGAAACTGGTAAATCAGCCAGGCTCACCTCCCACCGCCTGCCCATTTCTATAACACTTGGGATGAAGCCACACCTTCTGAGACGGCCTCACGAGCCAGCTGGCAACCAGGGCAAGACCTGTAGCCACCATCCTGCGGTCCCTCCAGACGGCAGGCTGGGCTCACCCAGGCTGCAGAAGACTGGAACCTGCACGTCACATGGCCTCGGGCTTGGAGTCTGGCCCTGCCGCTGACTAGCTCTGTGGCCTTGGTCAAGTCCCTCCGTTTTCTGGGTCTCAATTTTCCCATCTATGAGATGGGGTTTGAAGCAGGGGAGGCTTGGACAGTGCCTGGGATGCTATACCACGCAGCGCACCTGCTAGCCACTACCGGCTGGCCCCCACGTGGTGGGGGTTTTCCTGGGAGTGACCCTGGACTTGGGCTGTACTGGTTGGGTGGGAGGGGCGTGCGTGGGTGGTGGGGACCGGGGAGGGGCGGGGCTTGGGCATGCAGGGTGTCTGAGCTCCTACTCCTACCCCTCACAGGTGTGCGGCCGACCATGGTGGGTATAGGGTCCCTGCTCCTGATCTGGGGCCTGGTGAGTCCGTGCTGGGGACTGCTTGAGACAGTGGGCACGCTCGCTCGGATCGACAAGGATGAGCTTGGCAAAGGTGAGCCCGGGGCAGGTAGTGTGCTGGGGACCCCACCCGTACGCTGAGCAGATCTGCTTTGAGAGACAGATGAGAACAGCGGTGAGCGTCCCCACCTGGAGAGGCTTCTCCAGGGCTCTGGGGGGTGGGGGGCCGGGCGTGTTCCGGAGGCCAAGGTTTGCCCACAGGCCCCCGCGGGCCGTCCCATCACTGCGAGAGGTGGGCTGGCTGACCCCGGCTGAGGCCGTGGGGGGCAGCGAGCAGCTCAGGGAGACACGGGGTAGGGTGTAAAGGGATCGTCTTGGGAATCACTCGTCCATTCCACAGACACTGAGTACCCCACGTGCGAGGCGGCGAGCAGGAGCCAGAGCCCCCCGAGTGTGACCGCTGGGTCAACTCTATCAGGAGAAGCGAGTTCCTCAGGCCGGGGGAAGCGGCAGCAGCCAGGTCCTGGGTGGGGGTGCGGGTTTCTAGCGCCTTCCTGCCCCCCCCCCCTGCAGCCATCCAGAACTCGCTGGTCGGGGGCCCCATTCTGCAGAACGTGCTGGGGACCGTCACGTCCGTGAACCAGGGCCTCCTGGGCTCGGGCGGGCTGCTCGGAGGAGGCGGCCTTCTGAGCTACGGAGGGGTTTTTGGAGTTGTGGAAGAGCTCTCTGGGTGAGTCCGGCGGAGGGGTGTACAGCTGCCCACCTGCTGCAGGCCCTGGGGGGCCTTGGACCCTTTTAAATGCACTGTCTGAAAGTGACCACTGAGCGGCACGGTGGCCCCTCCCTCACTGGCATCTGAGCTCTGGAAAGCACTGGTAGGGGCAGCTGTTGCTCCAAGCTCACCAAGGGTCACTCGGAGGCAGGTGTGCAAGGGGAGGCCCGGAGCAGCCGCGTGCCTTGCCCAGGCACCAGAGTCAGCGGCAAAGCTGGAATGTGAACTGTCCGGCTCTGCCTGGCCTCACCAGGAGGACTAGCAGCTACTCCTGGGGTTGTTGCCTGGACAATGATCTGTGGCAGGCGGAACAGAGCTGGGCACACAGTAAGTGCTCAATAAATGCTATTATTAGTATATCCAGTAGCCTTCCCACAGTGGAATCCCCTGGGGCTGAGCCTGGGCACTCACACATGAACCTGACCTTGTCCTTGCTGCAAAGAGCCCCCAGGAGGTAGCAGAGCATGGTACAGGCTTAAGGCCCAGGAGCCCAGGGCCCTGATGGAGGAGGCTCAGGCAGCCTTAGGACCAGAAGAGAAGACTTCCTGGAGGAGGGGGTGCCAGGCAGAGTGGGCTAGCTGCAAGGAGATGAAGGACAGAGACCCAGGGGAAGGGCGTCCCTGACAGAGGGAACCGCCCAGGCAAAGGCCCAGAGGACAGAGAAGCTAACGACTGACGAGGAGACACGGAGCGCGGCGAGGAGACACGGAGCGCCCACTGGGGTTGCACGTGTGTGAGCCCGAGGGGGCAGGCAGGGCTCAGAAGCCAGGGCTGAGGCTGAGGTGTGGGGAGAAAATGCAGGCTGCACCCCCTATCTCCCTCTGCCGACGCCCCTAGGAGGTGGCCCCACCGCACAGATGAGACCACTGGGGCCCGAGGGCTCACAGCTGGTTCTGTGGGCTGGGGCTGCACCAGGAGCGATCCCTGGGCCCCTCTGGCAGGGGTGTCTGGGAGAGCGCCCTTCCTGCACTCCCACCCCAGGCTGAAGGTGGAGGAACTCACGCTGCCCAAGGTGTCGCTGAAGCTGCTGCCGGGGTTTGGGGTGCAGCTGAACCTGCACACCAAGGTGGGCCTGCATGGCTCCGGGTGAGTGTCCCCTCCCTGCCACACCCTGAAGCTGCCCCACCACCCCGCAGGGGATCCCTACCCCTCTGCTCCTATCCCCTCCCCCCTCCCCAGGGGACTCCCCACCTTCCTTGTTTCCCACTGGATCCCACCCCAGGGACCTCTTTCTCGCTGGGGCTCCTACCCCACTGGCTGGAGCACGCCAGAGGGGATGGGAGGAGGGCGCAGGGAGGCAGGGTGTGAGAAAGGGACACAGGGCCCAGGCCACTCCCACCAGAACCTGACTCGCGCCTCCTGAGGGCGGGCGTGGCAGGCGGGGCCTGGCTGCCTGGCCACGCCCCCAGCGCCGGGTCTCGCAGCCCCCTGGGGGGCCTCCTGCAGCTGGCGGCGGAGGTGAACGTGTCCTCGCGGGTGGCGCTGGGCATGAGCCCGCGCGGGACGCCCACGCTGGTGCTGAAGCGCTGCAGCACGCTCTTGGGCCACATCAGCCTGCTCTCGGGGTGAGGCTCAGCGCTGCGTGCGTGCGGGATCCCGCGGTCGGCTTCCCCAGCTACAGCCGGCGCGGGGCGTGGTGGGGGCGGTCCCTCGTCTGCCGGAACCCGAGTGCTGGCTGCCAGGCTTCTGCCCCGGCCCCTCAGCCTCCCCACACCTGTGCCGAGCCATCACCCGAACTGAGGCAGCTGGCGGGGGCTGTCTCCTACCAGGTCAGGGGTTCTCTCAGCTCCTTGTACCTTCTCCCCTGACCTGCACCTGTGTCTGCCCCCATGGGTCCCTGCATCCCAGCCTCAGCCAGCTCTGTGGCTGGCTCTGAGCAGTGATGGCCCCCAGGACGACGGTGAGCCAGAGCAGAACAGCCTTAACAGAGGCTCTGGGCTCTCTCTTGCTCCTCTGGGTTGCCAGGGGCCTAGGAGGGAGTGGACACGGGACAGGCGTGGCCAGTGGGGAGTGTGCTGGTGTCCTGTGGCGGTGGCTCTGTGGGTGCCACCACTCTCCCTGCAAACAGGCCTGAGCCCATCGACACACAGCCCTCATCCTCGGGCCTCCCACATTCATTCATTCATTCATTCAACAACTACTTACTGACCCCCCACTCTGAGCCAGGCACCAATCTGGTCCCAAAGGCCACCTGAAGCAAACAGACATGGATCGAGCACACACCCCACGTCAGGCGCCGCACAGACAGGGAAAGTAAAGCCAACCCCGGGCCCCCTGGTGGGGCAGAGCCAGAATTTAAACCCAGCTCTCCAAAGCCCCGAGAGAGGAGACGGGAGAATCCAGAGCCCCAGTGCCTCCCGATCGGGGTGCCCTGGGCCCCCGGCAGCCACGCCCTCACTGCCTTCCTCCGCCCAGGCTGCTGCCCGCACCACTCTTCGGGGTTGTGGAGCAGACACTCTTCAAGGTGCTGCCAGGACTGGTGAGTGTGGGGCCCTGGGCCAGGCATGCTGCTCCCCCCGCCCCCGGCTGTGCCCTGCCCGGCTTGGGGTACAGCCAGGTGCCAGGTGGGATTAGGCTGCACTTCCCTTCCCAGCCCAGGTAATCCCATCCTGGCTGCCCGTGAGTCTAGGGACAGGCAGGTGCATTCCCCCACCCCCTGCCCCGCCCAGCCCTCCCGCGGTGACTTTCAGCTAAGTGCTGTGCTGGGCAGCCATGGCCAGAAGATCCCACGTAGACGTTCCCACGTCACAGCCACAACACACCCGTGATTCACCTGCCCCAGACGCGCTGCCTGCCTGCCCTGGGCAGCCTGCTTCCACCAGGGGGAGCAAACCACACTCCAGGAAGCTGGTCTGGCCCGAGCCCCGTCTCCCAAAGGAGGGCAGGGGCTTGGTGGCGCCCACAGGCCTGCTGACCCCGAGAGCTGGCTGCCTGGCCGCTGCCTGGCTGGTGGGGGAATGGGGCCCTGGGGCTGGCAAGGCCGTCCTGGGCTCGAAGAAGCCAGTATGGAAAGAAGTCCTGCAGCGGAGGGGTGCCCCCGCCGCCGCCTGGGAGTGTCCAAATCCTGGTCCCTTGGGGGCTCCCGGCCAGCAGCTGGGTTTTGTGCGCTACAAAGAAGTTTCTAAGATGAGTTCATTGCCAACTTTCAGAGATCGGGGGTTTTGCCAAACATTCGATTTCAGGCTTCCTGGTGCCGTCAGCAGCCCCGAGTGCCTGGTGCCTCCCTCCTGCGGGTTGCACAGAGCTGGTGCCGGTGGGGAGCAAGGGACTTCACAGCCTTTGGTCTCCTCCCCCCATCTCTGTGACTCGCCAAACCCCAGAAGCCCTGGAGTCTGGGGTCCCCAGTTCAAATGCAGCAGCACCCCTCTCTGGCTCCTGCAAACTGCCTTGACCTTGGGCAGGTGGCCCTTCTTCTCTGTGCCCAGCTGTGGGCTGAAGGGGTTGGACAGGCTGACTGCTGAGGTTCCTGCTCCCTTGGGCCATGGGCCTCAGCTTGTGTCATTCCCAGGCCTGGCATTCTGGAAGTCGAACCACTTGCCGTTTGCTCTCACGGCTCAGGTGGGGGGTGGAGTGGGCGCCCCAGCTCCAGGCCTGGCGCTGGGTGGAGGAGGCGAGGCACCGGGTCTTCATTCTAGGCCTCCCGTGCCCACCTGCAGCCTTGGGAAGGCCTTGTCCCTGTGCCCCAGCCTGCCTCTGAAGTGGGTCTCCCCTGGTCCCCAGCAACCTTCAGGGTTCTCTATTGGGGCTCCTGTACAAGGGGAGTGGGCTTGGGGCCTCCCCGGCCCCCCCCCACATCAAGCTCCAGCCCCTCACTCATTCCCCTGCCTGTCCCTGGCTCCACCTCCCAAGTCACAGACCCGGGCCCTGAGCACGGCCTCCCTCTCTCTCTGCCGTGACACCCGTCTCCTCCCGCCACAGCTGTGCCCCGTGGTAGACAGCGTGCTGGGCGTGCTGAACCAGCTCCTGGGCAGTGTGCTGGGTAAGCGGGGCCGAGCCCTCCTCTCCGTCCTTCTCCCGCCCCTCCCCGGGGACCCTCGGCGGCTTGGGGAGAAGGGCAGAATGCTGGGGCCCTCGGCTGCCTGCTCACACTGAGCCCGCTCGGGCAGGGCGCAGAGCCATGAGTGGGATTCGCGGGGGGCCGGGGCCGGGAGCACCTGCGGGCATCCTTTTTCTGGGGTCAGGGAACTTCAGCGGGCAGCCGGGCGGAACCCACCCTGCACGGGAGGAGGGGGTGATGTTCTCCAAAGGCCTCACCCGGAGAGAGAGAGCGCGCGTGCCAGTGAGCTCGGGGCAGGAATCCTCCCTCTGTGGCCTCGGGGCAGCAGCCCTAGAAGGCCGCAGGTCTGGCCCCACCACCCTGTGGCTCTGAGGCCTGTGTCCGAGCCTCAGTTTCCCCTCTGTGAAATGGAGACCACAGCAGTGTCCGAGCGCATCCTTGGCAGGCCGCTGAGAACTCACAAGCGCTCCGGCAGCGGGAGGAGGGGCTCACGGGGCCTCTCTGCCCCTCCCTTCTGCACGCAGGCCTGGTGCCCCTCGGGGCTCTGGGGTCTGTGGAATTCACCCTGGCCACGCTGCCCCTCATCTCTAACCAATACATCGAGCTGGACGTCAACGTGAGTGCCGCGAGGCCCTGCTGCGGCTTGGGGTGGGGGTGCGGGGCCCCCCGGAGCTGGCCCACTACGGATGAGTGCCTGAGACCACCGCGCCCTCTCCTGCCCCTGTAGTCCATTGTGAAGAGCGTAGCTGGTGACGTCATTGACTTCCCCAAGCCCCGCCTCCCGGTCAAGGTACCGCCCAAGGATGACCACACGTCCCAGGTGACGGTGCCTCTGTACCTCTTCAGCACCGTGTTTGGGCTCCTGCAGAGCCAGGGTGCCCTCGACATAGACATCACCCCCGAGCTGGTGAGTGTGCCGTCGGGGAGCCCGGCTGGCGCTGAGCCCTCGTCCCCTCCTAGGCCAGAGCTGGGCAGGGTGGCAGCGTGGACCAGGCACTGCTGGTCTTTGGTGGCCCTCCACGGGGTTAGGCTGGAACGGGACCCCTGAGTCCTTCTCAACTCAGCACCGAAGGCATTCACCTTGCACTGGTCAGAACCGGCTTATGAAATGAAGCCGTCTGGGTCTAAGCCCAACTTTATACTAAAGTGTGGCTAGCTAACATGTCCGCTGCTGTCTGTGGAGCAGATTTGAGTCAGAACAGGTGACTGGGGTAGACCGTACCAAGGGCCGCTCGCATATTTGTTCCCAAGTCCCTGGGGCCTCCCTGCTTCCACCCTGACCCCTCTCGTGCCCCCAGAAGCTGTGGCCACAGGCAGGTTCTTGGTGTCAGCTCTCTCCAGAGTCAGTGAGCTCCGAGCCGCCTGGACTCCTGCCCCTGCAGCCCAGGCCCTGGGGAGCCAGGGTGGGTCGCTCACTCCCTACCCGCGGGGTCCAGAGAACCTCTGAAGGCTCTGGGAGAGTGACGGGGCCTTGAGAGGAGAGGCAGGTGGCTTCCGGCTGGGGGAGGGGCAGTCATGGCCTGCAGGGAGCTTGCAAAGCCAGGGAGCTCGGGGTGTGGGTGTGAGCACTGGGCGAGAAGGTGACCTCGGGCGGCACGGCGTGCCGCTGGCTGCCTGAGGTGTGTGACGGGCGGGTGCTTGTGCGGCGTGAACAGGTCTGCTCTCAGACGGCCAGAGTGCAGTGCAGGGGTCTCGGGCGCCAGGGCCGGTGTCCACTCGTGGCCCCCGTGGCGGGGAGAACAGGCCCCACGTTGCTGCCTGCTAGCCACATGCTTGCACGCGACTCCCTGACTAGCCAATCTGCACCACCGCTGGGGCACACTCTGGGTCCTCAGTGGGTGAGCCCTGGCGGACAGGGGAGGGGTCTGTAAGGAGCCTCGGCTCCAAGTCCTGGTGCCCCCGCTGACCGAGCGGCCGCCTCCGAGGCGGTGGGGGCACCACCTACCTCTCCGGGCTGCTGGAAGGTGAAAGTCGGGCAAAGTCCGGCCAAGCCCTGAGATGTGGGGGCCGCAGTGTGTGCTTCGTGACTGCCGCCGATGGGACCAGCGGCAGTGTGTGTCTCTGTGTGTGTGGTTGGTGTGTGTGACCATGTGTGTGTCGCTGTGTGTGTCACTATGTGTGTGTTGCTGTGTGTGTCATGCCTTTGTTGTCGTGCGTATGTGTGTCACCGTGTGTATTGCCATGTGTGTCGCTATGTGTGACCATGTGTGTGTCGTCGTGTGTATGTGATTCTATCACCATGTGTGTGTGTCGCCGTGTGTCACTGTGTGTTGTCATGTCTGTTGTGTGTATGTGTGTGTCACTGTGTGTGACCATGTGTGTGTGACCATGTGTGTTGCCCTGTGTATTTCACTGTGTATGTGACCATGCATGTGTTGTCACATGTATGGGTCGCCATGTGTGTCACTGTGTTGTCATGTCTGTTGTGTGTATGTGTCACCGTGTGTGACCATGTGTGTGTTGCCATGTGTGTTGCCCTGTGTATTCCGCTGTGTATGTGACCATGTGTTGTGTGTATGTATCGCCATGTGTGTGTCATGTGTGTCACTGTTGTCATGTCTGTTGTGTGTATGTGTCACCATGTGTGACCATGTGTGTGTCACCGTGTGTGTGTGTCACTGGAGGAGCAGAGTTGCTTTGAGCGTGCTGGGGATCCTGCCCTGCCCCTGCGCTCACTGGTCCCCCTCCCATTTGGTGGTCCAGGTTCCCAGTCGCGTCCCTCTGACAACCTCAGACCTGGCGGCTCTTCTCCCTGAGGTGAGTGCCCCTCTCCTGGCTTTGCTCTCTCCTACAAGCCTGAATGCACTCCAGAACCTGGCTCAGTAAAGCTCTCCAGGAAACCAATTCAGGGCTGAGGCCAAATTCACACTCAAGTGTGAGTGGTTAGCACTTTATCCTTTCCTTGTAGCAGATTTTGCTTAGAAAGGAAAGGACTGGGGCTTGACTGCCCCAGAAGTCAACTGGGCATTTGTCCCACGGCCACTGCTCCTCCAGCAGGCAGGGGACAGGGCCTCTGGTCACCGGCCACCGAGGGCAGGGCCTTCTCCCGGTCACCGAGGGCAGGGCCTTCTCCCGGTCACCGAGGGCAGGGCCTTCTTCCGGACAGTGGGCTCCTCCTTTGCCTTATTTGGCTCCATCTCAGTCTTCTCTCACTGCAGAGGGAAGGTTTAGGGCACTGGCTTTGGAGAGGGGAGCAAAGGGGGAAAGAGCCAGGGATTTGGCTGGTAGGCACAGGACACGACTTCAGGACCCAGCCTCAGCTTTCCCCACCGTCCAGCTGGGGCTGGGCCCACTGCGTTCCAGCGTGAGCATCTGAATTCACAGTAAAGTCGAAATGACTACTATGAGGTCCATCTGCAACGGCAGATTCTGATGGAGGCTGGGAAGAGGCCTGGAGGCAGGTGAACTTGGGGGTGCAGGGGGCAAACTTGAAGCTGGAGATCCAGAGCCCCCTTGGAGAGCAAGCCTGGGGCCTCTGCTTCTCGGAGCCCCTGGACCACAGGGCAGAGGGGTAAGACGGGGGTTGGACACTCAGAAGAGCCTCCTGGGGGCAGCGGTGGAGAGCGGGGCCACAGCGGGTCCTGTGGCCACAGTGCTGGAGACGGGGCCTCCGCCCTGAACCTGTGGGCCTCACCCTCCACGCCTGGCTCCGTGGCTTGGGAGTCCATGGTCCCTTGAGCGTGGAACCTGGGATTCCCCCTCCTGGTGATCCTGAGCGTGGGTGTCTGAGCTTGAGGAGTGGGTCCCCGCGTCCCAGCCCACGGGGGTCCTGTGTCCTCAGGGCCGCCATTCCGTGTGAAGCTCCTGTGATTTGGTGCCTTCCGTGGTGTCGGGACAAGGACAGCCGGTGGCCCCCGGGAGGGGAACAGCAGACAAAGGCCCCCCTGCTCAGGGGCTGCTGTTCTGGTGGGGGTGACGGCACCGCATAGACAAGCAGACTGGAAGCGGGGTCAGAGCTGGGCGCCGGTGGGTGGCGGGGGCGGACTCCGAGCGCCGGGGTCGTGCACGCACGCAGGTGCCTGGCCAGGCCTCGCCGTGGAGGTGACGCTGAGGGAGGGCTGCAGAAGGTGCGGGAGGCTACTGTGCGGCTACTTGGGGAAGGTGTTTCCAGGCAGAAAGAAGCGCAAAGGCCCCAAGGTGGGAGCCCGCCCGGCAGGTGGGGGCAGCAGCCAGTGGCCAGTGAGTCTGGAGAGCAGAGAAGAGCCTGGGCAGCGGGAGGCAGGGAGTGGGGCCAGCGGTCTGAGCTGGGGGCCCGTGGGTTGGTGTCTGCCCACCTGAGTGTCGCCGCCCAGGGCCATGGCCAGGACTGTCTGGGTCAGGTGAGGACCTCAGTGCCCTGCACTGTGCCTGGCACCTGGTAGATGCTTGGGGAGTGTTTGTTGACTGACTGACTGATTCTAACAGCAGAGACACTAAGCTGCCCTCTTGCCCCCTGCCCTGCCCCCGCCTCTGTCCAGGCCCTGGGGACATTGCCCTTGGGCCAGCACCTCCTGCTGTCACTTCGGGTGAAGGAGCTGCCCACAGTCACGCTCCAGAACAAGAAGGCCACAGTCACCATCCCAGCCAACATCCACGTGCTGGCCTCTGTCCGGCCGGGAGCCCCTGAAGCCCTCTTTGAGCTGAACGTGGTGAGTGGCCGAGGGTGGGAGGGGCCGTCAGGGGTCTCCTCCTGATGTGGGAGGGTGGGGAGGCCCGGGGGCAGCCCAGCTCGGGAAGCCCACCAAGCGCCTGCCCCTGGGGCACCTGGCCACACTGCTGCCTGCCCCTTGGAGCATGAATGGCCCGGCCCACAGCCGTTTACCCTGCCTGGCTGGGACCTCAGATACTGCTCCCCGTCTTCTGGCCTCTCTGCTCAGACACGTCTCAGACACCCCCAGCTCCCTGTGCTCCCCCCAGCCTGCTCGCGTCCGCCCCACCTGCACAAGTTGCCCCAGGCATGTGGGGGCCGAGGCAGGTCCCTCCCCAGCTCACTCTGCTCTGTTTCTCTGTGGCCGGGCACCTGAGCCTGGTTCCAGGCCTTGCCGCTCTCATCCTTGCTCTGTAAGCCTCAGGTCCTCCAACCACCCCTCCCAGCTCCCTGGCTTTGTCTGTGCAGAGTCCCTCCCCCGGCTGGGGCATCACCTTGCCTTGCTCGCCCCCTGCTGGCAGGAGGAGGCCTCTCCCAGTCTTCACTCTGGTTCTTCAGTACCAGACCCGCCAAGGCACCAGGGCAGAGGCCAGCCAGAGGGAGCGGCAGGCAGCGACCCACCTGCTGGCCAAGGCAGCCTGGCCTCGGGCTCTCTGATTCCCGGGGTGACCTCTGCTGGCTTTTTCATGCAGGTCATGACCCTGAACGCCCAGCTGGCTCCGTCGGCCACCAAGCTGCACATCTCCCTGTCCCTGGAGCGGTAACATGGGGGCCGGGGAACAGGGCCTTGCTGCTGTCCTCAGGAGTAAGAGTTAGGGACGCCGGCGCAACGCCTCTGTTCCCTGAGCATCGGCTAAGCGCCAGGTTTGCCTTCAGGGCAAGGCGGCAGAGGGCTTGGTGTTAGCCCACTTTACAGATGAAGCAGCTGAGGCTCCAAGAGGCAGCCTCCAGAGGGGGCTTCTCCCTCTGCCCCTTTTCTGCTCAAGCCCTGCCACCACCCTCCTGTGCACGATGGGACTTCTCTGAGAACAGGCACAGCACTCTAGAGTTTGCACAGCTCCGCTGTCCAGGCCCAGTGCTCACCCCTGCTGTCCCTGCCCAGGCTGCAGGGGCTCTCCCAGGGGTCTCTGGCACCTGCCCTTCCTGGGTTGTGGGCACCCAGTGCTTGCCTGCCTCCACCGCAGTGCCCCCTGCTGGTCCCTGTGTGGTTCTGCCGCTGCCCACTGCTGTCCCTCCCCGCTGCCTGGGCCCCCGTGCCTCCCTCGGCTCTGGCCCCGAGCCCGCATTTGGGTCAGCCGGGATGCTGACTGCGGTGAGCGCCTGCTGTGTGCAGGGCATCTGTGTCCAGTGCTCGGGCTGGGCGAGGGCCGCTGCTCAGGGGAGCTCAGCCGCCTCTCCGGGGCCCGCAGCTGGGAGGCGGCGCAGGCCGTGCAGGCTGCGGCACCACAGGTGCTGGTCTTGGTGTCCCAGAGTGAGGTCAGCTCCCTCCAGACCCACGTTACAGATAGGAAAGCGGCCTCTTGGCCATGGCTGCCCGAGGCAGGGCCGAGCCCGCGAGCCCACTTCCTGACCCCGGCGAGCTACGGCTAGGGCAGGCTAGGGTGGGACGGGGTGTGGGGACCAGAGGTCGGTGGTGTGGGGGGCAGGCCCCTCAACACTCCTCCTCCCTCCGCAGGCTCAGGGTCAAGCTGGCCTCCTCCGCCCACACTTTTGACGTATGTTCCGCGGCGAGCGGCTGTGGGGTGGGGAGGGTCTCCGGGTGGGGTGAGTCATTGCAGACGCTGAGCTGACCTCGGTCTGGGTGCAGCTCCAACAAGCCAGCCAATAGCAGGGCAAACATGTGTGTGTATGTGTAGGTACGTGTTGCATGTGTGCGTGCGTGTCTGTGTCTGTGTGCCTGTGTGTGTAGTTATGTGTGCATGTGTCTGTGTGTCTCTGTGTGTGCATGTGTGTATCTGTGTGTGTCTCTCCATGTGTGCCTGTGTGTTTGTGTGTAGGGTGTGTAGGTGTGTGCGCATGTCTCTGTGTCCTGAGGTTCTGGGACCTTGACGGTCTCAGGCTCTAGAACATTCTAAGGGTCCCTACACTGACAGTCATCTCAGGGCAGACCTCTGTGGTTCTTCTGGAATGGCTACCTTCTCAGCCCCTACCCCCCTCCAAGCCCCACAGGCTCTCCTAGGAGGGGGTGTGTCTTCCAAACTCATGGGGCTGCAGGTGGGGCTGGCCCACACCCTAGAGTCCCCTTCAGAGATAGTGTACCCCACGGGTCTTCAGGCATGGGGGTGGCTGTGCAGCCGGGCCTCTGGATCCCCCCAGGGGCTGCCCTCTGTGAAGCCACACCCCTCTTGTGCTCTGTCCCAGGCGTCACGTCTGGAAGAATGGCTGAGCACCGTGGTCCGCGTGGCATATGTGCCAAAGCTCAACGGTACGGCGGCCCGTGCTGTCTTCTTGGGCACAGGGAGGTCTGGGATTGTGATAGATCAGTTGCCCCCCCTGTTGTTCTGGGGGGACCCTGAGGATAGAGAGGGGCACATACCATTTGTAGGATGCACTGATGTGTCCTCCCAGGCAGCACCGCCTGCACCTGCATCGGGCCAGGCTCCGGGCCCACAGAGCTGATCTGTCCTGGATCCTGCCTTACACTCCCACAGTGCCGTGGGCAGCGGGCGCACAAATGGGGACCGAATGCTGATGGCCCAGGGAGTGCAAGGGCCTGCGGGATGCTCTAGGGAGATCTAGCACCATCCGGAAGTGGGGTGCTGGTGTCAGGGTATAGGAGGACATGTAGGAGTCTGCCGACCAGAAGCTGAGCACCTAAGAGGGGAAGGATCCCCGGGGTCCCAGATACACCCCCCCCAAATCTTTGCTTCCACCATCCGCTCTTTGCAGTGGGCCTGGATGTGGGAATTCCCCTGCCGAAGATTCTCAACGTGAACTTTGCCACGTCAGCCCTGGAGATCATCGAGGTGAGCTTCCCCCAGGAGCCCTCGCTCGCCTCTGGGGAGGGGCTGCTGCGCCCTCTGCTGGATTGCTCAGACAATCACATGGGGCTTGCAAGCGGCAGACACGCGGCCCATAGGCTGGCTCCGTCAGTCACATCCCTGCTGAGCGTGGACCCGGCTGGCCCGCAGAGCGGAGCCTGGGATTTGCCCCCAACAGGGCCCTGGTGCTCGGGGAGCGAACCCCGGCGCTGCCCTGTCCCGTGCCTCTGCAGGTGGCGACCGCTTTCCTGCAGTGACCAGCCTGGCCTCGCAGTCCTGTCAGAGCAGCACAGCTCTGAGTCCCAGGACAGTGCGGGCGGGGGCAGAGTAGTGAGCCCTGCGCCCATTTCTCGGGGAGCAAGGCTGCAGGAGGCCGTGCTTCGGGCCCAGGGCTGGCCAGTGGGTTCTCAGCAGACGTGCACACGGACGCTGGTCTCTCCTCCAGGCAGCCCTGGCCCATGCCGGCCGCCCTGTCTTCATCATTTATCTGTCATTTAATGAAAGAGTGCCCGCTGTGGTCCAGGCCTGGCGCTGAGCCAGGGTGGCGGCAGGGGTGATGGAGGCGGGCTCAGGGCTGCAGGAGTGGCGGGGACGTGGGGCCAAGCCCTCGGGGCCTGACCGGGAGCCTTTGTCCTTGCAGAACGCCGTCATGCTCACCGTGGCATCCTAAGGCTGGGAGATGGCCGCCCCCCCTCCCTGCTGGCCACTCCCAGGGTCCTGCCCACCTGCCTGCCCTGCCTCGGTTTCCCCTTGCGGTCTCCAGCCTGTGTGCCTGTGCCCATTCTATGCCCAGACCCTCCAGTGCCCATGGGCCCTACAGCTCTGCCCCAGGCTGGGTGGGCAGCCGGGCTGCTGCTCAGAGCCCTGGGGAGTCAGAGCCGCGTCTGGAGCCTTCAATAAACTCTGCCCAGGTCTCAGAGCCTCCGGCTGCTTTGTTCCTCACTCAGAGCCCCGGAGGCGCCTCTGCCCCTGGGCTCTCCCCAGCCCCGCACCTGCTCACTGTGGCTCCGAGCCCACGCTAACTGGCTGGCCAGAGCAGCCTCCCCTGGCCCAAGCCCCCGTGGCCCTCTCCTCTCCCCTGCTCCCCACCCCCTCTGATTGCTTCTCTAAACACCTCTGTCTTTCACCATCTCCGTCTCGCTGGGTCTGTGTCTCTGTCTCTGACTTTGGGATACTTCTCAGAAGGGACTTCTGAACTGGATTTTAAAGGGTGAATAGGCCGGCGCCACGGCTCACTTGGCTAATCCTCCGCCTGCGGCGCCGGCACCCCGGGTTCTAGTCCCAGTTGGGGCACCGGATTCTGTCCTGGTTGCTCCTCTTCCAGTCCAGCTCTCTGCTGTGGCCCGGGAGTGCAGTGGAGGATGGCCCCAGGTGCTTGGGCCCTGCACCCCATGGGAGACCAGGAGGAAGCACCTGGCTCCTGGCTTCGGATCAGCGCAGCGCGCCGACCGTAGCAGCTATTTGGGGGGTGAACCAACGGAAAAGGAAGACCTTTCTCTCTCTCTCTCTCACTGTCTAATTCTGCCTGTCAAAAAAAAAAAAAAAAAAAAAAAAAGTAAATAGGAGTTTTCCAGGGAGAAAAAGAGCTAGTGCTCCAAGAAGTGAAGATGAATGAGAGTCGCTCTGCTCCAGGATGGTCCCCGTGAGCTGCACAACACACGTGGACACGCTCAGAACAAAGCTGTGCCAAATGCTCTTGATGCATATGGGGAAACTGAGGCAAGAGCTGAGCCCAGCTGGCCAAGGTCCCAGTGCAGAGCTGGGGTGAGAGGATGAGGGTCCTATGTCTCGGTCCTGGGCTCCTCTCTCCTGCTTCAGCTGGGTCTCTTTGGTGAGACATAACCCCAATTGGCCACCACACGTGGGCCTGGTGAAGAGAGACAGCCAGCAAAGCTTTGGTGACTGGATTAGAGGACTTGGGGCCAGGGGCCAAGCAAAGGAGAGTTGGAGGACATTTGAAGGTTTGTCCTCCAATAGGAATGGCCCCGTGACCATCCCTCCACCCGCCCACTCATCATTCATCCATTCACCCATCCACCCATCCCTCCACCCAACACCCACCATCCCTCCCTTCCTCCCTCCCTCCCTCCTTCCCTCCCTCCCTCCTTCCTTTCTCTTGTCCACCCGCCATGTTGGCACCTACTACTTGCCAGGTCCAGTGCTGGGTGACATGACGGGCTCATCTTTACTCCTCATCGCCACCGTAGTTAAATGAGTGGCTTGAACTGGCTGAGGGTTAAGCCAGACAGTCCTGAGAAGCGCAGACGTGGGTGTGTGGCTGTGTTACATGAACAGTAACGTGCAGCCGGGCCTTTGTCGGCGTCTGGACAGCCATGTGGCCTTGGGCAAGTCACCCAACCTCTCCAGGCCGTGGTCTCCTCATCAGTGACCTGAGCATGAGGTAGCAGTGGGCTCTGGAGGGTGGAAGCCGGCCTCGGGCTGGAGACGGGGCCCTAGGCAGCACCTGGTGCCTGCAGCTCTTGTTGGTGCTGGTCCGTCCACCTCCTTGCCAGGCCGTCTGCCCTTCTCTCCTGTCCGCCATGGCCCCAGGGCACCCTCCTCGGCTCTCCCGAGGATCCCTCCCTGGCCTCCCGCCCTCCTCCCTTCACGCCCATCTCTGCCACTGACTTCAGTGCCTGCAGTCCCAGTGCAGGCAGGAAAGCACCCGAGGGCCCAGGCTTGGCATTCAAGGCTCCTCCGGGAGCATGGGCGGGGAGCAGAATTGCCTCTGCCCCAGGCCCTGTCTGAGTCTGGTGGTGCTGCTGTAACAGAATGCCTGAGCCCAGCCGCCTGCCTCCCTGTGCTGTGGACAGGGCCGGAGGATGGCCGCTGCCTCGGCTTAACTCTTGCCCTTGACCGAGAACTCCTCCAGGTCAGGGTCAGTGCCTGCATCATGGTGGTGAGTCCTGGGGCTGCGCGGGGCAGCTGACGCCCACGAGCACTTACTGTACAGCAGACACTGTCCAAGGCTGACAATCACACAGTGTCCGGAATCTCACAGCACCCTTGACGGGCGGCTGCTGTCATCCTGTGTTACATACGGGGAAACTGAGGCTCAGAGAAATGGAAGTGGATAGCTCCCGAGTGGCAGAACCGGGACTTGAACCAGAGTCTCTGATCTTAATCGAATCACTGCCCAAGGGGCGGGTGTGACTCCAACCCTAGACATGCGTGGTGGCTGTGGGTAGTGGCTGTGGGTAGCGGCTGTGGGCACAGCTGTGGGTAGCAGCTGTGGGTGGTGGCTGTGGGCGGCGGCTGTGGGTAGCAGCTGTAGGTGGTGGCTGTGGGTAGCAGCTGTGGGTGGTGGCTGTGGGCAGCGGCTGTGGGTGGTGGCTGTGGGCGCAGCTGTGGGCGCAGCTGTGGGTGGTGGCTGTGGGCGGCGGCTGTGGGTGGTGGCTGTGGGTAGCGGCTGTAGGTGGTGGCTGTGGGCTGGTGGCTGTGGGTGGTGGCTGTGGGCAGCGGCTGTGGGTGGTGGCTGTGGGTGGTGGCTGTGGGCGCATCTGTGGGTAGCGGCTGTGGGTAGTGGCCGTGGACGCAGCTGTGGGTGGTGGCTGTGGGCGATGGCTATGGGTAGTGGCTGTGGGCAGCGGCTGTGGGTAGCAGCTGTGGGTGGTGGCTGTGGGTAGCAGCTGTGGACGGTCCTTGAAGCCGCCCTGCTCCCTGGGAGCTGCTTTCCTTCTGTTCCACAGCTGTGGGAACCAAAGCCTAGAGAGGCTGAGGGGTGCGCTCAAGGCCACCCAGCCGGGTAGCAGCCAAGGTCAGGGTTTGAAGCCAGTCCCTGGCCGAGCCTGGTCTGAACTTCTGGCCCGTGGAGCCCTGGTGGGCCGACAGATGGTGGGGGTCAGGGGCTGAGTGGAGGGTGGAGGTCTGCTTCTGTCTCCAGACCTCTACAGCCCTTGAGGCCACCTTCAGGCTCTGTCACCTCCCAGGGACCTGGATGTCCTTCCTGGCAGGCCCTGCCCAGCCCCCCAGTCCCAGACAAAGGGGCCTTTGGGACACTAAGCCCAGTTGATCTCTCTGGCGCCAGGGCCACAATAATCCTCAGAGTGGCCGGATTGGGGCGGGAGGGAGGCCCGGCTGGCCTCAGGACAGAGGACTGTGGGCGCTGACAGCAACACCTTCACGTGGGCACCGCCCTCTCCAGCTAACAGCATGTGGCCGCCCCTGCCTCTCGGCATTTTATCCTGATTTTAAAAGGTAACGCATCTGCTTAATAAGCACTGACACCCTTACAGCGTGCCCGGCCATGGACAACCACGAGATCTTAAAAATCTTTATTTGGAACACAGATACAAGAGACAGACAGGCAGACAGACACACACACACACAGCGCTTCTATCTGCTGGATAACTTCCCAAATGCCTCAAGAGCCAGGGCTGGGCCAGGCTGGGCACAGGAGCCCAGCACTCCATCCAGGTCTCCCATGGGGTGGCTGGGACTCGTGTACTTGACCATCACCCACTGACTCCCAGGTGTGTGTGAGCAGGAAGCTGGCTCAGAGCAGAGCTGGGACTTGAAGCCAGGCACGTGGAGATGGGATGCGGCTGCCCCAAGCAGAGCCTTGACCACTGAGCCAAACTTCTCCCCTCGCAAAGCTGGTGTTTTTGCTATTCGAAAGGCAGAGTGGCAAACAGGGAGAGACACATACAGAGAGATCGTCCATCTGTTGGTTCACTTTCCAAATGCCCACCACAGCTGGGGCTGGGCCAGGCTGAAGCCAGGCGCCTGGGACTCTCTGAGTCTCCCATGTAACAGGCCCTCGGGCCGTCTTCCGCTGTCTCTCAGGGACACTAGCAGGAAGTTGGATCAGAAGCAGAGCCAGGACTTGCACGCAGGCACTGCAATAAGGGATGCAGGTGTCCCAAGTGGCAGCTTAGCCCACGGCATTGCAACACCCACCCCTTCCCCCAGAGATGTTAAAGTGGGGAGACCCGGGAGCCAGCGAGCAAACAGCGCCAGCCCCACGGGGGTCGCGGTGCGTCTCCCATCGTGCAGAGGTGAGAACTGAGGACGTGCAGAGGTGAGGGCTGCGGACGAGTCAGCGCGCGCAGCAGCTGCTGTCACTGAGGGCTCAGAGGGAGGCTGCTGAGAGGGGCTCCAGGAACATTCCAGATTTTCCTGTGTAACCCTGGAAACCCTGAAGGGGAAGGGGCAACCATGCCCGCTTTCCAGGCAGCCAGGCCGAGGCTGGGAGGAGCAGGGATTGTCCAGGCATGAAGGGCAAGACGAGTGTGGGAACACAGGGCCCCAGCCCCCACAGGAGGTGATGGGCAGCCCATGTCTGGGGCCAGGCTACTCCCTCCTCCCCTTGTGGCCTTCCAGACCAGCTGTCATGTGCAGCCAGCGGGGACCAGGACAATGGAGATAGAAAAGTCACCACTGGGGCGGGCGTGTGGCCCAGCAGTTAAGAGGCACAGTGCCTGGCTCCGGCTCCTGCTCCTGCTTCCCGTGAGCACAGCCCCTTGGAGGCAGTCGCGGTGGCTCAAGGAAGTGGGTTCCTGCCACGCACGTGCGAGAGCTGGCTGGAGCTCCTGACTCTTGTCTTAGGCCCAGCCCTGGCCTTTGCTGGTAGCTGGGGAGTGAAGCAGCAGACGCGGCTGCCTGCCCGCTTGTCTGCCTTGAATTAAACACCTACTGCGTGTCAGGAGCCCTACCGCGTACCCAGCGCTGCTCGCGGAGCTTTGTGGCCCGGGGGTTCAGATCACCATCTCACAACCAAGGAAGCAGCAAGAACACGCTGCAGAATTCAGACCCAGGCGCCAGCTCCGGAGCCCATGCTCTCAACTGCTTCCCTAACGCGTCGGGCCCAGGGGTGCAGGGGAGGCTGGTGGTGATGTCGGCCAGGCTCGGCACAGGGCAACTGTCTGAGAGCCCATGGGGAGGAAGCACCCCCCAGGGCAATTTGGGGTGACACATTTGTTCCCAGGTGGACTTGGCGATGGGCAGGGTGGTGGCGTTGATGGAGCATGGAGGCAGGACCTGGACAGCGCCTGGGGGAAGGAGAGGCGGGGAGGCTTCGGACAGCTCCCGGCCCAGTGGAGACTGAGGCTCACTCACTAATTCACTCACTCAGTCTTTCACTCCACTGGCATCTGTACCTGGTTTTCCTGAAGAAGTGACACTTGGGCCCTGGCATTGCGGCAAAGTGGGTAAAGCACTGCCTGCAATGCCGGCATCCCATACAGACCCCTGTTCAAGTCCCGGCTGCTCCACTTCTGGTCCAGTTCCCTGCTGACAGCCTGGGAAAGCAGCAGAAGATGGTCCAAGTGCTTGGGCCCCTGCACCCACATGGGAGACACAGAAGAAGCTCCTGGCTCCTGGCTTTGGCCCAGTCATTGTGGCCACCTGAGGGAGTGAACCAGCAGATGGAAGATCTCTGTAACTCTGACTTTCAAATACATAAATAAATCTTTTTAAAAAGTGACACATGGAATATGGGCTCCAGGGACAACCGGGTGGTTGGGGGAAGGGGAAGCTTTCTGAAACAGCAGGCATCTTGACCAGTGGTGCATGGAGAAAGGCATTCAATACGGAAGGGACTGCGTGTGCAAAGGCCCAAAGGTGGGGCTGCCAGGGGCCGACGAGAAAGGGCAGAAGGCCCTGAGAGCCAGGACCGGAGGTGTGGGCCGGGTGCCAGCAGGTCTAGGAGGGGGCGCTCTGGGCTGATGCAAACGCCCTGCCCTGGGGTAGGGCGTGGGCTGCGCGGCTGTGTGCCGTGGTCACGACTCAGCCAGCCAACACCGCAGAGCCGTGCCTTTCACCGGGTAGAGATTTGACATGGGAAGAAGAGACTCACGCCGGCCTGGGTGTTGAGGTGCTCGGTGGGGAAGCAGCAGTGTCTGCAACCGGCCGTGCAGCGTGGGACGGAGGGGAGCCTGGGGAGCCTGCAGCCCTGGCGCTGGCACGGGCGGAGACGGCTGCTGGGGCGGGGGACGAGGATGGGGTGCCACTCTTTCACCTCTGAAGGATGCAAGTTTCGTAATAAAACATTTGCTGCAACTGTGCAGGTCAGAGAATCCTGCCTGTGCGCCAGCCTCAGGGCCGAGGAGTTTCCTGTCCCCTCCGAGCATGGAGGCAGGCAGCCCCTCCACTGAGCAGGTGCAAAGATTGAAGGCTCAGAGAAGGCAGGTGGCTGCCCAAGGTCACACAGCGAGTCCCGGGTGGAACAGGGTTTGAACCCAGGTCAGCAGATGCCAAGTCCAGTGCTGGGCACCTCTTGTCCGCCCACACCTATGGAACGGGCAGTGGCGCCGTGGAGCTCGACCCCAGACACACCTTGGGGGTGTTTCCAGCTTCCCACGCTGGGGTCTCCAGGATGTGCCCAGCCCGGGGGCTGATAAACCCCAGCTCATGTGACAGCATCCGGGATTGAGGACCATTCCTGGAATTAGCCACAAACCACAGACCTTTGTGGTTCTGGGGCTCCACACCCGATTCGCAGAGCAAATCTGAATTCCGGTCTCGTGTCACTACACAGCGTCTCTTCTCACTGGGATATAAGCTGCCTCCAGGGCCAGCCTCCTCCCGACGCAGAGGCCCAGGGAAGGGACCTCTCCGGACTGAGCTGCCAGCACCTCCTGGGGTAAGGAGCAGCCCCTCCCCCGGGGAGGTGGGGGAGCCCCGGAGAGGAGCCTGCCAGGGCATCCACGCCAGATCCAGTCTTGCTGCAGTGGGGCTTCATCCCGAGAACCCCTTGGGGAGCAAGACGAAGGCCTGCCTCGCACTTCTGCCATGGACCATCAGGCCTGTGCTTGTCTGTGCTGGGAGGCCAGGGACCTGAGAGCTGTGCTCCCTCCCTGAGGCGCCTCAGCGGCCTGCTGGGGTCACAGACCCCTCCTTTGGCACCTGTGGTTTTAACCCAAGGGGCTGACTCCTCTGTGAACAGCGCTCTCTGGGCAGTAGTGCTGGCATGAGGTGAGGAAGCCAGACAAAAATGACTGTCCATGGTAGCCCTTCATGTTCTAGTATAAATGAGCACCTCCAATACTCTCCTGGGAGCTGATGCGAGTGGGGAAGGAAATTGGCGTCTTTGTGAACTTCAAGAGAAGTGGGTGATCCGGCGCCACAGCTCACTAGGCTAATCCTCTGCCTTGTGGCGCCGGCACACCAGGTTCTAGTCCCGGTCGGGGTGCTGGATTCTGTCCCGGTAGCCCCTCTTCCAGGCCAGCTCTCTGCTGTGGCCAGGGAGTGCAGTGGAGGATGGCCCAAGTGCTTGGGCCCTGCACCCCATGGGAGACCAGGAGAAGCACCTGGTTCCTGCCATTGGATCAGCGCAGTGCGCCGGCCACAGTGCGCCGGCCGCGGCGGCCATTGGAGGGTGAACCAACGGCAAAAGGAAGACCTTTCTCTCTGTCTCTCTCTCTCACTGTCCACTCTGCCTGTCAAAAAAATAAAAAGTAAAAAAGAGAGAGAGAGATAATTGGGGACAGGGAAAAGAGAAGAGGGGCGTAAGAGGCAGAAGCCAACAGTTTTGGCTGGGCCCGGAGGGAAGGCTGTGCCTGTGCTGGTGCTGGGTCTTGCGAGTGGGTGGCCTGGGCTGGTGGCCCGAGAGAAGTAGGCTGAGGCGCGGAGGCAGCAAGACCCAGTCTCCTGCAGGCTGGCATCCAGCTCGTCCCACAGTGCCCGCGTCACCCTTCCAATCGCCTATGTCCCCACTGCCTCCTGGGGGCCTGAAACAGCGCTCTCTAAACAGCAGCGCTGTAGTAGATATCGCGCGTAGAGAGCAAACAGGTTCAGAAAGGTACAGTCTCGTGCCTCAGGGTGAACCCAGACAGCTCTGATCCGGAGCCTTCGTCTCCACCATGGGGTGCAGAACCTACCCCTGCAAAGATGGGGAGAACGTGGAGGTGGCTGGCTGGAGGTGCTGTTGAGTAGAGGGAAGGATGGATGATGGATGATGGGTGGATTGATGGCTAGGAGAGGGAGAATGAGTAGATGAGTAGATGGATGGATGATGGATGTGTGGCAGATAGATGGGTCAGTGGATGGACGGATGGGTGGATGCTGGATGGATGGGAGGATGATGGATGAGGGATGATGGATGATGGGTGGATTGATGGCTAGGAGAGGGAGAATGAGTAGATGAGTAGATGGATGGATGATGGATGATGGATGGGTGGCAGATAGATGGATCAGTGGGTGGATGGATGGATGAGAGGTTGGATGATGGACAGGTGCTGGCTGGCTGGCTGGAAGGGGGAGAATGAGTGGACAGGTGGGTGGGTGGGTGAGTGAATCAGTGAGTAGATGCTGGAGAGACCACCGCAGAGCCTGCCTGCTACGTTTGCTGTTTCTGTCGGAATCCCCGGTACTGCTCTCCCTGAGGCTGTCTGTAGCTCTTGGGGGCGGAATCAGATGTCCACACACTGCGTCATGTTGGCTAATGAGCCTGCGCTGTGGCATCAGATAATGGGTGAGACCGGGAGTTTTGGTCCCCCTGTCTCTGGGTCTCGGAGTCCACATGCGACTCTCTCCTGGCCGGGGTGGTGGCATGGGGCCCTGCCCTGCAGTGACTGTCCCCTCTGCAGGGCAGAGGCCAGCATGTGGGCAGCCTGCTATGTGGCTGCTCTGGCCATGGTGGTGGCGCGTGGGGTCTGCCAAGACACGGTCAAAACAAACACGGTCCTCAGGGTCACCAAGGACGTGCTGAGCAACGGTGAGTCCAGGCCTGAAGGGGGTCGGGTGGCCTGGGGTGGGCGGGGCCAGCAGTGCCCAGGGACCCTCCCCCTGCCGGCGGACCCCACACCAAACGGCTAGGCGGCTACTCCTCTCTGGGCCTTAGTTTCCCCATCTGGAAAGCGGGTGTAATTATGGTCCCTACCTGCAAGCACTAGAATGAAATGACAGGACCCCCTGGAGACCAGCACAGTGCCCGCTGCAGAGAAGGCCCTCCAGGGGGCGCTGCCACGGTTCCTGGCACCCCCGGACTTGCTCCCGCCCCAGTTCCCAGCCAAGGCCATCAGAAGCAGATGTGTGCGCAGGCCTCCCCGCAGCGGGACCAGGGCCCTGGCCTTGCCTCCTTCCCGGGGATCGGGATCGGCTGAGACGACCCAGGCGGCTATGAAGGGCGCAGCCCCTGGAAGGGAGGAGGAGGAGGGAGGTGCAGGCCTTGGGCTGAGCTAGCAGGTTAGGCGAGCGCAGGGAGAGCCGAGCCAGCTCCAGGCTCACCGTGGGCTCAGAGGGTGCAGGTGGCGGCGGAGGAGGGGCTCAGCCACTGACGGCGCGTCTTTGCCCCCTGCCCCCCACAGCCATTTCGGGCGCCCTACAGCAGAGCGACGCCCTGCGCTCCGCCCTGCGCGAGGTGCCCGTGGGTAAAGCCGGTGCCGGCGCTGGCGGGCCTTTCCTGGGGGGCCTGCTCGGCGGAAGCGGAGGCGGAAGCAGTGGGGGCGGCGGGCTCCTGGGGGGTCTGCTTGGAGGTGGCGGTGGAGGGGGCGGGGGTGACCTGTTGGGTGGGGGCCTGCTGGGCGGCGGCAGCAGTGGCGGGGGGCTCTTAGGTGGCAGTAGCGGCGGGGGGCTCCTGGGCGGCGGTGGCAGCAGCGGCGGGGGGCTCCTGGGCGGCGGTGGCAGCAGCGGCGGGGGGCTCCTAGGTGGCGGCAGCAGCGGCGGGGGGCTCCTGGGCGGTGGTGGCAGCAGTGGCGGGGGTCTGCTGGGTGGCGGCGGTGGGGGTCTGTTGGGCGGTGGTCTTTTGGGTGGAGGTCGCCACCGTCCCGACGACTACAGACGCGTGGAATTCCCCCGAGGTGTGGGCGGCGTCCCCTACAATGACTTCCACTTCCGGGAGCCGCCCCCCACATACGCCCACGGCAAGCAGCTGGGCGGGAACTACAAGTACGGCCGCGTGGAGGCCAGCGACAACGCCGCGCAGCTGGGCGGCAAGTACCGCTACGGCGAGATCCTGGAGCCCGACGGCAGCGTCCGCGACCTGCGACGCGGCGACTACCGCGCGGCCCCGGGCGAGCACGGCGGGCCCCCGGGCGCCGGGCGCTACAGGTCGGCCGAGGCTCCGGCCCCCGGGCACCGGCTTCACCGGCGGGACCTGCGGCGAGACCTGCAGCCCGGAGAGATCCCAGCTGGGGTGGCCACGGGCGCGCTGGGCCCCGGCGGCCTGCTGGGCACCGGGGGCATGCTGGCGACCGACGGCATCCTGTCGGGCCAGGGTGGCCTGCTGGGCGGAGGCGGTCTCCTGGGCGACGGAGGACTTCTCGGAGGAGGGGGCGTTCTGGGCGTGCTCGGAGAGGGCGGCATCCTCAGCACCGTGCAAGGCATCACAGGGTAAGGAGGCCAGGCTCTCCCCTGGGCCCACCAACCCGCCCCCGGCCCCGCCCCCAGGCAGACCCCACTCGGCCTGTTCACCTGTTTCCCCATCTGTAGCATGCACAGTTGTAGAGGGTAAGTGGGAGAAGCCTAAAGGTGTAACAGTATGCCGAATGATGATATACTATAGCTTTTTTTTTTTTTTTTTTTTTGACAGGCAGAGTGGACAGTGAGAGAGAGAGACAGAGAGAAAGGTCTTCCTTTTGCCGTTGGTTCACCCTCCAATGGCCGCCGCTGCAGCCGGCGCACCGCGCTGATCCGATGGCAGGAGCCAGGAGCCAGGTGCTTTTCCTGGTCTCCCATGGGGTGCAGGGCCCAAGCACCTGGGCCATCCTCCACTGCACTCCCTGGCCATAGCAGAGAGCTGGCCTGGAAGAGGGGCAACCGGGACAGAATCCGGCGCCCCGACCGGGACTAGAACCCGGTGTGCCGGCGCCGCAAGGTGGAGGATTAGCCTATTGAGCCACGGCGCCGGCCACTATAGCTTTTTTTAAAAAAAAAAATTATTTATTTTTTTGAAAGGCAGAGTGACTGAGGGAGAGAGACAGAGAGAGAGAGGTCTTCTATCCACTGGTTCACTCCCCAGATGGCTGCAATGGCCGAGGCTGAGCCAGGCTGAAGCCAGGAGCCAGGAGCTTCTTCTAGGTCTCCCACCTGGGTGCAGGGGCCCAAGGACTTGAACCATCCTCCCCTGCTTTCCCAGGCGCATTAGCAGGGAGCTGGACTGGAAGTGGAGCAGCCGGGACTTGCACCAGTGCTCAGATATGGGAAGCCAGTCTTGCAGGCGGCGCTCCATCTGCTGCGCCTCAGCGCCCGCCCCTGTGTTTTTTAATTCAACAATGCCCCGCCTCTTCATGGTCATTATTTAATTCAACAAATACCCAGAGCTCCCACTCTGTGAAGGACACCGTGCCGGCACCGGGGACAGAGCCAGTGGTTAGCCAAGGAGAGACACAGCCTGGTCTGGGGCAGCTTGCAGGCTGGTGGGGTCCATGGGTATGGCTCAGTGACAGCTGTGCAGGAAGTTCATGGAGAAGCGAGGGAGTTTATCTCCCCGGGGCAGGTCAGGGGAGGCTTCCCGGAGGAAGAGAGCCTGGAACTGAAATCCGCAGGATGCCCGGGAGGGCCCCGGGCAGAGGGGCATAGGGACAAGCCTGGAAAAGAGGTGTTTGACGTGGCACAATGACTCAAAGGACACGGACGGAACGTGGGTGGCGGGTCCAGGCCGTGGCTGCTGGGTCGTGCTCGCCTTTAACCTCTGTGCATTTTTTTGAAGTGCTGTTTGTGAGCCGCAGGCCTCAGAGGAGAAAGGCGTGAGGGCGGGGCGGGTGCTCCGGGCTGAACAGGCGGCTGGGGGGGGGGGGGGGGGACGGGGGCTGCTGCTCACGGCCCGGTCTGTGCAGGCTGCGCATCGTGGAGCTGACCCTCCCGCGGGTGTCCGTGCGGCTGCTGCCCGGCGTCGGCGTCTACCTGAGTCTGTACACCCGCGTGGCCATCAACGGGAAGAGGTGTGCGCCCCACTCGGCAAGGAGGGCGTGGGCACGGCGCCTCCCTGTCGGTTCCTGTCTCGTCCCAACGCGGGCATGAGGCAGAGTCACATGACTGTGGCCATAGCCATAAGCAAGGCGCCTCCCTGGATGGCACCTGCCACATAGCAGGTGCTCAACTCAGCGCCAAAGCCACCTTCAGGGCCCCTCTGATAAACTCAGGGGGCTGGGATGGTCACCTTGGCAACCAGAGTGCACACTGAGCCCCTTCCTGGCCTTTGGGGCTCCCCCAGCCTGCAGATGGCACAGGGTGGGTCAGGGGGAGGAGATCTGGGCACAGATGACCTGAGGGGTCCCGAGCACGAGCCAGGGCCTCGCCCGCCCGGTGACCCTCTGCTCCCTGGCCCTTGGGTCGCCTGCAGTCTCATCGGCTTCCTGGACATCGCCGTGGAGGTGAACATCACCGCCAAGGTCCGGCTGACCATGGACCGCACGGGGTACCCGCGGCTCGTCATCGAGCGCTGTGACACCCTCCTGGGAGGCATCAAAGTAAAGCTCCTGCGAGGGTGCGTACCCCCCACCGCGTGGAGACCTCGGGGGGCCTTGAAGGGGAGCCGTGTCCTGAGCCTCGGGGGAGGGGTCTGAGCAGGACTGGGTCACAAAACTGCTTTGCTCTATCCAACTGCGCTGTGGGAGGGGACCTGGGTGGCGTCCAGTGGGGGCGGGGCGCTGGTTCCTGAGGGTGAAAGCCCCAGGGGCCTTTGGTGCGGCTCTGGCCACGCTGCCCGCCTCCTGTTCTGGCCAGCTTCTGGATTGCCAGTGGCTCTGCAGGTCTCATCCACTCCCCTCCGTCACCAGCTGCCTGGGGGGTGGGGGAGGGGGACGGTACACTGAGAACTTGCTCTGTCTAGGTCACGCCCTTGGACCTTGATCCCTATCTGTAAAATGGATCACACCTCCCCATCTTTTTAAAAAAATTTTTTTTTTGTTTTCATTTATGTGAAAGGCAGACAGATGGAGAGAGAGAGGTAGACAGACAGGGCGCTCCCGTCGGTGGTTCACTCCCCAAATGCCAACCATGGCTGGGGCTGGGAACTCCACCTGCTCTCCCACACGGGTGGCCGGGACCCAGCCACCTGCACCATTACCTTGGCCTCCCAAGTTCTGGGTTGGCAGCTGCATGTGGGTAAAACCATGCACTCGGCCTCGCTAGGGGAAGGCACAGAGCGGAGGCAAGTGCGCCGGGAGGGACTGGCTTTGCAGCTACGAAGCTGGACAGCCAGACCCGCGGAAGAGCTCAGCAAACCGATTTCCCTGGGTGTCCTGGCCCCAGACACAGGGGAGCGGGCTCTGTCCCTCTGGGCGCTCAGAGCCCAAACCAGGGACCCAGAGCCTGCTCCCCTCTCTGCAGGCTTCTCCCGAACCTCGTGGACAACTTGGTGAACCGAGTCCTGGCCAACGTCCTCCCCGACCTGGTAAGGATCGGCCTGGGGAGCCGGGAGCACGAGCCTCCCCCAGGCCCGGGCCGCGGCCCAGCCTCCATCCCTAGGGCGCACGGCGACCTTCCCAGGACGGGGGGAGCCAGGGGCTGGGCGTATTCCTGGCCGTCTGGGCAGGCTCCCCAGGAACACGGAGGGACGGACCAGTTAGGGACAAGCTGGGGAGCTGGAGAAGGGCCCAGTTCTGGGATCAACTCCCTGCTGGGTGACAAGTCACGCCAGCTGCCTGGGCCTTGGTTTTCCCATCTGTGGTATGGGAGTAAGGACAGAGCCCTGCCCACGGGGCCGTGGGGAGGACAGTGCCTGGCGCAGGGCCAGCGTCACCGCGGCTCCCTGATGTTTCCCCCTGCAGCTCTGCCCCGTTGTGGACGTGGTGCTGGGTCTCGTGAATGACCAGCTGGGTCTCGTGGATTGTGAGTCCTTCGCCACCATCTACTGACGCCTGCCCTGGGCCAGCCCGGCACAGCCGCCTGTGGGAGGAGGGCCCAGCGCGTGGGGACGGCAGCCGGCTGCCTGGCCTCTCCTCTGCCCCCTGGAGGGAGGGGCTTCCCGGCAGGGCTCTGTGTGGACCTGGACAGCCCCTCCCTGGCTGCTTCCCGGCTAGAGCCAGGGGCTTGCCTGCAGCCCACAGAGGGACCAGAGGGCGAGTAGATACTGCGCAGGTCCTCAGAACCAGGCCCTGGAGCCCTGAGTGAACATCCTGAAGGCAGCCGGCCCTGGGTGGCTGTACAGCTGGTGCACTGCCCCTCTCCAGGGACCTCCTTCCACGTAGACTACAATGGATGGCAGCACCTTGAGTTGGGCAGTGCGCGGCCTCTACAACTGTGCAAGGCAGCCCTCTCTCACGGTGCGCCCACTGCTCTGGGACACCAGGCAGCTTGAACATGGCTGTCCCAAGTCAGGGAAGCGAAGAAGGGCGAGCCTCTCCCAGGAGGTGGGGCTACCCATAGCGCCAGTTTGGAGCACCAAACTGGTTTCCCTGGTGCACCACGCTTCTGTCTGCAAGGCTTAGACGCCTCCAGGATCCCAGTCCCCCTTCCCCGAGAGGCTCCTGGAACCCCTTTATGGGGGAGGAACCCGAGGTGCAGAGAGCGGTGCCGGGACCTCCTGAGGCCACGCAGCAAGGGAGAGGCTGCCCCGGGTCTGCAGCTGGCGCCTTGGCCACACCCCACCCCAGCCACGGCCCCCGGGGTGGGCTGCGGGGCCTCCCCGTGACCCCCGCCTTTGCCCACAGCTCTCGTGCCTCTGGGCATCCTGGGAAGTGTGCAGTACACCTTCTCCAGCCTCCCGCTCGTGACGGGCGAGTTCCTGGAGCTGGACCTCAATGTGAGTGCGAGGCCGGGGAGGGGCCGGGGCGGGGCGGGGCCGGGCTGGGGCGGGGCCGAGTGGTGCCACGTCTGGGGCGGGGCGGGGCTGGGGCAGCGGTCCCCCCACACAGGCAGGGCGGAGCCAGGGTCCCAGCCCCCTGGCGAGTGCCTGGGAGGCAGCCTTTGATGGCAGCCTTCCCTGATCACCCGGACCCCTTCTGCAGCCAGAGCCGACCCCGGCCCGCTGCATACCCAGTTCTACTCAGTCTGAGCTCGCAGCAGAGGTCAGACCACCTGCCCAAGGCCATGCAGCTAACGGGCATGGACCTGGGATGTGAACCCCGGCGGCCCCCCTGCCAGTTGCTGGAGCACCGGGGAGTACTTCCCCAGCGCCTCACGGAGACCGCTGTAAAAAAAAAAAAAAGTCCCAATTCGCAGCTCTGCTGACCGCCACGGCACGCCACACCCACCGCGGCTGATTTCAAGCTGCCCCAGTGTGAGGCCGCTGGAGGCCAAGGTGGGAAGAGGGGCCACAGTCGGGGCTCGGGCGCCAGTGCCCGGCCCCCACACGCACGAGGCTCCCACCCCCTCCCCAGCGGCCCCCACCTGCCACACCCCACGCAGACGTGCAGGTGCACACCCGTGCTCCCCACCTGTGCACACGGGCACAGCTGACGCATTCCTAGACACAGATCTGGGCCAGAGACACCTGGGGGGGGGTCACTGCTGTGCCGGGCCCTGGGCCTCCCTGCCCAGTGGGAATGCCAACCCATTGCAGCGTATGGGCTGTAGAGGCTCACGCTCTCAAACGAAGATGCAGTTATCAATCCAGTGCTGTGATAGAGCCTCAGGGAAGTGAAGGAGGGCTGCCTGGAGGAGGTGACACCTGACCAGAGACCTAGCAGATGAGTGGGATGTAACAGGGGAAAAGTGCGATAGAGGGAAGAGCCCGTGGGGAAGCCACATGGTGGGGGGCTTGGGAGAGGGGGATCCATGTCACTGTGTGTGTGGTGACCATACAGCAGGGACTGTACGAGGTCCCAACCCAGCACAAATGGAAGGCGGCTTGGGGCCCTAACTGGCCCGGGGGTTGAATCAAGGAGGGCTGCCTGGAGGCAGGTTCCGAGCCCAGCCAGCCTCCAGGCTCCGTCCGCCCGTCCTCCCCGCACTGAGGGCCCCCTCTGCTCCGCAGACCCTGGTCGGGGAGGCGGGAGGAGAGCTCATTGACTACCCGCTGGGGCGGCCGGCCACATCGCCCAGGCCCAGGATGCCGGAGCTGCCCCCGATGGGCGACAACACCAACTCCCAGCTGGCCATTTCCGCCAACTTCCTGGGCTCGGTGCTGACGCTGCTGCAGAAAGAGCGGGCGCTGGACATCGACATCACCAACGGCATGGTGCGTGCCGCCCCACACCGCGGCTTCCTGGTGTGCGCGCTCGGCCGGGTGCCCGAGGCTCGGCGCAACACCCAAGCGCGGCGAGGCGAGGCCGTGGCTCCCCGCTCCAGTCGAGTTTGTTCATTCCAGTCCTTTCTGGAAGGGGCCGCATTCACACACGTGTGTCCCTGTGCACTTCCGCGTGAGCGCCGAGAACCTGTTCTCGCGGTGCCACCGATGCCCAAGGAACAGAAAGGTGGGGCCGACTCCTGGCCACACAGCTTCCTAAAAAATTCAAGCCTTCAGAAAAGTTAGAAAATACGAGTGACCCTCACCGAGCCCACCAGGTAGTATTCTGCCACATTGGCCTCACAGGCACCCATCTGCCCTCCTGGCCACCTACCTGGCCACCTAGCCACTCCACCCACCCATCCACCCTCCCTCCCCTCCAACTATCTACCCACCCACACATCCACCATCCATCCACCCACCCACCCATCTGTCCCTCCATCCACCCATGCATCTACCCACCCACACATCCACCATCCATCCACCCACCCACCCATCCACCCATCTACCTACCCACTCATCCACCTAGCCACCTACCCACCGCCACTCACCCAATCCACCTGGCCGCCTACCCACCCATCCACCCACCCACCCACCCGCCCCATCATCCTCCAGTCCATCGCCATCACTCACCCACCCATCCCGTCATCCAGGACCTGCCTGTCTTTCTGTCTCCCATCTTTCTGTCCACCCTGTTAGTGAGCGATTGGAGCTTTTAGCTGCACTACGACATTTGGCTCCACAAACGCCATGGTTCATCTTCTAAGAACAAGAGCGTTCTCCAAAGATCCACCACGATCTTTGATTCCAGCGAGAGGAAAGTGACCGCTGGGGCCAGTGCACGGTTAGCCTCTCGCTGACAGCAGAGAGCAGAACCTGTGGCTGGAGCCCTCCGCTCCGAGCTGCACTCCGCGGGCGGGGCGGGTCTCATTTTTGCTGCATCGCTCTTCCTTCCGAGCCCTCTCTGCCCCTGGCGCGGGCTTCCCGCCCCTCGGCCTGGAGCTCTGCCCAGCGAGCCACCCTGAAGACAGCCGAGCCAGACAGAGAGCAGCAGGGGCAGGGCGTCCTGGGCCCCAGAGGGGTGCGCAGACACGGCGTTGCACCCCGGTTTTAACCAGCAGCGGGTTTTTAGAGAAGAGCGATTCCGGTACAACCTCCTGTCCTGTACACGGTCAGCGGCTGCCCCATGTGAGGGCGTGGCCGCCTGGGGTGGGGTGGGGGGATGGAGAGTGTCTCGGAGGGAGAGGCGCCCTCTGGCGGTGGGAGTTGACCACTGCACCAGCAGCTCCTTGCTGTCCCCGCAGGGCCTCATGTGACCCTTCTGTTTGTCCTGCAGTTTGAAGAGCTTCCTCCACTTACCACAGCCACGCTCGGGGCCCTGATTCCCAAGGTAGGTGAGGCGGGGGGCTCCGGTCCGCAGGCAGAAGGGAAGACGCCCAGCACTGGGTGGGGCGGCAGTGACCAAGGCTTGGAGCCGGTCTCAGCCTGTGCAGGTCTGGTCCTGGCCTGGCTGCTCCTTTGCTGTGTGACTTTGGGCTGGAGCCTTAACGTCTCTGAGCTGTAGCTTCCTCATCTGTCCAAACAGGATGCAGGTTCAGATAGTTCTGGGAGGCGCCGACACAGGGCCAGGCAGACGGGGTGCCTGGGCGCTCAGAGGGAACCAGCCGGCTCTGTGGGACAGGGAGACACAACCAGCACATCCCAGTCCCGTCATCTTGGGCCAATGACAGCATCTTTCTGAGCCTCAGTGTTCTCAGCTGGAAAATGGGCTTAACAACGTTGGCCACCCCCACGGCCGGGGTGGCTGTGGACCTGGCATCTGGAACCCGGGCACAGGGCAGGCACTTGGCAAGCGTTAACTATTACTGTTAACCAATCCTTCTAACTGGCGCAAGCACACTCTCGTCGCATGGGAGGCCATCCACAGTTGGAGCAAAGGCTTGTGGGATGCCCAGCTCCTGTGCGAAGCCCGTGAGCCTGCACCTGGTAGCCAGGGCTCAGTCGGTGGTACTCACCTCGCAGGAGCGCAGGGAGGCCGGGATCCCGGCTGCGTGGACGCTTTCCATCTTTTTCCCACCTGCCCTGTCTGGTCCTGAGTGGAATTCAAGGGCGAGGTTCTAAGCCTGCATCTGGGGGGCGGAGACCAAGCTCAACAGGCAGTCGCGATCGCCGTCTTGTGGCTGAAGGCAGAACTGCAGCGGCGCGAAAATCCGACTTAAGACACGCTGGGGGCTCCACCTTGTCCCAGGGACCCCCTCCAACTGGGACTTTTTTTTTTTTTTTTTTTTTTGGGCTGGACCCTTGCGCTTGCACACTGCACTGCGCTGTCCAGCCCATGACTTATGCTTAGAACGCACTCTTTCATTTGGTCCCAATCGGCTCCCATACTTGGGGCCACAAGGGAGAAGAAGGTAGAGGCGGAGAGGCACCTGATGCGGCCGGGGCAGGGCTGGGCCCAAGGGGTAGGGAGCCTCAGGCCGTGAGGTGGCTGCAGGTCGAGCCGATGCCCAGGGCTGTGTCCTGGAGCCCCCGGCTGGGCTGCAGTCCCTGGGGGGACAGGCTTGGCGGGAGCCAGGAGAACGCTCGGGGCCCTGCTGCTTGGGGACGCCGGCATCCCCGCGAGGGAGCTGTGGCTATGCAGGCTGCTCTGCAGAGACGCTCTGAGAAGCCGGGGAGTCGAGGCGCCGGGAGCCAGTTTGCCGGAGGCTGCGATCAGCACGTGAGCCGACGGCTGACCTTGCCAATGACCAAGAGCTGCACGTGGGACGGCGGCAAGGACGGGGACGGAGGCCCTGGCGCCTGCCCCTGCAACCTGGTGCCAGTGCTCGCTTAACAAGAGTGCTCCTTCCATGCTCTTTTGGGGGTGAATCAGTTATTTTGTCGTGTGGCAG
Source organism: Oryctolagus cuniculus (assembly GCF_964237555.1). Classification (NCBI taxonomy): domain Eukaryota; kingdom Metazoa; phylum Chordata; class Mammalia; order Lagomorpha; family Leporidae; genus Oryctolagus; species Oryctolagus cuniculus. The sequence continues at coordinate 24,899,677 of NC_091442.1, read as the reverse complement.
GCTGGTCCTTTGGTCAGCAGATCAGCTTGGGGGGGAAGCCGCCTGCAGGCAGCTGGGGACCCAGAAGTCCTGGGCAGGTGGCATGGCCCGAGCCTCGCTCTAGAGCGAAACTGTGGACACCCCAAGGTGGGGACTTTCCCGCTCTGGGAAGCTCTGGGAAGGGTGTCCAAGCACTTGGGCTTGCGACCTGCAGGAAAACTGCCCCCTGGAGCAGCTGTGGTGACTGAGCGCCCCCCCCTTCCTGCTCCCAGGTCGTGAGCGTTTCCCGTGCAGGGCTCGGTGCTCCAGGCTGTGACTGCATCTGCACAGCGGTGACCCCGTGTCAGAGGCGGGGGAGGGGTCCGTCCTCCCCAGGGCCACTGGCTTCACCTGCACTGGGCAGGACGCGGCCCCGGGGCTCTGCATTTAGAGGGTGATCGACGACCCCCTGGGCACCCACTGCCACCAAGGACCCCGCCCACCTGGCCTGGTGCCCGCCCACAGGTGTTCCAGCAGTACCCCGAGCCCCGCCCACTCACCATCAAGATCCAGGTGCCCAACCCGCCGTCGGTGACGCTGCAGAAAGACAAGGCGCTGGTGCAGGTGTTTGCCACTTCCGAGGTCGTGGTGTCCCAGCCCAACGACGTGGAGACCACCATCTGCCTCATCGACGTGGTGAGCGTGACTGACGTGCAGATCATGTCTTCTTCCTAACCCCTTCCCCGCAGAGGGGCCCCGTGCACCGTGCGTGTTGCCCAGAGGCTGGGGCTTGGGCAGGAGGCGGCCCAAGGCCTCGGCGACCTCGGGGCTGGAGGCGGCTCGGCCAGGCGTGCAGCGGCCCCCCGGGGTCCGAGTGACCTTTCCTCCTCCTTGCCTCCCCCCAGAACACCGACCTCCTGGCCTCGTTTTCCGTGGAAGGCGATAAGCTCATGATCGACACCAAGCTGGACAAGTAAGGGGTTGCGGCCGGGGCTCCCAGGGGGCCCTGGGGGACGCGGCGCCCAGGTGGCTGTCAGGCCCGGGGGGATCCAGGAGCCTGCAGAGGTGAACAAGGCCCATGCCTGCCGAGCCCACGGGCAGGGTGGGGGAAGCCACGGCCCTAACGTGGTCTGTTGGACCTGTTGCCAACAACAACGACGGCAACAGTAATAATAACGATGCCAGTGATGGGGCAGCACCAGGCTGGGCCCCACCTGCCCTGCACATGGCTTCCCCAGCTCCGGCCTCCCGATGGGCCTGGGAAGTCAGCACTGTTATTCTCCCTTTAAATTTTTATTTTATTTTATTTATTTGAAAGGCAGAGTGACAGAGAGAGGGAGAAAGAGAGATTGATCTTCCATCCACTGGTTCATGCAAATGGCTGCAACAGCAGGGGCTGGACCAGGCTGAAGCCAGGAACCCAGAACTCCATCAGGGTCTCCCACGTGGGTGCAGGGGCCCAAGCACTTGGGCCATTCTCCGATGCTTTCCCAGGCCATTAGCAGGGAGCTGGATCGGATGTGGAGCAGCCGGGACTCGAACCAGTGCCCATAAAGGATGGCGGCGACACAAGCAGCAGTTTAAATGGCTGTGCCACAGTGCAGACCCCTTGTTCCCGCTTTGCAAGGAGGAGACTGAGGTTCAGAAGTGGCACCCAGGCTGCCCAGGGAGCACAGAGGGGGTTTCCAGGCTGCCAGGGAGCACAGCACAAGAGAGGACCCTGAGCTGACCCAGGTTGTGCGACGTCTGTGTTCAGTGGCAACTGCGCCATCTACAGAGCCAGGCACTGTGGGCTCCAGTCTTGATGTGATGCTGGTGACAACTGTGACACTGGTGACAGCTGTGTGACAGTGATGAGGGGCTCAGTGACACTGTTGAGGGCTGTGTGACACTGGTGACAGCTGTGTGACAGTGATGACAGCTGTGTGACACTGGTGAGGGGCTCAGTGACACTGACGAGGGCTGTGTGACACTGGTGACAGCTGTGTGACAGTGATGAGGGGCTCAGTGACACTGACGAGGGCTGTGTGACACTGGTAATGGCTGTGTGACGCTGGTGACAGCTGTTTGACACTGGTGACAGCTGTGTGACACTGGTGAGAGCTGTGTGACACTGGTGAGGGCTGTGTGACACTGGTGACAGCCGTGTGATGCTGGTGAGGGCTGTGTGACACTGGTGACAGCTGTGTATCAGTGATGAGGGCTGTGTGACACTGGTGAGGGCTGTGTGACACTGGGGAGGGCTGTGTGATGCTGGTGAGGGCTGTGTGACGCTGGTGAGGGCTGTGTGATGCTGGTGACAGCTGTGTGACACTGGTGAGGGCTGTGTGGCACTGGTGAAGGCTGTGTGACACTGGTGACAGCTGTGTGATGCTGGTCTCCAGCACGTGGGACCCAGAACTAGGGACACTGCTGGAAGCCTTTGTGCCGGGCGCTGAGCTGAACCCGAGCTGTGCCCTCACCTCGTTCTGACCTCAGCTCCTGGAAGTGCGTCTGGTGTCCTCCTGTCAGGATGAAGGAGACTGGGTGCAAAATTCCCACTGTGCGCTTGTGTCGTTCTAAGTTTTCTTTTCCTTTTTTTAAGGATTGGTTTTGAATGGCAGAGAGGGAGCGAGGGACATAGCGAGATCTTCCGTCTACTGGTTCACTCCCCAAATGCTAGGGCTGGGCCAGGCCGAAGCCAGGAGCCAGGAACTCCATCTGGGTCTCCCACATTGGTGCAGGAGCCCACGCACCTGGGCTGTCTTCCGCTGCCTCCCCGGCCACAGCAGGGAGCCGGATGGGAAGTGCAGGCAGGGCTCCATCCCAGACACTCCGACACGTGGCTTCCCGTGTGGCAGCTTCATCATTGCACCGAAACCCCTGCCGCAGGGCCTCTTACCAAGAGGCACTGGTTCAGCCCGGCGCTGAGCGGCTCTCTGATGGAGCCCCAGGAGTGCCTAGGGAAGGGACGTTCACCCCGGAGCAGGGGAGGAGACAGCCCGCTGGTGGGCAGAGCTGGCGGTTCCAGGCAGGGAAGCAAAGGGATGAAGCTGGGAGCTGTAGAGTGGCCGGGGCAGGGGTGGGCGTGGAGGCCGGGAGGGCGGAGCCTTATGTGGAGAGCCCCCTCCCACACGGTCCCCGTTTCTGCCCCCCCCCCCACACACACTGAGCAGCTCTTAGGAAAGACCCCTGGGGAACTCTGGCCCGGCCCCTCTCCAGCCGGACTGGCAGTTGTAGGTGAGACGCAGGTGCCACGAGACGGAGGCCATGACTCAGACCTGGGCCTCAGGCCTCTCTCAGAATAGCACGTTGGTGGCCAAGGGCACAGCTGCAGGGCCTGGGTCCTGGCGTCCTTCCCTCGCTCTGGGACTGGGACAAGTTGTGCCTGGGCCTCAGTGCCCCCCCCCACCCCCCCGCCGCGGCATTGCTCCAGGAATTGAACAAAGCGATGGCAGCTGTTAGGTGCTCTATAACAGGCCCTCCGTCCAGCCCGAGCAGCGCCCACTCTGCAACAAGGAGGCCGAGGCACGGAGAACTGAGCCGTGTAGGCCAAGGGCAGGCAGCCCGCGGTGGCAGAGCCGCAGTTTGAGCCCTTATGTGTAGGAGGCCCTTAGCAAGGCCGGTGCTCAGCGGCTGGGAACCAGCCTTGTCCTTGGTAACCACTGCCCCTCCCTGCCCACCCCGGGGCCAGCCAGGAGTCTCCCTGAGGAGGCTGGGGAAGGAGTTCCTGGCCATGAACCAATCACTGCTTCTCACAGGCTGTGTCCTCTCTCTGCAGGACAGAGCTCAACCTGAGAACCTCCAACGTGGGCAACTTTGACGTAAGTGCTCCGCCCAGGCCCCGGGAAGGGCATCCCCGGGAGGCTGCCGGGGCCCGCAAGACTGATGTGGGTTCCAGAGGCTTGGCGCCAGCCCTGTCAGCCCCCTTTTACAGATGGAGAAACTGAGGCCGCAGTGGCCAGAGCACACTCACAGCTCCTGCTGTGCCGATGGCACGGTCCCGTGGGGACAGCTGCCCCCAGTGGGGGCCACCTGCCAGGCCCAGGTCTCTCCACTTTGGGGTGAGGAGGTCTGGGGGCAGCCTTGGGAACCCCGTTGCTCCTGGAGTCACGAGGCTGGAGTTATGGGGTGACCTGGAGCCACAGCCACCCACTGCGAGCCCGGATTCCCACCTGTAAAGCAAGCAGGCATGGATCCATTCCCAGGCCCCCTTCCGAGCCCCGTGCCCTGAGGCACCCGCCAGCCTGGGCTTGGTGCCGGGTCCTCGCCTGGCTCCTTCTTGCACCCCACCCCCACCCCACCTAAGGCTCCAGAGCCCCCCAGCTGCTGCTTTCCGGCCGAGCCTGGGTGAGCGTTGTGCACACATCAAGGCCGCAAACCTAGTCGCTAGGGTGCTTGTCTCTGCGAACCCTGAATACCGCAGCCTGTGACGTGGGCATCGCCAGGGAGGACCTGGCCCAGGCGTCACAGCTGGCGTGGGCGGAGTCGGGACTAGAACAGAAGTCTCTGGACTCCAAGGGGAGCACAGGGTTCACCTGTGCACACCTGATGCGTATTCATGCACCGTGGATGTGCGCATGGATGTGTGTTACAGACACCGCGTGGGGCCCCGAAGCCGCCTCCCCCTCTTTCGTGAGCTTTGCTCGCTCCGGCCTCACAGCGCTCTTAGGATTTGTGTGCTGTTGTCAATCCGATTTCCAAATAGGGAGGCCACACTCCGGGAGGGGAAGCGACTTGCCCGGGGTCCCGGTGCTATTGAGAGGCAGCGCTAGGGAGAGGCACGGGCAGCAGGGGCCTCGCGTCTGCTGTACCCGCTCTCGACTTCACACATGGAAACCGAGGCTTGGGGAGGTTCTGGGTGGGGGGTGACCCGGGCAGAGGGGCTGGCCGTGGGAGCCTGCGGGTGCCTGGTCCGTGATGCCCCACCCCCTCCCGTGGAACGTGGTCTGTGCACAGAACCCTCGGCAAGTCCTCTCGTGTCCTTTCTTCTTTTTCGGTTAATTAACTTGAAAGGCAGAGAGCTCCCTCTGCTGGTTCACTCCCCCGGATGCCAGGGGCTGGGTCAGCCCAGCCCAGGAGCCTGAAATTCAACCCAGGTCTCCCGTGAGGGGGGCAGGGGCCCGAGAGCTTGAGCCATCAGCTGCCCCTGTGCCCCCAGGGTGGGCATTGGCAGGAAGCTGGAATCAGAAATGGAGCTGAGACCCCAACCCAGGCCCTGCTGGACGGGACGCAGGTGTCGCAGGCCGCGTCTTAGCCGCTGCTGCAAGGCCCGCCCCTCTCATGTGTTTAAACAGTCTCTGGGTTCCTTGTGTGGGCAGCACGGCGTGAGTGCTGTGCCAACAGCTGGCACGCTGTGTTTTTAGGGACTGAAGACGAGAAGGCCGTGTAGCTGTTCCGTGCACACATAGTCATGGTTTTGAGTGTTCCCCGTACACCACTGACAGCACCCACGGACGCCCGGCCCCAGACACGAGAGACCGCTGTGGCCAGGCAGTTTACGTGACCTGCCCACTGCCGCCCCCCCGCCCCCCGCCCTGCACTCCTGCACGGCTGAGCAAGCTGGGAGCATGACTGTTGGCTGCCCGAGCCCGAGACCTTCAGGGCCACTGCCCTTGCCGCGTGCTCTGTGTGCCCCAGGGGAGGAACAAGGCCTCCCTCAGCGCCTGCTCCGCGGGGCCTGGGGCCAGGGCTCACCCCGCTCTGGGCAGGCAGGGGAGCCGGGGCTCCGTGGAGACGCTCAGAGCGTCCGGGAGCGGCTGCGGGAGCCAGGGCGCCCTCGGGGGCTGGGTGCAGTGCGGCCTGGGCTCAGCGCTCCTCTCGCCCTGCAGGTAGGCCTCCTGGAGGTGCTGGTGGGGAAGATCTTCGACCTGGCCTTCCTGCCCGCCATGAACGGTGAGCGAGGGGCTGCGGCCTGCGCCGGATGGTGTTTCTGAGAACTTGCGCAGCTTGTTAACTGAAGTCTAAGATCCAGTGTTCTTCAGTCCCTAAAACATTGCTTATTTTTAAAGTTTTTATTTATTTATTTATTTGCAAAACAGAAACAGACAGAGCACCCATCCACTGATTCATCCCCCAAATGCCTGCAATAGCCAGGGTGGGGCTGGGCCAGAGCCAGGATCTGGAAACTCCATCCGGGTCTTGACCCAAGTACTTGAGCCATCACCTGCTGCCTCCCAGGGTGCATCAGCAGGGAGCTGGAATGGGGAGCAGAGCCGGGACTCGAACCCGGACCCTGTGATATAGGATGCTGGCGTTTCAAGCAGCATCTTAGCCAGTGTACCGAACACCCACCCCTAAAATTAATTTATTTTTTCAAGATTTATTTATTTGGCAGGCAGAGTTGGGGGAGGGAAGAGAGATCTTCCATCCGCTGATTCACTCCCCAAAAGGCTGCAATGGCTGAGGCTGGGCCAGGCTGAAGGCAGGAGCCAGGCACTTCATCCTGGTCTCCCAGATGGATGCAGGGGCCCAAGCACTTGGGCCATCCTCCACTGCTTTCCCAGGCCACAGCAGAGAGCTGAACAGGAAGTGGAGCAGCCAGGACTTGAACCGGTGCCCGTATGGGATGCTGGCACCGCAGGCCAGGGCTTTAACCTTCTGCATCACAGCGCCGGCCCCCAAAATTTATTGTTAGTTGCCAGATGATGACTGTGTCTGTTTATGGGGTGCCTCAGGGGTGACGCCCCTTCCTTGCTCCTCCCTTGTCGGGCTGGTGCCGGTTTTCCTGCCCTGTCTGTGAGAAGCCCGAGTGAGCGTTCAGAAAGCACAGAACACAGGTGGGCTCATCTCAGCACCTCGGGACGCGTCCTCCCGAACCTCTTCCTCCATTTTTGACAAAGTACAGACAGAGGTTTCCCGACTTGTCGAGAACGGCGTGTGCTGGTGACGGGCCCCCTGGGCACGCTGTTGCTGCGAGAAGTGCGGTGGGAACAGAGCCCCCAGGCCGCAGCCCCTAGACCCGACCCTGGCCCGGCCGCCACGCTGCCGCACGTCCTCCACAGCACAGGCCCAGCCTGGCGACTCTCTCTGTGGCATCAGGGGTGCCGTGGGCAAGGCATGGGGGGAACTGTGGCTCCATGGGAGACAGCACGGGCGGGGAGGCAGGAGGTGGGGCCTGTCCACCTGGCTCCACCCCCCAGAGGTGGTGTGAGCTCAGGGTGAGTCCTTCCATCTCCCTGAAGTACAAGTTCTCATGTTGGAGAGCGATTGGCCCAGCCTGTGATGGCCAAAGTGGGTCCCTTAAAGCATTAATCCCACGGAGCACCCCGGGGGAAGGGTGCCCTGGCCAAGCACGATCTGCCCCCGTAGAGTAGCCCACGGCGTCCTCAGCTCCCTGGAAGGCCAAGGACCCCACCCGCCCTCCTTCACCTCCTTGCCTGCCTCCCACCCGCAGCTCTGTCCAGGCAGCCCGTCCCCCGTGGTCATTGGCTGGGCCTCCCTCCCTCTGCTCTGGGCCCAGCTAAGGGCTCTGTGCCTCTGGGGCCGAGACCCATGCCCACCAGGAACTCACGGTGCTGTGGAGCCGCAGAGGGAAGCAGAGTGTGTGATTCCTGTCCTGGAGGAGTTCGGGTGGCTGGGGCACGGCGATTGCCTGGGGCTACTGGGCCTGGGGTGCGGGAGCCTTGCAGGGGAGGGCCGGAGTGAGGCCTGCGTCGTCCGGGAAGGAACTGAAAGCCGGCACCTTCCACGAGGCTGACGCCCCTGGCTTTGTTTTGCAGCTGTGCTGGGTTCCGGCGTCCCTCTCCCCAAAATCCTCAACATCGACTTTAGCAATGCAAACATCGACCTCTTGGAGGTAGGAGGAAATGGAGCTCTTTGCTCACCGTGGACCACTGCAAGCCCAGGCCAGAACTAGAGGAGGAGGAGGAGGAGGAGGAGGAGGAGGAGGGGAGGAAGGGCGGGGAACAGAGGCCTCTTCTTCTAAAGCATGGGGCTCAGGAGCAAGGAGCAAGGCCGTTTCAAGTCCTTGAAGGAAACTCACATCCACAATCTCACTGGGTCCGCACCACAGCGGTCACTGCTCCCATCTTACAGGTGGGGAAAACTGAGGCCCAGAGTGGTAAGCAGCTGGCCCGAGGTGGAAGGATGATGGGCCCGCACTGTGCAGAGGGCTGAGGAGCGAGCTGTGAACCAGCAGAATGCGGGCCCTGGCCGTGCCCCCAGCCCCCGGGGGAGGGGGCCCCCCCAGAGACTGTCGAAGTGATTCAGCAGAATCATGGCGGGTGCTTTGAGGTTCGAACACAGGGGCCCTGTTCCCACGCTAAGAACTCTGCTTGCTTGTCCTCTGAAGTTTGGGAACCGCAGGGAAGAGGAAGCGGACAGGCGGTCTCCCCCAGTGTGTAAGCAGCCCGGAAGTCGCCCCCAGGAATAGTTTGCTGGTTCTCATGCCAGTCTCCCTGGGATCTCCCCTTTAGACCCAGCTCAGATCAGGGAGTCAGTAGTGGACTGGCGTACGGAGTGAGGCCAGAGTTCAAATCCCGCCCCTGCCAGTTTCCGCCGGGTGACTGTGGGCGGGGCTCAGTGTTCTCATCGGGAATGGGCACCGGCACTACCCACCTGGTGGAGTTTGTGCTGAGATCCAACGAAGCAGCATCCTCCTGCTCACAGGCGCCGTTCACGTAAACCAAGGGCTGGGCTAGGACACGTGAGAGGATGGACACGAGTCCATCACCACCATCACCACGACTTCCACCACCGACTCGGCGTGCCTAGTGCCTGTGCACAGTCGTCAGGGGTTTGGGCCTGAGTCCAGCCCCGGTACACGCTTGCAGCTGTGTGAGTGGGCCACAGCCACGGCCACGGCCATGGCCACGAGCGAGTGAGCAGTGGTGTCTGCCCTGGCACCTGGGAGGCAGCTCAAACCGGGGGTCCCCACCGCGGCCGCCCTGCAGCCCCTCTTCTTAGGGCCTCTTTGGAACCCGTGGGGGTGAATATTTCCTTCCTGGAAAGTCGTGCTTGCGTATTCTCGCGTCAGAACACATCTTGTTTTATCGTAAATGACACCCCTCCCACTTCTCGCAGTCAGAAATTATACTGCGTGAGTGGGTTACACAGTCTGTGAGTTCGATTTCAGAGTCATAAAGGAGATAACACAGTATCTATGACAGAATGTCAGGTGGGTGTCAGCTGCGCTTATCATCGCTACAGGAACCTGGCCAGTTAGTCTGACTTTTATTTCGAAATAATTGTAGACTTACGAACTGATTGCAAAAATAGTACAAAGGATTCTAGAGTGTTCTTTTCCCAGCTTCCCCCAGTGTTAGAGTCTGACATAACTGAGTCTAATGATCAAAACCAGGAAATCAACAGCGCCACCCAGCCAGGATCTCACCTGCGCCCCGGAGCCGCTGGCTTCCCCACAGCGCCCTCATCTCCCCCGGCCTGGGACAGTCCCTGGCCCGTTCCTTGTGGCCTGCCTGGAGGGAAGGCCCTGAGTTTGGCTTCGACTGATGCTTTCTCATGGTTGGGTTGCCGTGCTGGGGTTCCGTCAAAACTCCCCTTAGGTGACGCGGTGGCCTTACCCGAGGGCCCTGCCAGGGAGCCTGCTGTCCGTGGGACCTAGTCCTGCAGGTGCACCCCTGCTGTGCTGTCGCCACGCCGCGCCCGGGGGAGGCCCCATGGGACTGCTGGTGTCCAGTTTCTCACCAGACCTCTCCCACTGGCTGTGGCTTCCTGGCTGGGTCTTGCCCGCAGCAATGACCAGAGCAGTGTCCGCCTAGTGGTGGTTTGCTGTCTCTGCAGTTCCTAGACACTTGATGGGGATTCCTTAAGGAAAAGCTGCCCCTTCTGCCCCACTCATTTATCTGCTCATTCACTGATTTATGTTAGCACCACTCACATACGGGGGTTATGCTCTGTTACTGCTTTGTGGCTGCAGAATCTGTATTAAGAAAACTGGGTCCTGCAAGATGACCGTGGCGAGCGGCTCAGCCTGCTTTTCTTATCTGGGGGAGAGGGGAGATGGGGGTGTGGCAGCTCCGTCCCCGTGACCCTGCCAGATCTCAGGGCTACTGCTGCCCCGGAGCGCCCCGGGCCCACCAAAGGCAGGCGAGCATCTGGCCAGAGCCACCCTGCCCTGCTCACCAGCCTCTCTGTTCCGCCCCCCAAGGACATTCTGGTGCTGAGCGCCTGAGAGGCAGAGCTGGAGACGTCGCCCCCCTGGGAAGGAGCCCGAGCAAGCCCTGGAGAACTTCTGCCTGGACACGGACCCCGGGCCTGAGTGCCCTCGGCTTCCAGGACAAGTCCCTCCCCGGCCCTGCACCCTTGCTCCCCGCCTGCCCCTCCCCAAGAAAGCGTCCAGGCGCTGTGCAGGGGCGGGGAAGCCCCCCTGGCTGGGGCCATGAGGCCCCTCCGCGCTGTGCACCGCTGCTGTCAATAAAAGATCCCACGTTCCCTGCACTGTGTGTCTCAGCGAGGACCCTCTGCAGGGCCCCGCTGTTTATCTTCCAGGCCTGGTGCGCCGGGGACACCTGGCAGTGGGAGTGTCAGGTGCAGGGGGATGGGTCATGCGTGACCGAGCCCCTTCACACATTCCCAGAGGCCCGTGGAGGAGTGGAGGAGTGGGGAGGGGGCTCTGGCTCAGCTCCCACTGCCTCCCTTCAGCATGTACCGTGGCTGAGCCCTCTTGCCTCAGTTTCCCCTGCCACAGTGCAGCACAGGGGAGGGCCAGGGCTCAGGAGCAACAAGTTCAGAACGGTCGGACTTGACATTGCCACAGGGGCCTGTGTGACCCCGTGTGCCGCTGGGTGGAGGCTCTGTGTTCCTGGGCAGCCTCTGGTGGCCCGCCCCGCTTCCCTTCTGCTGGTTTCCAGGGGGCGGACGAGTGGGTCCCAGGTCCCGGAGGAGGAATGAAAAGGGGGCCACGGAAAGCTCCCCTGCCGCTCCATCCCCCCAAGGGCATGTGGGGGCTGGGTGCTCACTGCCTGCTCGGCCCCATGCTGAGAGCAGGGGGGTGGGTGGGGGATGGCGCAGGGGGGCACCAGGTGCAGGTGGTGAGACCCAAGCCCTGAGAAATGGGGGACTGGGGTGGGAACCCAGGGACCACTCTGCTCCGCCCCCAGGGGGCAGCGCTAGGCTGCTCTGGGCCCCCAGGTTGTTCAGCCTCAGAGGACAGAGGCGCCCAGGCTGCCACAGCAGCTCCCTTCTCATTGGCCAGAGCAGGCCCCAGGAGGAGGGGAGACGGGAGGGAGGAGGGGAGAGCCAGGTCCGTTCTCCGTGGGGACACAGGGGCGGGGGAAGCCACCGAGGAGAAGCCGCGCTGCCGCTGCCAGGCGGATTCTGCCACAGAGCAGGGATCGGGCCGGCCGGGCACGGAGGCGGCCGCAGCCCCACTGGCGCTCCCTGCTCCTGCCCTGAGGTTCTAGAACTAAAGCCGGCAGAGTCCCAGGGGGTGCCGGGTGGGGTGACACAGTCGCCTTTGAGGTGGGTCATTCCTTGGCTGCTCTCTCCTGCGTCGCAAACCATCCCCGCACTCGGTAGCTGAAGCGCCCAACAGCTGCTGGAGGACACACATCTGTGGGTTGACGCAGTTCTGCCAGCTGTGGTGTTGGCCGGGACACCGAGCTGGCCTCAGAGCCGACAGAGCCCTGCTGGGGCGCTCGGCCAGGGAGCCACAGGGCTGCTCCCGATGACTGCTTAATAATAATAATAATAATAATAATAATAGGGTGGCGAGAGCGAAAGCTGCCGATTCTCACGGCCTGGCCTTGGAGGTCACATGGCCCCACTTCTGTGTGCGATTCTGGTCACACAGCTCGTGAGGTCGGTGCAGATCGCAGGCGAGAAGTGTGGACTGCACGCTGCGATGGGTGGCGTGGGGCTGGATGGGTGTGTGGTCATCTCCCACCCACAGCTCGCTCGCTGGCGACGAGGCCAGTTAGCGCAGGGGAAGGCTGTCGGGGTGGCTCGGTGCTAACGTTGTGATGCCACCGCCTGTGACGCTGCCATCCCAAATTCACTTCCATCCCAGCCTCCCGCTGATGTGCCTTTGAAGGCAGCAGATGGCCCAAGTCCTTGGGTCCCTGCCACCCCAGTGGGACACCTGGATGGAGCTCCAGGCTCCTGGCTTCAGCCTGGCCCAGCGCGGGCTGTTGCTGTCATTTGGAGAATGAAGCAGCAGATGGCAGCTCTCTCTCACTCTCTCTCTCCCTTTGTCACTCTGCTTTTCAAATTTAAATAAAATAAATCTTTTTTTAAAAGAAGCGAGAGCTGACTTCCCAGGGGCTCTGTCTAGATGAGAACTCTGCAGACACAGGGAGCAGACGTCTCCTGCAGAGACCACGTGGGCATGCGTGTAAGCCCACAGCAGCCACACGCACCCTTCGACATGCACAGAATGACGCGCCAGGGACACACAGACACGCACGCATTTGGAGCAGTTTCGGGAAGCCACACTCCCGCCCAGGTGCCTGGTGCGAACGCACATGGCCTCCTCAGGCCTCCAGGGCAAAGCCTGCCCTGCCCTCCCCAGCTCTGTCTGTCCTCAGTCTCTCCAGCGTCTGCCCACCCCTGTGTCAGCCCACCCCGCGTCCTGGATCCCTAGCTGCGCACCTGCTCCCTGCTCCTGGCTCCTTCTCCAGGCCCCAGAGCCGTATCCCAGGGGAGGGCCGGAGCGCCCCTCCACTGGAGGCCTGCAGAGTAGCCAGGAGGTGATGGCAAACGTCAGAGCCCTGGCTCTGTCACCACCCCGGTGACCTCGGGCTGCGGTTTCCAGATCTGCACACTGGAGACCCTCAGGCTTTTGTCCACCTATCTGACAGACAGCGACCCACCCTGAGGGATGCCCACAGCCCACGTGCAGAGCAGAACCCGGGCGGCTCCCGTGCTCTGGGTGTGCCCTGCTCACCTGTGTACATTCTGAGGTCACAGTCAAGGCCACTGGTGCTGCCCACGGTCAGGGTGAGTCCTCCAACAGCGCTGGGCAGCGGGGTCTCCAGCACTTCAGAGGCCCCAGTCTGGGCTGCTGGAGTTGGACGCCCCTGTTTAGGAAGCTGGTGTGGAGGGGTGGCCATTTGGCAACGTAGTTCAGGCACTGCTTGGGACACACCTCCAGCTCATGTTGGAGCGCCTGGTTCCAGTCCTGCCTCCGCTCCCCATTCCAGCTTCCTAACGCAGACCCTGGGAGACAGCAGGGGAGGCGCAGGTACTTGGGCTCCTGCCACTCATGTGGGAGACCCTAATGGAGTTCCTGGCTTCTGGCTTCTGTCTGACCAAGCTCTAGCTGTTGCAACCATTAGGGGAATGAACCAGCAGATGGAAGATCTCTCTCTTCTCTCCCTCTCCTCCTTCTCTCTCTCTCTCTCTGGATCTCTGCCTTTCAGATAAATAAATAAATCCTTTTTTAAAATTTTTTTGTTTTTTGACAGGCAGAGTGGACAGTGAGAAAGAGAGACAGAGAGAAAGGTCTTCCTTTGCCGTTGGTTCACCCTCCAATGGCCGCCGCGGCTGGCGCACCGCACTGATCCGAAGCCAGGAGCCAGGTGCTTCTCCTGGTCTCCCATGGGGTGCAGGGCCCAAGCACTTGGGCCATCCTCCACTGCCTTCCCAGGCCACAGCAGAGAGCTGGCCTGGAAGAGGGGCAACCGGGAGAGAATCCGGTGCCCTGACCGGAACTAGAACCCGGTGTACCGGCGCCGCAAGGCGAAGGATTAGCCTAGTGAGCCGGAAAGAAGAAAGCAGCCTGAGACAGTGTGTCCTCTTTCTGCTGGCCGGCATATGGCTTCACCCCTTGGATTGACGAAGGCTCGTCCAAGCCCTGCTACACGGAAAACAGCACCGGAAAGGGGGGAGCAGACATTTAAACTATATGAACACACATGAGTCACCGCTCTGGCCTGCAAACCCAGCCTCTCCTCGCACTGCTCTGCTCCCGCGGCCCCCCACGGGCTCCAGGCTGCTCTGCCTCCACGTGGAGATGCGCATCACAGCACCTGAAGAGTTAAAATTGTATATGTGCGGGTGTAAAAAGTTAAGCTTAAGCTTACAGGTTTAAACCTTCCTGGTACAGCTGTAAAAATAAGACAGAGTGAAGTAGCACCTTGACAGTAGGGACTCCATTTTGGAGCACTTGAGACTCCATTCTGAGAAAGCACCCCCACACCGTGAGACTCTGGTCTGAAACTATGATCTCAAATAGTCGGACAATAGCAGTGCACTACATCACCCTTGGCAACGCACAAAACCCCCCTAGCATGATTGCTCAAACTTAAAAGTAGAAAGGTTGCACCTGGGTTACCTGGGCTAATAATAAAGATGTGATTTGTCTGTGTCTTACATTAATGTCAAGTCCTAATTGCTAATTGTAATATTGTAACTGGTATTGTCAAGATTATGATAAATATTAATTTCACTTAGGTTTTGGGTTATGTTGACCCCAGTAACCATATATTCTCTTTTGATTTTATGTACTCTCTTTTGATTTTAGCAACCGTGCATAGCAACCATGTATTCCCCTCTTCCCGGTTTTGCAGTTTTTGCCTTTATAAACCCTAACCTTTGGTTATTCGGGGCTGCTCTGTTCATGTATGATCAGACAGCCCCAGCATGCTGGATAATCAATAAATCTTTAACCCTTTGCTGGTTGCATGAGAGAAAAGTCTCTTGGAGTCGTCCCTCGGGCAGTGGGCTTTTTCAGACTCTAACACACCTTTGCACCGGCTACACCAGATGTGTATGCCGGCGGGGGGGGGGGGTACCTGTGAGCACGGGACAGTGCCACATGCAGCCGCGAGGACCCTGCTCCCCTGGGGGCCCAGGCCAGCACCCCGGCAAGCAGGGCCACCAGAGCATTTCCCGCCTCATTTCAGAACTGCCTGCTCTGCCAGGTCTCTCCTTGGGGGAGCGTCATTTCTGGGCAGGAGGGGACACCTTGCTGGACGCATGCACCTTCCTGGGCCACGCCCCTCCCTCTAGAGTGTGGCCTGCCCCCACCTCTGTCATCACAGGGAGGGATGCCGGGCTGCCCTTGGTGGCACTCCAGCTCATGCTCCATGGTAACAGCCCGGGCGCACGTGAGCTCTGGGGGAGCAGAAACCACCTCTGCTTATACAAACACTGAGCCAGGCAGGCCTGTGGTATAACTGGAGCTACATCGGGGAGCAAGACAGGGAAGGGTGGGGTGGTAGAAGGCAGGATTAGACAGACTGGTGACTCAAAAGCCCCCTGTGGACTATCCCCCCACCCTAAGCGTGGTGCCCTGGATCAGGTCTAAAATTCACACTTACCTTGCTTGTGCGCAACGAGCTAAGGGTTAGCAGGGTCCTGCCGTGAAACGTTTCAAAAAGACCATCGTCTAGGAGCACACGCAGAGGCTGGGCTGTGCACCCCAGGGCCGCCTGACCTCTGACGTCAATGTTCCACACCGAGACAGGGGCTATGGAAGGAGCCATCCGTGAAAGATGCCCCACCTCCAAGGCCTTTCTTCGACAGTGAGCGTGGGGGCAGTGGGGAGGGGCCGAGGCAGGGCCTCCTCCGGGCAGCCACTCCTAAGGCCACTCTCTGCTGCGCAGCCGCAGAAACCCAGCAGCCCCTGTCTGTAGGGTCAGTGTGGTTCTCCTCCAGGACTACGCTAAGGATGTTCCAATGCTGGGGGCCCCTGTGGGGGATCCGGACTGAGCTCCGGGCTCCTGGCCCAGCCCTGGCTACTGTGGCCGTTTAGGCAGGAACCAGCAGGTAGAAAACCTCTCTCTCTCCCCATCCATGTCTCTGTCTCTCTACCTTCCAGATACAATGAAAATGAGTTCCAGGAAGTGGGGGCTGGTAGGGGCGTCCTTGGGGTCCTCCGGCTCTGCATGGTCTGCCCGCTGCCCTCCCTCACCGGCAGGGAGCTGTGCCCCAAAGCCGCTTTCTAGCAGACAGGGGTCCCTGCAGGTCTGCCTGGTAATGACGCACAAGGAATCCCAGGAGGTCCTGGGAAGCCCACACCCTCGGCCATGGGTGGGATGCAGCAGCCAGGCCAGGCCCGCTGGGTGCACCTGCAGGGAGCCCTGAGCTCTCTCAGGCAGGAAACCCTCGCTGTGCTATTGTGTGTTCTGAGAAGTGGGCGGCGACTGCCCCAGCTCTTTGGTGGGACAGGGAGATGCTCTGCTTTTAGAGCCAGGTAGCCCTGAGTTCCAACTGCGTGTTCCGCTGTCGCTCGGAACCTGTGGGAGTCTCGCTTTCCTAATCCGCGCACGCCCCCGAGCCCAGGGAAGGGGTGGGCAAAGCGCAGGCCCTGGCCAATGAGGAATGAGTGGATGCCCTCGCCTGCCACTACCTGGACCAGCCAGGCGTCTGCTTGGAGTGGCGACCTGGGGGAACCTGCAAGCTATGCCCCCTGCAGGACTGGGGACCAGGGGAGTCCTGCCTGGGGTTCTGCCAACCAGGCCCAGATGCCCGGCACAGCAGGGCGCCCGTGGTGGTGCCCAGGGAGCCGGCAGAGCAAGGCCCCCTGGCTGCACTGGCCACTGACCCGGAAGTGAGGCTGTGGCTGCCTGCACGAGCCGATGCTCCCATGACCAGTTCTGGCTCTTGGCCCTCTCTGGCCAGACCGCAGGGGTTAGATGAGGGCTTCTGGGAGGCAGTGCCACCCATGAAGAGTCTTGGGGAAGAGGGCGACGCTAGGGGCTGTGTGGGAAGGAAGGACACCAAGTCCTGCGGAGGCTGGGGCACCCAGTGCCGCGCGGGCAGTCCCCGGGGCCTCTCTGGTGAAACGGGTTCACGTGCTCCCTCTGCTGGTTGCGCAATAACAGCTCAGGCCGGGGAGCGGGGCGTGGATTGTTAGCTCTGCGCCTGGAGCCCGGAGCGCGCCGGATCTCGGTGTTGACATAACAGTGGCGGAGCGTTCGTATTTCACCGTATCTTTGTCAGTAAATGGACACTTTTATTTTCAATATTTACTCTGCATGGCCGTGAAATGAAGTCCATTCCGTTGGAAAGGCCAAAGGTGCCCAATTAGGGAATCAGTTGTAACAGGGATTCAATAGACTGTTTTCTGAGCATTCAAGAGAGAGAAAGAGATAAATGCTTGCGGTTTCCAGCCGGGTGAAAATACAGATTTTAGAATTGAGTTTGGTTGGAGTCACAGCATTGCAAAAAGCAGTTTGGAAAAACAGCCTGAAAGGAGACACGGAAACTTGACCAGCGCCTCTGTTAGGGGCGACTCGCATTTCTCTGTGTTCTTGGGAAGGTGGCCGTGGATCTCGCCAAGCAGGGCTGGGTCGTGGATGGCTGGAGCTCAGCTTGGCCGGAATGTTCTCTGCTCGGCGCCAGCCTGCCATGGGCGCTGGACCTGCTCCTGCCACGGCAAAGGCACACAGCCTCCTGGTACAGAGTGGCCGACAGCGAGGCTGGCAAGTGCAGAGAACAGCCCAGAGGTGGGGCTTCCGACTCAACGTGGAAGTGGGTGCGGTCACGGAGGGCTTCCTGGAGAAGGCACTGATTGAACTGACAAGACTGAAGGTCATCAGGGAAGGGAGAGGAGAGCATTCCAGGCAGAAGTGACCAAAGGCTGGGGTGGGAATCAGGCGAGGCTGCCGCCGCCTGCGGGTGCGGGACCAAGTGGAGAGCAGGACCTTGAACATCTCCCTGGGGACGAGAGGATGGAGCTGCTGAGCCCACAGGTCCAGAGGTCTTTCCGTTTGGCAGCTCTCAAAAAACGAGGCCCTAGAGAGCTTCCACTTGTGTGGATTCCGTTTATCAATATTTGCCATCAAAGAAGTGAAGACAGAGGTTTCCCTCGATACAGATACAGATACAGATACAGATACAGATACAGATATAGATATAGATAGCTGTAGGTATAGAGATCTGTAGAGATGTCTGTCTCCGCTTGGACAGAGTGAGAGGGGAAAGGCGGGCCAGTGGCGGCGTTGACTGGCCGACCTGCAGACTGCACACAGGACCATCGGGTGAGGCACTAGGGAGCCACAGCGGGTTTCAGAGCTGGGGAGAGGCCCTCCCACTGGGCAGTTTCAGGCTGTGTGCCAGGTCAGGGATGAATCAGGTGTCTAGAAGGAGACAAAGGCAGAGGCTGGGCAGCTGAGAGATGCGAAATGCAGCCGCAGAGAGGTCGCTGGGGAAGGGGAGGTGAGCCCTGGACCTGGAGATAGGTGGCGTCTGGGGAACGGATGCTCCCGAGAGACGGCTGGCCAGAGGAGCCCTTCCCACGGCTCCTTCGTGGCCCCCTGGCCACCTGGGGGCCCCCAGACCAGGCCGGGGAGGGGGCAGAGCAGAGGGCCCCGGGCCTGCACCCACTCAGCCAGGAGGGAGACAGCGGTGCGGGGAGGAGCGAGCCCTCGCTCTGTTTCAGAAGAGGGAGCGAGTGCTTCTCTTTGGTCCCTGTCTGCAGCAGGGCAGAGCCAGCGCGGCCATTGCTGGGCTGCTAACTGCCCCCTCCAGCCCGGTCTGTCAACCGGAGGCCTGCGGCGCGGCTGCACGGGGAGCGGCTGAGCAGCTCTGGAAGCTGTGGCCTTGGCTGTCGCCACCGCGAGCAAGCTGGCCAGCAGCCTTATGGCCCCACAGTCGCAGGTCTCGCTATCTGCCCTCATGAGTCAACATTTATGTCCAGGGACCGGCGCTGTGGCGCAGCAGGTAAAACTGCCGCCTGTGATGCCCACATCCCAGATGGCAAAGGTTCGAGTCCTGGCTGCTCCACTTCTGATCCAGCTCCCTGCTAGTATGCCTGAGACAGCAGCAGAAGATGGCCCAAGTGCTTGGGCCCCCTGCACCCACGTGGGAGACCAAGATAAAGGTCCAGGTTCCAGGCTTTGACCTGGCCCGGCCCTGGTCATTGTGGCCATTTGAGGAGTGAACCAGCAGATGGAAGATCGGTCAGTCTCCGTCTTCGTCTCTCCCTCTCTCTGTAAGCACCTTTCAAATAAATAAATACATTTAAAAAATTATGCACAAGGGGCCAGTGCTCTGGTGTAGCCAGTAAAGCTGCTGCCTAATGTGCCCACAACCCAGATGGTCACCAATTCTAGTCCCAGCTGCCCAACTTCTGATCCGGCTCTCTGCTATGGTCTGGGAAAGCAATAGAAGATGGCTCAAGTCCTGGGCCCCTGCACCTGCGTGGAAGACCCGGAAGAAGCTCCTGGCTCCTGGCTTTGAATTGGCACAGCTATGGCCATTGCGGCCATCTGGAGAGTGAAACAGTGGATGGAAGACCTCTCTCTCTCTTTCTTTCTTTCTCTCTCTCTCTCTCTTTCTTTCTCTCTCTCTCTCTCTGCCTCTGCCTCTCTGTAACTCTGCCTTTCAAATAAATAAATAAATCTTTTTTTAAAAAAAAGTATGTCCAAGCTGAAGCCTGCCGTGGACGTACAGCTGTGTTCACAACTGTGAAAGCTCAGGAGCCATCAAGTGGGTGGCACACCATGGACACGCGGACCAGGGGGTGTTATTCGGTGCTGAGAAGCAGGTGCCAGCCAGCCGAGGGGACTGGAAGGGATGTGAGCGCTCGTCAGCTCGTGCAAGCAGCCCTCGGGAAGCCAGCAAGTGCAGCCACGTGGCATTGTGTGGGAGGCTCAGCTATGGGGCTGGTGCAGATCAGTGGCTGCAGGGGTGGACACGGAGGGTGGGTGCTGCAGGGAAGCGCGCTGGCACCCACAGCAGCGGCAGACACGTGTCATCACACCCACAGCCTGGGCACCGCGAGAGAGCCGGTGTGTGAGCCCCGCCCGTCGGTGACCATGAGGCACCCACAGGGCTTTGCCGGCCGACGCAGATGCAGCGCACTGGAGAGCGGTGCTGACAGGGGAGGGTGGGGAGGCCCGGGGGCATATGGGAAGTCTCTGTACTGTGCTTGTGACCCCAATACTGCCCTTAAAACAATCAAGCTTATGTTAAAAAACAGGAGCACAAGAGCCTTCTATGGGGGAGGCTGCGAGCCTGTCCTTCCACTTCATCGAGCCCTTGATCCGCCTGCCCTTTCGGCCTCCCCTGCTGGCTCCCTCGGCCGGCTCTGCACGAGGACAAGGGGAGGATAAGGAGGGAGCGTGCAGTGAGGTGCTGGTGGCTGGCCCGGAACTGTCCGGACATCCACGCACTCCCGGACCGAGCGAGAGGAGCCTTCCAGCGCCACATACGTGGGAGGCAGCGAACATCGGGGCGCGAAGTCAGGCCACAGTAGAGGGCGTGGCCCTGGGTCTGCAGGCTGGGTGCTGGGGCTCAGTGTCGCAGGGCTTGCAGCAGGGGAAACGAGGCGAGGTGAGCTGGGGAGACAGCACCAGGGGGCAGGCGTGCCCCTGAGGGCTGCCCCGGCAGAGGCAGACGCCGGACCTCAAAACAAGGGCTGGCCAGTGGCCAGTGTCGGGCTCTGGGCTCCAAGACAGACTCACTTCCGCTGGGTGGGTGTGCAGGCGAGCCTGGAGCAAACCATTCACTGCATGTTCTAAGGGGGAGATGGACACACAGAGCACTCCTCTCCGCTGGGGCACTCCCCGAAGGCCTGCAACCAGGCTGAAGCCAGAGCTGAGAGCCCAGTGCAGACCTTCCCCGTGGAGGTCAGGGGCTCGCCTCCCTGCCTGCCGTGTGTGCACCACCAGGAAGGCGGGGACCGGTGCATCTTGGGCACCGCACACACACTCCTTCCCGTTCATTCATTCTTGAACTTGGATTTGCAGGGCCTTCGCTGTCTTCCAGGGGGGCCATCAGGGCAGCTTGAGCAAAGGCCCTGAGGCAGCAGGGAGCCGGGCACTGCAGGGGAACAGTGAGTGGGCGGCAGTGGGCTCAGGCTGCGTTTGGGGCTGATTGGTGAGAGCTTCTCTGGCACTGCCCAGTCTCTGCCCGGAAAAGCACAGCACTCAGCTGTCCCCGCTGTCCCTTCAGAGCGCGGCCACAGAGAGACCTGTTGCTGACGGCAGTGACGCGCCTGTCCCGTCTCTGCCCGGTCCAGGGCTGTTTTTTCCTTCATTCGAAGCCAGGAGCCAGGAGCTTCTCCGGGTCTCCCATGTGGGTGCAGGGGCCCACGCCCTTGGGGCATCTTCTGCTGCTTTCCGAGGCTCGGTAACAGGAAGCTGGATCAGAAGTGGAGCAGCCGGGACTCGAACCTGCACTCACATGGGATGCCGGCGTTGCAGATGGTGGATTAACCGGCTGCGCCACACTAGCCCCATGTGAGCATGCATTGTTTGAAACATCAGAAATCCGTGCTGTCTCAGTCTGTTTCTGTTGCTATACCAAGATCCTTAGACGGGGCAACTTACAAGTGCTAGAAACTTCCCTGTCACAGTGTGGAGGCAGAGAATCCAAGCCCAAGGCGGCAGCAGTCGCTGTCTGGTGAAGGCTTGCTCTCTGCTCCCAAGACCCTGCAGTGTCACAAGGGGGAAAGGATGGAAGGGGGCTTCCTGTGGCACGGGGCAGGGGTGGGGGCTGGGAGGGCCAGGGCAGCCCCTGAAACCTTGCAATGAGGCGCTAATCCCAGACTCGGGGTCCGGGGAGGGGGGCGGGCAGAGTACTCACAACTTCCTCACCAGCCAAGATCCCCTGGGAGTCCCCCGGCCTGGGGCAAGGCCAGCACTGCTCTCCTGCTGGAGTGGGAACCCGTGACAGACAGCAGGTGCCGTGGGCCCCTGACAGCCTCCGTGAGACAAGGGGACAGCCAGCCCCACCCGGGAGGACGCTCCGTCCCCTCTTGGCCGGCCCCAGTTGCAGCACAAGGCAGAACCAGAACCACGTGCGATGCTGCTGCAGACTTAGCGCCGGGACCTCGGCAGAAAGTGTCCTCTCTAAGTCTTGGTTTCTCCTCTGTAAGGTAGAGCTCGGACTCTCCTATGGCACGGGCACGGGGACTCGCTCAGCTCTTGGAAAACAATGCCCATCGAGGCTACTGTTGCTGCAGAAGGGGAAGCGGAGCCATGGCCAAGGTCAGCCGGCCGTGGCGTCCCACTCAGAGCCCCCGGGCCCCCACTCAGCTGTATGGATGAGGAAATGGGCTCAGGGCAAGGTGGGGGTGCGAGAGCTGCACCCACGGCCCTTCTGGCGCGCACCACACACTGCCTGCCTCGCCAAGTCCTGATGCGCGCCAGGGACAGCCTCACACACGTTGTTGACCTGCCCCGGGCCCTCCAGGCAGGGCTGTTTGATCTGGAGGCACCAGCTGGACATGCAGACATGGAGGGTGTTTCCTCAGCTCCCTGGCTC
The DNA here is from genome assembly GCF_964237555.1 of Oryctolagus cuniculus. Classification (NCBI taxonomy): domain Eukaryota; kingdom Metazoa; phylum Chordata; class Mammalia; order Lagomorpha; family Leporidae; genus Oryctolagus; species Oryctolagus cuniculus. Next base: position 24,877,621 of record NC_091442.1, on the reverse strand, counting down.
CCCATCAGCAGGGCCACATCTGCCCCCTGGGGAGATCACTCAGCATTTATAAAGCTCACCTGGTCGCACAGCCCGTCAGCATCCAAGCAGCGGACTGGAGCAACCCACAGGACACCAGAGACAGCCAGGTAGGCACAGACACCCGACAATCTCACTCCAGCCTCCCTTTCCATCAGATGTTAAGTCAAACTCTACTCTTGACAAACACGGTCTGTTAGGAGTTGGTTTGGTTCTAGGGCAAAACATCAAAAACGACAGCTTTGACATGATGAGAAATCCACAGGTGAGCTGTGGATCCTGCCAGCTTGTCCCTCTGCCACCCCTGGGCTGTGGCTTTCATCCTCATGTTAAGAAAATTGTTGCTGAGCTCCATCCATCATGTCTTATATTTAATCTGGAAGGTACAGGTGAGGAGCACAAAAGCGTAACCCCCCTAGCTGGGTCAGGCTCTTTAAGGAGCTGTTCAGAACGACTCCACTTGGTTCTCCTGGGCCGGGCCTGATTGCAAAGAACTTGGGGATGACGGGTTCTTTGTGAGGCACATTTCTGTTCGCAGATGTGAAAGGATTCTATAAAGAAGGAGGGGGGAACGTGCAAGCCCCCCACCCCCGGCTTCCGTTCCCTTGCTGTGTCGGCGCTTGTCTCAGAGGGCGGGGCTGTCCCCAGGGCTTTGTGTGTCCCCAGGGGTCAGCGTCCAAAGGCTTCCCTGGTGACCTTCTCCCCTCCTGGCTCCGCTAGTTGCCTTCTACCCAGGGCAGTGTCGGGACCAGGGAAGGATTAGGAGTCCAGAATTGCCTTTCATTGTTGGATACGCAGAGTGACCTGTGAACGCAGGATAGAGTTCAGTACACACAGCTAGAAGGCAGAGAGTGGGATTCTGGCCTCACTCTGCACTGAGCCTCGATTTCCTGCCTGCAAAACGGACGTGGGGGGTAGGAGTTAGTCCACGTGAGTCCTCCACGCTCCTCTCCCATCCCCAAACCCCTGTATCTTCATGCAGACTCTCAGAGTGGCCCTAAACTGACCCTGGTTACCTGGGGTCCCCCATAGGTAGTGCCCCAAGACACCAAAGGGCTTGTGCCTCCTTATTACACTCTGTGGGTTTAGCTTGCCCGGCTGTCTGCCCAGTATTTGAATTTTAAGCCGCTGGGTCCACTATATTATTATATATCTGAGTCTGTTGGTCTCCGTTCATTGGCCTTTTTTTCTTTAAATATTTATTTATTTGAAAATTAGAGTTACACAGAGAAAGAAGAAGCAGAGAGAGAGAGAGAGAGAGATCCTCCATCTGATGGTTCACTCTCCAATTGGCCGCAATGGCTGGAGCTGCACAGATCCGAAGCCAGGAGCCAGGAGCTTCTTCCAGATCTCCCACATGGGTGCAGGGGCCCAAGGACTTGGGCCATCTTCTACTGCTTTCCCAGGCCACAGCAGAGAGCTGGATCAGGAGTGGAGCAACCAGGTCTCGAACTGGCACCCATATGGGATGCCAGCTCTTCAGGCCAGGGTGTTAACCCACTGCACCACAGCACCGGCCCCGGTCTTTTTTTTTTTTTTTTTTTTTTTAAGCATTCGTGCCTTGTAATTTTTTTTTAGGTGCTGGACATTGTGAGAAAAATTGCCGAGACTCTGAATCTTTTCCCAGACAGGAAGGAAGACACCTGTGGCCTAGACTTATTTTTGACTCGAGGAGAGCTGTTTTGGCTTTGCTCCTGCTCCTAGAGGGCCCTTCCCTGCCAACTCACAAAGATGAATCCTTAGAATTAGCAAATAAGATTCAGTAACATGATAGCAATTGGCCACACACAAAGGGTGCTGTGCTAAGTGCATGTGGAAAACTGACCACTGCAAGGGTGCTGTGCTAAGTGCCTAGGAAGAAGCTGAGAGGCAGGGGTGAGGCTGCGGCACCTGCAGCTCCCTGGTGAGGGAGCCGGGGCTCCACAGACCCAGGTGGCCCAGTTTCCCCAGCAGGCAGGCAGCAGAGCGGGGACCCCAGCCCAGACCTGTCTGTCCCTGAAGCCGTGGCAAATTCCACGTGTGCTCATGTTCAGATGGGCAGCGTGCAGCCCGCACAACATGGGCACGTGGTGAAGACAGGGGCCCACATCCCACAGCCCCGCAGCTGGTGGGAGGGCAAGGGCTTCAGAGACTTCCTTTTTTTTTTTTTTTTTTTTAAGCAAGATTTATTGAAGTCAGAGGCCTCCAGCCAGAGTGGCCTGCAGGGAGAGGCCACTCGTGTTCCTGACGCTCCACAGCCTCTCCCTGTGTAGGGAGCAGCCCTGCCGGGAAAGCGGGAGCCACGTGGCAAAAGCCCGCATGGCCGGCTCTCCAGGGCGTGAATCTGGGTGGTGCAGACTGGGGCAAGTGACTTCAACTCAGGGACCCTCCCTTTTTTGCTCTGTACGGGAGGAAAAAGCACGTCCCCTCTTGCACCTCGCGGCCCTGTCTGTAAAATGGGTGTAGGTGAAATGAAGTGAGCCCTGTGGCCGCTGCACCCAAGCTCTGGAAGACCTGTCTCTCTCCTGCTCCCCCGCAGGGGCCCAAGATGCTGGTGGTCTCCGCCCTCCTGCTCCCCTGCGGCCTGCTGGCCTTGGCGTCTGCTCAAGGAGACCCGCCTGCATTTTCTCCCCAGCTCACTGACGGTGAGACCGCCCTGCCTCGGGCCAGGCCTGGCCGGTCACAGCCCCTAGGACTGCCCTCGAAGGCCGGGCCAGGAGCCAGGGCCGCTTCTGTTCTCACAAGCCTGGTGCCCAGGACACGGTTCACCCTGCCAATCATTCACTGTCCCGGGCGGGGCTCCATGTAGTTCTCTTTCCCCAGCCTCCCCGCTTTCCTGTCTCCTTGCCCTGCTTCACTAAGGGTCACCGTCAAGGGGCCCGCACGCACCGGCCCCCGCCCCGCACACCTGTCTCGCCACCCGCGCCCACTCCCATCTTACCCCAGCGGCCTCGCCAACGCGTCAAGCATGTGCCTTTGCGGTCCCCTCTGCCTGGAGCACTCTCGCCCTCACCAAGGCTGCCTCCTTCCCGGCCAGGCCCTGCTCATGGCTCACCTGAGCGGAAAGGCCTGCCCTGACCTCCCCAGCCTCGCCTCCAGGACCCCAGCCTCCCCACCAAGCAAAACCTAAGGGTGACACCTCGCCCAGCCTGCAGAGCCCATAGCCTTGACCAGTGCCCTCTCTGATTGGCCAGTGCGCACCTGACTGGCCACTGGAGACTTGGGAAGCAGTCCCGATCCTGCACGTCCCCTTCCTCACGGTGTTACCATCTGTCACCCCCATCCCTACCAGGCTGCAGCGCCAGGGGAGCAGGGGTCTCCATCTGCCCTCCCCAGGGCACGCCCAGCTCTGGCCCAGCCCTGGCACACTGCAGACCCCTCCCAACATTTGCTGGATGATCGACCCTAGAACTTGGCCCAGCACCAAACAGGCCAGAAAGAAGAGAGGCACGAAGAACAAATGCGTGTGTGGGGTGTGCCCAGAGGTCAAGCCTGCACCTGGGGGGTCTCGGGCGTCTGGGGGTCTGACTAGGATCTGGGGGTCTGACTGGGGTCTGGGGGTCCCTGCCTTCTCTGCAGCTCTGGCTCAAGGACTGCTCCAGGAGGGCCTGCTCGCCAGGCTGCAGACGGGAGACCTGCCGACTCTGCTGGGCAACTTCTTCAAATACACATTGACTTTCTGGGCAATCCCCGTTCACCCACACAGGGATAACAGAGATGCCGAGTGAGTGGCCTGGAGGGCTGGGCAGGGGGCTGCCGGGCTCGCTCCGTGCTTCCTGACTTCGCAGAGACCCTCAGCTGAGGGCCCTTCCAGCTCCGATGGCCTGAGACCCCCTGGCTGGGAGAAATTCCCACCCCAGGGAGAGACAGGAAACTGGGGCGGTGCTGCAGGGGACACAGAGGTACTCGGTGCCCTAGCCTGGGAAGAGACCCGCAGCTCCAAGCACGCCAACCTCTTCCGCTCTCTCGGCCTCACCCTTGCCCCTGGTAAATGGGAACCCCGACCTCTGCCCCTCGGCTGCAGCGTGCACGTGCTCAGCACCGCTCCCCAGTCCCAGCGAAGGCAACAAAACAGCAGAAATAGCAGTGACAATCATGTGGTCATCAACAGAGGCGATGTCATACGTTAGACAGACCGCCGGGGCCGGCGCCGCGGCTCACTAGGCTAATCCTCCCCCTAGCGGCGCCTGCACACCGGGTTCTAGTCCCGGTTGGGGCGCCGGATTCTGTCCCGGTTGCCCCTCTTCCAGGCCAGCTCTCTGCTGTGGCCAGGGAGTGCAGTGGAGGATGGCCCAAGTGCTTGGGCCCTGCACCCCATGGGAGACCAGGAGAAGCACCTGGCTCCTGCCATCGGATCAGCGCGGTGTGCCGGCCGCGGCGGCCATTAGAGGGTGAACCAACCTCAAAAAGGAAGACCTTTCTCTCTGTCTCTCTCTCTCACTGTCCACTCTGCCTGTAAACACACACACACACACACACACACACCACAAAAAACAAAAAAGACGGACCCTGGGTGGGTGTGGAAGACCCGGGTCCCTGGTCTCGCTCGCGTGTCGGAAACTCCTCCGCGACTCCGCCTGCGTCCCCTGTCTCAGCTGCTCCCCAGCCCGCTGCATCTTAGCGAAGGGCACGGCACCCAACAGTGGCTCTGACCAAAAATCTTGACATTGTCCTTGGATCCTCTCTGTCTCTCTCCTTCCTCTCCATCTCCCTCTTTCTCTCTCTCTACCCAAACACATACCCAGCCTATCAGCAAATCAACTACTCTGCTTGCAACACAGACCCAGGCATCTACCCACCATCTCTGCCCCCTGTGGCTTGAGCCCCCGCCATTGCTCCCCCCACCCCCCGACCTATAGCCCCGGACCGTCCTGCTTCAAGCCCCAGGTGGCCCCCTCCTCCATTCCATTCTGCCAGCATCCAGAAGAATCTAAGAAGTAAGTCAGGGGGCTGGCGCTGTGGCGTAGCAGGTAAAGCTGCCACTTGCAACGCCAGCATCCCATATGGGCGCTGGTTCAAGTCCTGGCTGCTCCACTTCCGACCCAGCTCCCTGCTAATGTAAGTAGCAGATGATGACCCAAGTGCTTGGACCCCTGCCACCCATGTGGAGTTAAGCCGGGTCCAGTGCCGGCCATTGCGGCTATACTGGGAGTAAAGCAGAGGATAGAAACTCTCTCTCTCTCTCTCTCTCTCTCTCTGCCTTTCAAATAAATAACTAAATCTTAAAACAAAAAATCAGAGCAGATTCTTTAACTCCTTTGCCCCCACCTCCTGATGGCCTCTCACTGCTCTCAGAGCCAACCCCGAAGTCCTGGCCATTGGCCAACGAGGCTCCACACCATCCAGCCCCAGCGACCTCCCACCTCCCCGTTCCCTTCTGCCCTCACTGCCCAGCAGCCACACTGGCCCTGCTCAGACACAGGTGCCACCCTCAGGACCTCATACCTGTTCTGTCTGCTGTCTGACCCTGTCTTTTTCTTTTTTATTATTTCAAAAATTTTATATTTATTTATTTGAAAGGAAGAGAGAGGGAGCTCTTCCATCAATGGTTCACTCCCCAAATGCCCACACCAGCCAGAGTCGAGCCGGGCCAACGCCAGGAGCCCAGAGCTCCATCTGGCTCTTTCGCGTATCTGTTTATTCCCGTCTGCTTGGTGCTAGGCAAGGGCTGGGCAGGAGCATGCGGACAGGCATGGTGGCGAGAGCTTCTTTTCGCTCAGGGCTGTGTCCCCTTGCGGGAACCACGGGAACTGTGCAGGTGGCATCGTGAATGCACCTGCTCTGCCCCACAAGGAGCAGGGCGAGGTCCACCTGCAGCCAGAGCCACACCCTCCCCCTGCTGTGTGCTGTCTCCACCCAGGGCGCTCCTGCAAGAGCCTCGCCTCCTTCAGCTGTCCCTGGACCGCAAGCCTGGGAGCAGGGAGGTCACCCTGACCATCCCACTGGCCTTCACTATGATTGTGAAGTAAGTAAGCCGCAAGGCCGGGGCAACACCCAGGGTGGTACGGGTGGGAGGGGCTGGCGCAGGCGGGCAGGGCTGTGAGAAGCAGTCAGACCCATAGTGAACTCAGCAACAGTCTTGTGTGGTCCGGGGCAACCCCCTTGCCCTCTCCAGCCCTGGGGCACCCTGCATGCAGAATTAGGAGCCTGCAGAACCTTGGCTGCTTCAGACCTGGGCCCCTCTCGGGGAGGAGGCCCCTCGGTCCACAGGTCTCCCTGCTCTTGTGCCCCGAGAGCCCGCTTCCATCTGTTTGGACTTCACGAGCTGTGATGGAGCATGGCTCAAGACCAGAACACAGAACGCGCTCTGGCAGCCCAGCTGGGAGGTCGCCGCGGGTGTTTCCTGGGTGGTCTGTGCCTGTGTTTCCAGGGAGGGCAGGTGCCCCTCAGCTCTCCACAGCCTCCCCCGCTCCCTGTGCAGCCAGTGATTCTAGAAGCAGGTGGGGGCACAGCAGGCGCCGAGGTTCTCTCCCCCAGCCTTACACTGCCCCCCCCCTCCCAATAGCTTCTTGATCCTCGACACCATCACAACCGAGATAAGGTCAGACATCCACGTGCAGCTGGCTCTGGAGAAGGGCTCAGACGGCAGAGACCGACTCACCTCCAAGGACTGCAGTGTATCGCCCGAGGCCGTGCGGATACAGACAGAATTCTTGTGAGCTGCCCACCTTCTCCCTCCCTGCCCCGCGGGTTAGCAGGAGGCCTCTGGGAGGTGAATTCTCTGTTCCTTTGAAATTGTATTGTGGGGATGATGGTGTCGGTGACTTGAGCAGAAGTCCCCCGGGAATACCGAGAAGGAAGTGAGCAAGATCCCCTGCCTCTCTGTGGGCGTGGAAGTTACTTCTAAATCTTCTGCTACCATAAATAACCCCCGAACAATTTGGCTTAAGAAGATTTACTAAAAAGAATGATTTCCTGACCATAGGCGTCTAAGGTCACTCACAAGGCAGCCACAGCTCTAAGACTTCTGGGTTTCGCCAAGCCACTCCCCAGACACCCGTCTGCAGAGCTGCCCCCCGCCCCGGGGAGGGGCACGTCTCGAGCTGGCTCTGGCCCAGTCCTTCCCATTCTGTGACGTCCCCCCTTTAGGGCGGTGTCCTCAGAGGCGTTGCCCTTTTATTAACTGCGGTTTTATCGCTTTCTTCCAAATTTAGCATTTTCCAAGATTTTCTGAATTGAGGCGGGGGCCAACACCCATTCGCTTTATACCCTGCCGTCTCCACTCGTGAGTCCATTATTCTGACGCAGCTCAGCTGTCCAGGTTTCCAGAGAGACCTGGGAAGGTGTGGAATCCTTTCTGAACCCTTGCACATCTGGTCCTAGCATTTCCTCCCCTGGTAGAACAGGCCAGGCACAGCGCCCCCTCCTGGAGAACAGCGAGGAGCCCCTCCCCAGGCCTTTCTCTGCTGGGAACCTGGGCTCCAGGCTGCAAGCCAGCGCTCAGGCCAGGTGCTTTCCATGCAAGCTCTTGACAGAGTGAAGCCGTAAGCCCTGACGACTCCAGTAGCGTTGAGGAGGGCGAGGTGCTGGAAACGGCAAGATCACTTTATGGAGGCAAAAGGAAGCAGGCCAGAGCAGCAGGGCAGGGCCGCGTCCTAGCTTGCTGACGACCTGTGGAGTAGCTGTTAAGTGATTCCGGGTCACGGGGCCAAGCAGTGATGTGAACTTAATCTGTTTTGCCAGCGTCCTACCTCCTATGCTTAGAGACCATCCCTTAGCGATGCGCATTGAGAGTTTTGCTGAGAGAACTCTGAGACGCCTGATCGCCCGCAATTTGGAAGAAACAGTGAGTGCGGAACCCAGGTCCCTTCCGTTTTTGAGCCAAGCCCACGTGCGGGGGGTTGGAGCTTCTTGCTGCAGTGGGAGGGGGTGGCGAGTGGGAGGAGGTGACAGGAAGGAGGGTCTGGATACAAAGCGGCGCACGGGGAGCCCCACCTCTGCCGCCAGGCACCCGACAGCCATCGCTCAGCTCTTTAAGTCAAAATCAGCACCTGCGTGACCACAGGGCTGCGTCTGCCCAAGCTCGGTTCCTGCTCTGTAAGATGGGCGTGGGTGGTCACAGAACGCACAGCCGCCCTCAAGACGCACACAGGCACTGTGCTAACTGTCTTAATATCACGCTTCAAACAATCTCATACTCGAGGTTCTCAGGTGCCCCTGTGTTCCAGGTTCAACAAAGCGTTCCAGAGAGGGCCACTGGTTTGCCCGAGTCCCCCAGCTGCCACGTGGCTGAGCTGACCCAGGGCAGTCTGTCCCCAGTCCCTCTGGCTGGGCTGGCTCAGGGGAACCTGCTGCGGTCACCTGCCGCAGGCTCCACGCAGAGCCTTCCTCCAACCCTGCCTGTCTCCCTGTCTTGCAGATGTGTCCTCTGATCAACAGCTGGCTCTACAACCTGGATCAGCGCTTGGTCAATGAAATCAGTAGGTCATGGAGGTGCAAAGGGCCAGGAGCACTCCGGGAGGAGGCTGCCACCCCTCCCTCACCCCTCCCACTCCTCTCCCGAGCCTCCCCCCACCACGACCCTTGCAAAGCAGCTCCCAATACCTCAGCTGACCTTTGATGGGGGAGGCCCCGGTGCCAAGGCCAGGGTGAAGCTCGGTGCTCGAGTAGACCCTGACCCCCACCACTAACTAATCCTATTTTGGTCCCAAAAACCTAGAGATGCTGAGCTATGACCAAACCAGCCCGATTACCCTCCTCTTAAATACTCCATGTTGCATTAAGAGCAGAGAATCAGCTTGGTTTTAGCCCATAAAGAAAACCGTCTCCTTCCAGTCGTCTCTGCTCCAAGCGTCCCATATCTGTCAGAACCCAAAGGAACAAACGCAAGATTTGTTCTTTTTAAAGATTATTTATTTATTTATTTATTTGAGAGGTAGAGTTACAGAGAGAGGGAGAGACAGAGAGGTCGGTCTTCAATCCACTGGTTCACCCCCAGATGGCCTCAAAAGCCAGAGCTGAGCTGGCCCAAAGCCAGGAGCCAGGAGCTTCCTCCAGGTCTCCCACACAGATGCAGGGGCCCAAGCGCTTACTTGGGCTATCTTCCACTGCCTTCCCAAGCCATTCGTAGAGATCTGGATTGGAAGAGGAGCCGCTGGGACAGGAACCTGTGCCCATATGGGTGTTGGCACTGTAGGCGGAGGTTTAGCCCAGTACACCACAGTGCCGGCCCCATGAATGCAAGGTTGAATCTCAGGGGCTGGGGTTTCTAAAGCTCCCTTAAGTGGTTCTCCTCGCCAGCAGTTTTCTGGCCTCTGCTCACGAACCTCCATTGATAAGGAGCTCACCGCGTATGATGATGGGGAGCTTGAGGCAGTTGATAGAATGAGCCTTTAAACTCCCAGGGCCTGCGTCCCATGCTCACCCATAGGAAGTGTGAGCTGGCAGCTGCACCGACACCCTCACCCTGCTGGAGAACCTCCTCTTTGGGGCAGGTGGCCAGGCAAACGGGAACCTTGGCTGCTGTAATGCCAGCTTCCTCCACTGTCTCACTCGTAAGCAATTAGCTTGGGAGGAAGTGGCCATTCCCAGCCTATGGATAAAGGAACCAAGGCCCAGGAATTGTCCAAGATTACTCAGCTAGAAATACCAATGGCAGCTACGTGCTGACCCAGTGCTTTGCTTCCCAGACCCTGGGAAGGCTTGACAAGCGTTAGCTCAACCAGCACACGTAACCACCCTGGGAAGTAGGTATTATCACTGTCCCCGTGTGTCGGAGAAGAGGAAACAGACCCGGAGCGGGTAAGAATGCCTGCCGTGCTCCCGCGGAAGAGAGTGGCAGAGCCAGAGCCAGAGGGACTCCACGTCCGTCCCCGCATTGCCTAAGTGCAGCTCCGTCAGCGAGACCGCCCGTGGCAGCCAGTGACAGAGCTCCCAGCCCCAGTCGTCTGTCTCCAGGCCTTTGCCCAACCCCCCAGCCCTGCCCTGCTCCTTCGGCCTCTGATCCTCCCCCACTCCCACGACTGCAGGCTCTCTTCTGCATTCCAGGCACGGTGCTGAGAGAGGGCAGCTCCCAGGACAGTAGCGCGGGGGCCGCAGAGTGAAGGAGCCCCGTCTGTCCTACACTGGTGAGCCGTGCAGCACATCCCATTCGCGTTAGGGTCACTATCAGTGTGTCACTCACTCACTCATTCATTCATAAAGAGTAAGCAAGCAGCTGCTCCATGGGAGGCACTGCTCTAGATGCTGGGCTGCGGCGGGGTGGGGGGGGGGACGGACTGGGAGTCTGATCTCCTGGAGCTGCCTGGGCAAATGGACAGTGAAGGAGGGAGTGACCCACAGCCAACTCAGCTCCAGAGGGTGGTGGGTTTGATGAGGAGAAACCCAGCCAGGAGCATGCGAGGAAGGGGACGGGGTGGAGGCAGGACAGGCGCCATCAGGTTAATAATAGAGCCAGACAGAGGCTCCTGAAGAAAGAGAGCTTTCAGCTGAGTCCCGAATGACAAGGCAGAAGACGATGTCCCAAGACCCAAGAGGGAAGCAGCGCAAGCCAGGGGGTGGCCAGTGCAAAGGCCCAGAGACAGAAGCAAGCGAGTTTCCTTTTTAAAGTAAAAGAAAAAAAATTGTTTAAGTCGGCTGGATTATGGCAGGAACACAGTTATAGAAGGCATTTTTATTTATTTTTATTTTTTAAAAGATTTATTTATTTATTAGAAAGTCTGAGTTACATAGAGAGAGAAGAGGCAGAGAGAGAGAGGCCATCCAGTTGCTGGTTTACTCCCCAAATGGCCGCAACAGCCGGAGCTGTGCCCATCTGAAGCCAGGAGCCAGGAGCTTCTTCCAGGTCTCCCATGTGGGTGCAAGGGCCCAAGGACTTGGTCATCTTCCACTGCTTTGCCAGGCCATAGCAAAGAGCTGGATTGGAAGTGGAGCAGCTGGGTCTCGAACCAGCGCACATCTGGGATGCCGTCTCTGCAGGGGAAGGATTAACCTACTGTGCCACAGCGCCGGCCCCTTTTTATTTTTATTTATTTTTAAATTTTATTTATTTACTTGAGATGTAGAGTTACAGACAGTGAGCAGGTGAGACAGAGAAAAAGGTCTTCCATCTGCTGGTTCACTCCCCAAATGGCTGCAACAGCCGGAATTGGGCCAATCCAAAGCCAGGATCCAGGAGGTTCCTCCAGGTCTCCCACACAGGTGCAGGGGCCTAAGGACTTCACCCACCATGCCTCAGCACCGACCCCGGTATTTGCCTCTTACCATCTACATATAGTGGGGGAGACAGAAAAGAAACAAGTAGGAAGTCAGATAGCAGTGAATATTATGAGTGCTGTTTTGTTAGATTTGAGATAGTGACACATGAGCAGAGGGTGTTCAGCACAGAATAGTGGCAAATATATGAGAAATGAGTCAATAATGACATTTCATTTTACACAATCCTCTCCTTTTCTCTGAAAATAGCATCCTTGTAAAAATGCCTTCTAAGGGCGGTGCTGTGGTGCAGTAGGCTAATCCTTCGCCTGCAGAGCCAGCATCCCAGATGGGCACTGGTTCTAGCCCAGGCTGCTCCACTTCTGATCCAGCTCTCTGCTGTACCCTGGGAAAGCAGTAGAGGATGGCCCAAGTCTTTGGGCCCCTGCACCCATGTGGGAGACCCAGAAGAAGCTCCTGGATCTTGGCTTCAGATCGGTGCAGCTCCAGCCATTGCGGCCATCTGGGGAATGACCCAGCAGATGGAAGACCTCTCTCTCTCTCTCTCTCTCTCTCTCTGCCTCTGCCTCTCCATAACTCTGCCTTTCAAATAAATAAACCAATCTAAAAAAAAAGAGAGAGAGACAAATACCAGGTGCCAGAACTACAAAGATGAATCATTTATATGGCACCTGAACTCCAGAGTCCCCAGTCTAGGAGGGGATAAAACAAATGAACAGGCAATATCACATGCAGTAAGATGTTCTGGTGGAGGGTCTATGGCAATGGGAGGTGAAGCCCAGCAGCTTTGCCAAAGGCTTCATGGAGGAACCGTGATTTCAGCTGGGTACTGCAGGATGACTGGGTTTCATCATGGGGAAAGCCATGGGCTGCAGCATGACAAGCACACTGGTGTGAGGAGGATCTGGCACTCGGGACAATGCAGAGATGCTCTAGGGGTCAGGCCACAGGGTGTGGGGGTGGAGGCACCCCTCCCTTCTGAGCAGTCAGTATAGAAGTGTAGGGAGCTGCACACATACTTTCTGAGGACGAGGGTGTGTGTGATGGATTGAGCCATTGAAAGGAGGGTGCAGCCATGACGAGGGTGCATAAGGAACTAGTGGGCAGTACACACTAGACCCCACATCCTTGGGTTGGTGAATTCAGTTATGTAATACTCTAACCCAGTGCTGTGCAATAGAAATAGAACATGAGACACTCACGTAACTTTGCCCTTTCTAGCAAAGACATTTTTAAAAAGAAAAGCAAATGATGTTTTTAGTCATATATTTTATTTACCCAATATATACAAGCAATTGACATAAAAATTATGAAACACTTTACATCCTATTTTTGTGCTACGTCTTTGATCTGATGTGTATTGTATCCTGAGAGCATATTTCAGTTCCGACCAGCTGCATATCACATTCTAGTAACACATGTGACTAGTGGCTACCATACTGGATAGTGGCGCTGTAACTAAGTCAATCCATCTTAATTGATGAGAGGGAGTCCTTAGTATGAGAGAGAAAATGTAGCTCAGGGATAGGCGATGGGTGGTTCAGCACCATGGACAGCAGACAGCGGCGCCAGCGTGGGCGCCTCTGTGCTGCAGAGGTGCGAAGTGGACTAACAGCTGGATTCTCTCACACAGACGCGGGTCCTGCTCGCTGATCTCCATCGGATGTCCTTGGTCTCCAGGTCTCCAACTGCTCAGATCACGTTGATGATTCAGCCACTGGGCCCAAGGACCCCCCCCCCCCTTCCCTGGGAATGGAGGCTCTCTCTGCAAATCCTCACCAGAACCCACATGCTGATTCCACATAATCTTCCAATAAATGATCTGCAGCCTGTCCTGCCTACACAGTGCTGTGTGGTGGAGGCCACGGGCATCAGAGACTTGGTAGCTCGAGTCGTGGTGGCAAAAGATGGGGGAGGATGCCTGGGTCAACTCCTCCGTTTCCTCAGAGACATTTGAACTCTCCACAAAGCTAAGGAGCACCACTTCCCATCTTGCTCTGATGTTTTCTGATCCTGTGACCTTGGGTAGTTCTGTCTTCTTGGCCACAGCCTCCTCACTGGGCAGTGAGGGTGTTAGTCTCATCCCCTGAGTGTCCCTAGGCAGGAACAGTCTACAAGGCTTGTCTTGGCCCCGGAACTCCTGTTTTCTTTCCCATATCACCAAACCTCTCAAGACATGTGGTTATTCACTGCCTCTACTTCCTCACCTTCATCTACTGCTCAATTTTTTCATAACTGATTTTCCCTTACTCCTGAAAATAACTTTCTCTACATCACACACGTCTTCCTTAGTGTCCAGCACCAGGGAACCCTTGCCCAGCGCCCACACTCCTCGAGTCATGTCACAGTCAGCACCTTTGAAAAGGACTCCAATTACTCCCCATCTACTCCTCCTCCTTTTCTTCTTCATTGCTGCTTTAAAAAAAAAAAAAACTTGACTTATGCCTGGCACTTGTATACACCCGTCACAGCATCCATCACTTACTCTTTCAAGCAGGTTGTTGGTTAGGCAGCTTTTGCCTCTGGGTTCTAAATACATCTTTCTGCACTCCATTTTGTGAGGCTGGGCCTGGAATCCTGCAAATCACACAAATTCTTCACTGCTTGTGAGAGTCGGCCAACAGGTGTTGCGATGAGTGATTTCAAGGCAGAAGAAGAGAAAGCTTTGTTTATTGCCTCTTCCTCTAGGTGTCACCCTACAATGGCTTCTCACTGAATCAGGGAAAGGTGGTTTGAGTTTATACATTGTTTTTCCTTTTAAAATTTTTTAATTATTTGGGGCCAGCACTGTGGCACAGCAGATTAATGCCCTGGCCTGAAGCACCAGCATCCCATATGGGTGTCAGTTCAAGACCTGGCTGCTCCACTTCCGATTCAGCTCTCTGCTGTGGCCTGGGAAAGCAGCGGAAGATGGACCAAGTCCTTGGGCCCCTGCACCCGTGTGGGAGACCAGGAAGAAGCTCCAGGCTCCTGGACTTGGATCAGCATAGCTCCAGCTGTGGCAGCCAACTGGGGAGTGAACCAGCAGATAGAAGACCTCTCTCTCTCTCCCTCCATCCCCCGTGTAACTCTGACTTTCAAATAAATAAATAATTTTTAATTATCCATGTATTTTTATTTGAAGGGCTAGGGGGAGGGAGACAGAGAAGAGAGAGAGAGAGCACGCACGAGAGAGAGAGAGAGATAGAGAGAGAGAGAGATATTTTTCTTCCATTGGTTTATTCCCTAAATGCCTACCATAGCTGCTGCAACTGGGCCAGGGTGAGGCCAGGAGTCCAGAATTCAATCTGGGTCTCCCACATGGATGTCAAGAACCTAAGTATTTGAGCCATCACTGGGTGCCTCCAAGAGCACACGTTAGTAGGAAGCTGAAATCGGAAGTGGAACCAGGACTCAAACCTAAGCCCTCAAACATGGGAAGCAAGCGTCCCAAGCAACATCTTCACTGCTGTGCAAATGCCCGCCACTGCTTTCCTTTTAGTGCTCCCAAAGCAGCGTTATCAGGCCCCTTTTGCAAACCACGCCCACCAGGAAAATCCCCCTCTTTGATGTCTGGTGTCCAGTTCCATAGGACCCCTCCTGCAAGACCCTGAGGCCAGAATCAGCTGCACAGTCTCAGTTTCCCCAGGTTCCTCCCTGACTCTGGAAGGCTCTCCCAGCCCCCAAGTCTTCTCTTTGCACTGCAGTCCTAGAGCCAAGAGCACTCGTGGCGGTTCCCATCTCACGGCCGCTCGCTGTGATTCCTTCACTTTTTCAGTCCTTCAATATTAATTGACAATTTTCTCATGTTAATTATTCCTCAAAATAAGTGTGTGCTTTCCTTTTTCTCAATCAGACCCTGATCAGTACAGTACTTGGTACCAAGAGCTGTTCCAAGAACCCAAGGATGGTGACGCATGGAACACAGGGGCATCGCGAGCGAGCCAAGTAGCACTGTGATCAGACCTCAGAGAGCACTGCTTGAAGCCACTTCTAAAGGAAACGGTGGCTGCCACACTCAACCATCTGGCATTCCTGGTGTCTACAGCGGGATGGCACGGCTGTCTCCAAGCGATCTGGAGTCCTTGTGGAAGTGCATCTCCATGGAACACAGCCGGTGTGTTTCTGTGGTGGTAATAAAGGAATTGGTTCTTATGGTCGCGAGGCTGATTCCCAGAAAATAGAAATTCAGTTTAATTCCAGGGTCACATAATTACCTTGGAATCGAATCTACAGACTCAGCACGCCACCCCAGAAAAGTCAAGACATTTGCTGGAAAGGACTGGGGCTCTGAGACTCGGAATGCGCACATCTGGGAGAATTCAGACCTTGAATCCCAGAGTCACCCTGAGCTTCTATTGCCAACAAAAGTACCCTTCCCGCCTGCTCTGAGGACACGGCCTTCCCCGCCTCGCCTGCTCCGTGGCAGCTGCAGGCTCAGCAGTCTTTTGGCAGGGAGAGGCCCATTCCCTCAAAACTCACCCCAACCTCCCCTTGCTGCCAATAGACCCATACTGAGGTTCACAGCTCAGCATGCTCCCAGGGGACAAGAAGCAAGGGAAAAGTCACCTGCAGACTCCCAAACAACGGCCATTTCCCCCATCTCTGTCAGCACACATGGGGACCGTATGTGGCAACTTACTCTAGGGATGTTAGGCCAAGGAGTGCTCCCACTTCCCTGTGGATGGGTGCATTCACCAAAGCCCTTGGGTCTCCCATAAGGTCACACAGCTGGAAACGGCTTCAAAAGTTTACTGTGGAGGCTGCCGGAAACAGAGGCCTTCACTCAGTAAGGCTGGGATGCCTGAACTTCCTGACGGTAACAAGATGTAACAGGCAGCAGGAATGGGCTGGCCGTCAGAACCCTGGCCCACCAGACTATCCGGCAGTCGCTAATTAACCTCAGGTCCCTGGAAATGGAATAGCTTATCCACGAAGGCCTGCGAGGACGCACTTGATCTGTGCCGGGGCAGGTGTCAGACCCCAGACCCCACCGCTCTTCCTTCTAGTCACACTGGCATTCCGGTTCTTCCCACAGTATTGTTCAGCTCAGCTCACTCCAGCTTCAGAGCTGGAACGTGCCGCCTGGAACACCCCGCTGCCCCATCTCCTCGTGGCTCCTATCAACACCTGCAAAGCTCCACGCCCAACCTTTGTAAAGGGGCCCCTCCTTCCCCGCTCCCCGCCAGGCAGCTTCTCACTGTTCCATCTCATTTCCTTCATAGCTCTCAGCACCCTGCAAAATCTCTCTTCAGTTCCTTATTATCTGTGGCCTGGAATGCCGGTTCAGTAAACACAGGGATTTTTTCTGTGCTGATTGCTGTTGGGCCCAAGGAAATGCCCAGTAAAACCTATGGTCCCCAAGGCCAGCGCCGCGGCTCAATAGGCTAATCCTCCGCCTGCGGTGCCGGCACCCCAGGTTCTAGTCCCGGTCAGGGTGCCGGATTCTGTCCCGGTTGCCCCTCTTCCAGGCCAGCTCTCTGCTATGGCCTGGGAAGGCAGTGGAGGATGGCCCAAGTGCTTGGGCCCTGCACCAGCATGGGAGACCAGGAGAAGCACCTGGCTCTTGGCTTTGGATCAGCGTGGTACACCGGCCACAGCTCGCTGGCTGCAGCGGCTATTGGAGGGTGAAACAACTGTCCACTCTCACTGTACACTCTGCCTGTCAAAAAACACACACACATACACACACACACACACACCATGGTCTCACATAGAGATGCAAGTCCCACAGTGCTACACACTGCACAGCAGGAGGGGGACATCCCTCTCCACTCACACGACCCCTGCTAAGGACAGTTCCCCAATCCCCAGATCCAGATGCAGAAATGGAACTTAACAGCCATTTTCAGCAACTATAAGAATTTAGGATTAGGGGCCGGTGCTCTGGCGTGGTGGGTAAAGCCACCACCTGCAGTGCTGACATTCCATATGAAAGCCAATTCGAGTCCTGGCTGCTCCACTTCCAATCCAGCTCTCTGCTGTGGCCTGGGAAAGCAGTGGAGGATGGCCCAGGTGCTTGAGCCCCTGAACCTGCGTGGGAGACCCCGAGGAAGCTCCTGGCTCCTGGCTTCGGATCAGCTCAGCTCCTGCCATTGCAGGCATTTGGGGAGTGAGCCAGCAGATGGAAAACCTCTCTCTCTCTCTCTCTCTGTCTCCCCCTTTCTCTGCCTGTAGCTCTGCCTCTCAAATAAATAAATAAATATTTTTTTAAAAAAAAGAATTTAGGATCACTTAAAGCAAAATGAACAAATTTGGGGTGACACGTATCACCAAAAATTGGTAAAAGGAGGGCTAGGATCCAAAAACTGAGAGAGGAGGGACAAAGAAAGATGTGGCCCCTCTGAGAAACCGGTAGGAAGCAGAGAGGAAGCCAAGGTCTGCGAAAAATGAAAAATAACCATAGGAATACGTAACGGAAGCCAGGAGTGATCTAAATGAATAACGGGCCTCTGCTCCCCACACTTGGACTGAACCCCCTGCGCCACCCCCAGTGGGCGCTATCGCTGCATGCAGCACCCGCCCTGGAGTCAGAGTGAGGCTTTGCCCCCTCCACTGGAGGAGTCAGGGGTGGTGGTCCAGGGGAGGGGCTGGAACAGCCATGGAGCCCCCGGTGCCAGCCACCAGGGGCGGGCGCCTGTGTGCCCAACCTGCTGGGCCGCCCGCAGAGCCGAGCAGGGCCTCAGGGCGCCGACCTCTCACCTGGTGGATCCAGCCTAACCTGTCTTCCTTTAGTCCCCAGCCCAGTGAGGCCTTTCTGGTTCCCTCTGCCCGGCACACCTGCTTGCCCACACTGGGTGCAGATGTCGGCTTCCGGGGAGCCCCTCCCCAGCCCTGCTCTCAAGTGGGCTCCCAAGTGCACGCTTGTCTGGAGCTCCCCGACTGGATCTTTCTTTTGAGTGTGCCGACCCCTAGCTGCACCTAAATGCCTGGAGAGCCAGATGCTTGGGCTGGGACCTGGCCGGCTCTCAGTGAACACAGGTTGCATGAGTGGATAAATCAGCTTCGCCCAAGCCAGACTCCTTGAGAGCCAGTTACCCAGAAGGCCACAGTTGCCCTGTGGTGCCAAAGGGCAGGGCTCAGGGGGTCCACGGGACCCCAGGACTATGAGCAGCATCGTCTCATCATCTGCCTTTTTCATGAAGACAAACCAAAGTTTGCATCGCCTTTCCAAAATGCCCCGAAAAGGAAAAGCCAGTTCTGGGGGAAGCTGGCTGGGAGAGGGAAGCGGGGCAGAGGCTCAGTTTGATGACAAAGACGCGGGGGAGCAGAACACCATGATTTGTGAGCTCTGACCGGGCCTGGCTCCCTCACTGCAGCTCTGGGGTCTGCACTGTTCTCTCACCCACCCGGGGAACTGACTCCACCAAGAAGGCAGCCGAAGATGGCCCAAGGGCTTGGGCCCCTCTCCCCAACGTGGGAGACCAGGATGGAGCTCCAGGCTCCTGGCTTCAGCCTGGCCAAGCCCAGCCATTGCAGCCTTTGGGGGGGGGGGGGGAGGATTCAGCCCGTGGAAGATCTCTCTCTCTCTCTCCTCCCTCCCTCCAGTGCACCTCTGCTCTCCAAATAAATAAGTTAATCTTTTTCTCCAGTGGCCACAATGGCTGGCACACGCTGTGGCTGGTGCACCGTGCTGATCCGAAGGCAGGAGCCAGGTGCTTCTCCTGGTCTCCCATGCTGGTGCAGGGCCCAAGCACTTGGGCCATCCTCCACTGCACTCTCAGGCCACAGCAGAGAGCTGGACTGAAAGAGGGGCAACCAGGACAGAACCCGGCGCCCTGACTGGGACTAGAACCCGGTGTGCCAGCGCCGCAAGGCAGAGGATTAGCCTATTGAGCCGTGGCACCGGCCATAAGTTAATCTTCAAAAAAAAAATAAAGGCCAGCGCTATTGTATGGTAAGGTAAGCCTCTGCCTGTGGTGCTGGCATCCTATATGGGTACTGGTTTGAGTCCAGCTCTCTGCTAATGTATCTGGGAAAGCAACAGAAGATGGCCCAAGTTCTTGGGCCCCTGCACCTGCGTGGGAGACCCGGAAGAAGCTCCTGGCTTCAGATCGGCTCAGCTCCGGCCATTGTGGCCATTTGGGGAGTGAACCAGCAGTTGGGAGCTCTTTCTCTCTGTCTCTTATTCTCTGTCTGTAACTCTACCTCTCAAATAAATAAATCTTAAGAAAAAAAGAGAGAGGAAGAAGAGACTGAGACGGACCCAAGCCCTGATCTGTGAGCCACCGGGCTCCACACGTCCTTGGCTGCAGACCCGGCGCTTGCCCCCTGAGCACGGCTGCCTCATCGCTCTGAATGGGCACGCAGCCCCCTGCCCATCTACCCACTCCGTACCGTCCTTCCGTTCAGCTCCGGGGCCTGAGATGAGGCGGGACCCACAGCTGCGCCCACCTCTGTGCCCAGACGTCCAAGGCCAAGGACAACAGCCCTGTGCTCCCGGCCGTGCCCACTCTTCTCCAGTTTTATTGACAAAAACTAACAAATTCCAAGTGGTTACACAAGACCAGGAAGGCTCGCGAGGCGCATCTGGAAGAAACTGAGATTCTACAAACATCCCCGAGGGGTCATGAACCCTGAGAAAGGACCTGAAGTGACGGAAAACCAACACCCTGAAGCTGGGCGCCAGCGCGGGCTCTTAACAAAAGCAGAGGGCGTTGTCCTGGCCCTTGTCCAAGAGGGACCCTGCGCATCCCCTCGAGCCCAGGAAGCGGCACAGGACAGGGACAGAGGCCTTTGTCTCAGAGCACAGCGGTGGCATTGAAGAGTCCAGACTCCAGCCTGCGCGGCTGCAGTGGAGCTGGTGTGGAAGCCAGAGGTGGGAGGTGAGGTCCCGGGGTGTGGGGGAGGGCTGGGGCCCCCGGGGGGCACGGCTGGGGTTGAGCCGCTTTTTTGTGCACGATGGGGAACGCGGAGTGACGGCTTGGGCTGCCGTGTGCAAAGGAGGCAAGCACAGAAGCTGTGCACCTGCCGGTCACTCAGGCTGCGACGGTGGTGGCCGAGGAGCTGGCGGGCGCGGTCAGACTCTGGAAGCCACTGTGGGTTTTCTGACAGATGGGCTGTGGGAGATGAGGGAAGGGGAGCCCAGGGTGATGCCAAGGCTGGGGCTGGGACAACGGGGTGGTTCGCAGAGCCGCTCTCAAGCCGGTAAGGACAGGGGGCTTGGAGTGAATTCCCTCTGACCCCCAAGCCCAGAACTCCAGGGCGAACCTGGGCTTCAAGCACCTGTGTTCCCCTCTAAATCTTATCAGAAAGTTCCGTCCACCCTCCACCTTTCCTTCACACACTCGTGTTATCAACAAACATGGATGCGTACCTGCCCCACGGCCAACACGGAGACGCCGGAGACGTGATGATTCCGTAGCCGCACGCCTGGACCTCCGGGAGCTCCTCGTTTGGTGGGAATCCCGGGCTCAGGCACCCTCACTCACTCATCCCTGCAGTCCCTCAACCACCATTCATTAGCCCTCGGTTCCTGCCAAGCAAGCATCGTCCTAGGGATTGAGGTTGAGCTTGCCCTTCAGAAAGTCCTAGGCCAATTGGAGAGCCTAGGGTTAGCCGTCCTCACTCATTTGTTCATTCATCCATTCACCAGAGTCACCAGGACCTGCTGGATGACCCAACAGTGGGCCCTGCTCACTGTCTCCAAGCAACAAGACAGCCCCCTGGAGCCCTGCCTCCCCCGCCCACAGTTCCACCTGCTGCTCATGCCACGTGGGCAAACCCTGGTGGCAGCTGCCAGAGCCAGTTGCGGCTCCACACAGCATGCCGGGGGCTAACTCTGGTGTCATCTTCCCGCAGAAAACCATGAGCCCACCTTTCCAGGTGGCTACCCTCACAGCCAACTGCCCAGGCCCGGTCTGACCCTTCTCAACACCTGCAGGTGCCGGAACCCGAGATGCGTCTGCTCTGGAGGCCCCTCTTCCTCCTTGGATTGCTGGCCTGGCCCTCGGCCCTGCGTATGCAGCCGTGGCCTGGCCTGGCCAAGGCCCACACAGACAGCAGATCCACCCTGGCAAGAAGTAAGCACAGCCCTGTCTGCCTGCTGTCGGCCGGGTGGGTGGGGAAGGTACGGTATCCTCTGGGCTCCCACCCCCGACCTGCTGGGTGGCTGTGCTCGGTCACTTTGCCCCTTTTCTTCTTTCCTTTCTTGGACCTCAAGTACAAAACATCGGGGTTAACTATGTCACCGCATAGCACATCGTCATGGTCACAAGCCTGCATCCCCGCGAGGCCCCTCCTCTGCTTTATTTGTGCGACTCCCCCCTGTATTCCTGGTCCCTCTCCCACTGCCCGGTCGCTGCATGTGTTGGATGCGTGCGTGTGGTGCAATGAGCGATGCCGTGTGCATCTCATCCTGGTTCTGAATGTTTTCTCTCAACACTGCCGTTGACATCTACGCTGCTTCAGCCGGAGCAGAGACTTCCTTAAGCTGCGTGCACCTCCGGTCACCTCCCCTAGAGCTGGACACCGAGGCCATCCCTACTCTCGCTGCTGTAAACTGTGCTGAGATGAACACCTTTGCCGTGTCCATGTCACAGTCTGTGGGAGAATTCCTCTGGGATCTACTCAGAAGGACGAGGGCAGGGCTGTGGGCAGAATAAACTCCATTCAGCCCAAACTGCCAGAATCCTCTCCAGAATGGCCGTGCCCGGCTACCCGTGGCCCACACCTGCGGCCCCTCTTCCTCAATGCTGGGGAGGGTCTGTCCACATCAGCCTGCTCTGGCTGCCCTGGCAAGAGGTCACAGGCTGGGGGCTTCAGTGGCAGACACTTATTTGCTCACAGTTCTGGAGGTTGAAGGACCAAGGTCAAGGTCAAGGTGCCTGCAGATTTGTTTCTGGTGGGGCCTCCTTGCTGGCTGACAGACGGCTGTGCTCTCAACACTCCCCTACACCGCCTGGCCTCTGTGTACCCGGAGAAAGAGGTCCCTGTGTCTCCTCCTCTCCCTGTGGGCACCAGTGCTAGCCATCAGATGAGGGTCCACTCCTATGACCTCATTTAACCTTAATGACCTCCCTGAAGGCCCTGTCTCCAACTCCAGTCACACCGGGGAGAGACAGGGACATGACTCAGCCTGTACCACCGTCTTCTTACTTTTTGCCAATCTCATGTGTAGCTGAGAGACAGCTAACGTCTTAGCCTGACCCCGTCTGCTTAGTGGGAACTCTGAGCATCTCATCGAAATGTTTTGACCATTTCAACTCTTTTGCTTTTTTCTTTTTTTAAGATTTATTTATTTATTTGAAAGGCAGAGTTAGAGACAGAGGCAGAGAGAGAGAGAGAGAGAGAGAGAGAGAGGTCTTCCATGTGTTGATTCACTCCTCAGATGGCCACAATGGCCAGAGCTGGGCCAATCCGAAGCCAGGAGCCAGGAGCCAGGAGCTTCTTCCAGGTCTCCTACATGGGTGCAGGGGCCCAAGGACTTGGGCCATCTTCTACTGCTTTCCCAGGCCACAGCAGAGAGCTGGATCAGAAGTGGGGCAGCAATGCTGGCCCCATGATCCCTTTGAATTCCCTGTTATCCATTTTCAGTTTGCTCTCCTATTTTATTTTTCATCCTCTTTGATTTGAGTATCAATATATTCTTAGCATCAGAATCACTTAAATCACTGCCATTCCATTCAGCCCTTGGGTCCTGTGGGAATTGGCTCCAGGACCCCGGCCCCTGTAAGTGCAAAACTCTGCAGGTGCTCACGTCTCTTAAAAAACGGCGAAGTCTTTGCGGGCAACCTACACAATCCTCCTGAAGATTCAAAATCGTCTCCAGATGGCTTCTCTCGCCTGCTCCAGCTAAGTGCTGCTGCACTGCCGGGGGCATGGCGGCACGAGAGCACGCACGTACTCAATGCAGATGCCCTTTGCCTTTGCCTCCAGTATTTCCATCTGTGCCTGGTTGGTCTGCCCAGGCAGGGCTGGGGGCCCCTGTATTTCTCCCTGATTGCCCTGCCCTGTGTTGGTGGAGAGACAATGTCTTCTAAGTCACTGCTAGTTCATGGCTGTGTTGGGAGAATCTTGAGGCCTCGCCCCACCAGGTGATAGCCTGCTTTGTGTTCTCTAAGAGCTTTATACTTTTGCCTTTCTTATTTAGGATTTTAATCCATCTGCAGGCCATGCTGCTTTGAGCCATCTTAGTATTTCTAGAATAAACCCATTTTTAATAATGTACTGTATGTTTATTAGCTAATTATGTAAGGATCTCAGCAAATTCTTAAACTACTATTTAACTTTCTTTCCTTGTGCTACCCTGGGGCTAGGTAAGCCATGCTAGCCTTGTGGAATGAATTCCTTTTACTTTCCCTCTTTTCTTCCACAGTCACTTCTTTTAAAAAAGTTTAATAAATCTCTTCCATAAAGCCTTGTAGGCCAGAGATGTGGGGGATGGGATCTTCATCTTTTCACACCGAAACCTGGCATTGCAGGCTTGCCATAAAGGGATCCCTCTCATTTAGGTTGTTAATTATATTGCTGTGTAGCCGTGGGCTCAGCTATCCGCATCTGTACAATGGGTGCAGTTAAAATGCTAGTTCCTGAGGCTGCTTTTCAGATGTCAGTGAGAGAAAATATGTGTGAGGTTCTGCCAGCCGTGGTGTTGGCCGGGACACCGAGCTGGCCTCAGAGCCGACTCAGAGCCCTGCTGGGGCGCTCGGCCAGGGAGTCACAGGGCTGCTCCCGATGACTGCTTGATGATAATAATAATAATAATAATAATAATAGGGTGGTGAGAGCGAAAGCTGCTGATTCTCACGGCCTGGCCTTGGAGGTCACACGGCCCCACTTCTGTGTGCGATTCTGGTCACACAGCTCGTGAGGTCGGTGCAGATTGCAGGCGAGAAGTGTGGACTGCGCGCTGCGATGGGCGGCGTGGGGCTGGATGGGTGTGTGGTCATCTCCCACCCACAGCTCGCTCGCTGGCCACGAGGCCGGTTAGCGCAGGGGAAGGCTGTCGGGGTGGCTTGGTGCTAACGTGATGCCACCGCCTGTGACGCTGCCATCCCAAATTCACTTCCATCCCAGCTTCCCGCTGATGTGCCTTTGAAGGCAGCAGATGGCCCAAGTCCTTGGGTCCCTGCCACCCCAGTGGGACACCTGGATGGAGCTCCAGGCTCCTGGCTTCAGCCTGGCCCAGCGTGGGCTGTTGCTGTCATTTGGAGAATGAACCAGCAGATGGCAGCTCTCTCTCACTCTCTCTCTCCCTTTGTCACTCTGCTTTTCAAATTTAAATAAAATAAATCTTTTTTTAAAAGAAGTGAGAGCTGACTTCCCAGGGGCTCTGTCTAGATGAGAACTCTGCAGACACACACAGGGAGCAGACGTCTCCCGCAGAGACCACGTGGGCACGCGTGTAAGCCCACAGCAGCCACACGCACCCTTCGACATGCACAGAATGACGCGCCAGGGACACACAGACACGCACGCATTTGGAGCAGTTTCGGGAAGCCACACTCCCGCCCAGGTGCCTGGTGTGAATGCACATGGCCTCCTCAGGCCTCCAGGGCAAAGCCTGCCCTGCCCTCCCCAGCTCTGTCTGTCCTCAGTCTCTCCAGCGTCTGCCCACCCCTGTGTCAGCCCACCCCGCGACCTGGATCCCTAGCTGCGCACCTGCTCCCTGCTCCTGGCTCCTTCTCCAGGCCCCAGAGCCGTATCCCAGGGGAGGGCCGGAGCGCCCCTCCACTGGAGGCCTGCAGAGTAGCCAGGGGGTGGTGGCAAACGTCAGAGCCCTGGCTCTGTCACCACCCCGGTGACCTCGGGCTGCGGTTTCCAGATCTGCACACTGGAGACCCTCAGGCTTTTGTCCACCTATCTGACAGACAGCGACCCACCCCGAGGGATGCCCACAGCCCACGTGCAGAGCAGAACCCGGGCGGCTCCCGTGCTCTGGGTGTGCCCTGCTCACCTGTGTACATTCATTCTGAGGTCACAGTCAAGGCCACTGGTGCTGCCCACGGTCAGGGTGAGTCCTCCAACAGCGCTGGGCAGCGGGGTCTCCAGCACTTCAGAGGCCCCAGTCTGGGCTGCTGGAGTTGGACGCCCCTGTTTAGGAAGCTGGTGTGGAGGGGTGGCCATTTGGCAACGTAGTTCAGGCACTGCTTGGGACACACCTCCAGCTCATGTTGGAGCGCCTGGTTCCAGTCCTGCCTCCGCTCCCCATTCCAGCTTCCTAACGCAGACCCTGGGAGACAGCAGGGGAGGCGCAAGTACTTGGGCTCCTGCCACTCATGTGGGAGACCCTAATGGAGTTCCTGGCTTCTGGCTTCTGTCTGACCAAGCTCTAGCTGTTGCAACCATTAGGGGAATGAACCAGCAGATGGAAGATCTCTCTCTTCTCTCCCTCTCCTCCTTCTCTCTCTCTCTCTCTCTGGATCTCTGCCTTTCAGATAAATAAATAAATCCTTTTTTAAAATTTTTTTGTTTTTTGACAGGCAGAGTGGACAGTGAGAAAGAGAGACAGAGAGAAAGGTCTTCCTTTGCCGTTGGTTCACCCTCCAATGGCCGCCGCGGCTGGCGCTCCGCACTGATCCGAAGCCAGGAGCCAGGTGCTTCTCCTGGTCTCCCATGGGGTGCAGGGCCCAAGCACTTGGGCCATCCTCCACTGCCTTCCCAGGCCACAGCAGAGAGCTGGCCTGGAAGAGGGGCAACCGGGACAGAATCCGGTGCCCTGACCGGAACTAGAACCCGGTGTACCGGCGCCGCAAGGCGAAGGATTAGCCTAGTGAGCCGGAAAGAAGAAAGCAGCCTGAGACACCGTGTCCTCTTTCTGCTGGCCGGCATATGGCTTCACCCCTTGGATTGACGAAGGCTCGTCCAAGCCCTGCAACACGGCAAACAGCACCGGAAAGGGGGGAGCAGACATTTAAACTATATGAACACACATGAGTCACCGCTCTGGCCTGCAAACCCAGCCTCTCCTCGCACTGCTCTGCTCCCGCGGCCCCCCACGGGCTCCAGGCTGCTCTGCCTCCACGTGGAGATGCGCATCACAGCACCTGAAGAGTTAAAATTGTATGTGTGCGGGTGTAAAAAGTTAAGCTTAAGCTTACAGGTTTAAACCTTCCTGGTACAGCTGTAAAAATAAGACAGAGTGAAGTAGCACCTTGACAGTAGGGACTCCATTTTGGAGCACTTGAGACT
Organism: Oryctolagus cuniculus; assembly: GCF_964237555.1. Lineage (NCBI taxonomy): Eukaryota > Metazoa > Chordata > Mammalia > Lagomorpha > Leporidae > Oryctolagus > Oryctolagus cuniculus. The sequence goes on along the minus strand of NC_091442.1, from coordinate 24,851,359 downwards.
CCATTCTGAGAAAGCACCCCCCCACCGTGAGACTCTGGTCTGAAACTATGATCTCAAATAGTCGGACAATAGCAGTGCACTACATCACCCTTGGCAACGCACAAAACCCCCCTAGCATGATTGCTCAAACTTAAAAGTAGAAAGGTTGCACCTGGGTTACCTGGGCTAATAATAAAGATGTGATTTGTCTGTGTCTTACATTAATGTCAAGTCCTAATTGCTAATTGTAATATTGTAACTGGTATTGTCAAGATTATGATAAATATTAATTTCACTTAGGTTTTGGGTTATGTTGACCCCAGTAACCATATACTCTCTTTTGATTTTATGTACTCTCTTTTGATTTTAGCAACCGTGCATAGCAACCATGTATTCCCCCCTTCCCGGTTTTGCAGTTTTTGCCTTTATAAACCCTAACCTTTGGTTATTCGGGGCTGCTCTGTTCATGTATGATCAGACAGCCCCAGCATGCTGGATAATCAATAAATCTTTAACCCTTTGCTGGTTGCATGAGAGAAAAGTCTCTTGGAGTCGTCCCTCGGGCAGTGGGCTTTTTCAGACTCTAACACACCTTTGCACCGGCTACACCAGATGTGTATGCCGGCGGGGGGGGGGGGGTACCTGTGAGCACGGGACAGTGCCACATGCAGCCGCGAGGACCCTGCTCCCCTGGGGGCCCAGGCCAGCACCCCGGCAAGCAGGGCCACCAGAGCATATCCCGCCTCATTTCAGAACTGCCTGCTCTGCCAGGTCTCTCCTTGGGGGAGCTTCATTTCTGGGCAGGAGGGGACACCTTGCTGGACGCATGCACCTTCCTGGGCCACGCCCCTCCCTCTAGAGTGTGGCCTGCCCCCACCTCTGTCATCACAGGGAGGGATGCCGGGCTGCCCTTGGTGGCACTCCAGCTCATGCTCCATGGTAACAGCCCGGGCGCACGTGAGCTCTGGGGGAGCAGAAACCACCTCTGCTTATACAAACACTGAGCCAGGCAGGCCTGTGGTATAACTGGAGCTACATCGGGGAGCAAGACAGGGAAGGGTGGGGTGGTAGAAGGCAGGATTAGACAGACTGGTGACTCAAAAGCCCCCTGTGGACTATCCCCCCACCCTAAGCGTGGTGCCCTGGATCAGGTCTAAAATTCACACTTACCTTGCTTGTGCGCAACGAGCTAAGGGTTAGCGGGGTCCTGCCGTGAAACGTTTCAAAAAGACCATCGTCTAGGAGCACACGCAGAGGCTGGGCTGTGCACCCCAGGGCCGCCTGACCTCTGACGTCAATGTTCCACACCGAGACAGGGGCTATGGAAGGAGCCATCTGTGAAAGATGCCCCACCTCCAAGGCCTTTCTTCGACAGTGAGCGTGGGGGCAGTGGGGAGGGGCCGAGGCAGGGCCTCCTCCGGGCAGCCACTCCTAAGGCCACTCTCTGCTGCGCAGCCGCAGAAACCCAGCAGCCCCTGTCTGTAGGGTCAGTGTGGTTCTCCTCCAGGACTACGCTAAGGATGTTCCAATGCTGGGGGCCCCTGTGGGGGATCCGGACTGAGCTCCGGGCTCCTGGCCCAGCCCTGGCTACTGTGGCCGTTTAGGCAGGAACCAGCAGGTAGAAAACCTCTCTCTCTCCCCATCCATGTCTCTGTCTCTCTACCTTCCAGATACAATGAAAATGAGTTCCAGGAAGTGGGGGCTGGTAGGGGCGTCCTTGGGGTCCTCCGGCTCTGCATGGTCTGCCCGCTGCCCTCCCTCACCGGCAGGGAGCTGTGCCCCAAAGCCGCTTTCTAGCAGACAGGGGTCCCTGCAGGTCTGCCTGGTAATGACGCACAAGGAATCCCAGGAGGTCCTGGGAAGCCCACACCCTCGGCCATGGGTGGGATGCAGCAGCCAGGCCAGGCCCGCTGGGTGCACCTGCAGGGAGCCCTGAGCTCTCTCAGGCAGGAAACCCTCGCTGTGCTATTGTGTGTTCTGAGAAGTGGGCGGCGACTGCCCCAGCTCTTTGGTGGGACAGGGAGATGCTCTGCTTTTAGAGCCAGGTAGCCCTGAGTTCCAACTGCGTGTTCCGCTGTCGCTCGGAACCTGTGGGAGTCTCGCTTTCCTAATCCGCGCACGCCCCCGAGCCCAGGGAAGGGGTGGGCAAAGCGCAGGCCCTGGCCAATGAGGAATGAGTGGATGCCCTCGCCTGCCACTACCTGGACCAGCCAGGCGTCTGCTTGGAGTGGCGACCTGGGGGAACCTGCAAGCTATGCCCCCTGCAGGACTGGGGACCAGGGGAGTCCTGCCTGGGGTTCTGCCAACCAGGCCCAGATGCCCGGCACAGCAGGGCGCCCGTGGTGGTGCCCAGGGAGCCGGCAGAGCAAGGCCCCCTGGCTGCACTGGCCACTGACCCGGAAGTGAGGCTGTGGCTGCCTGCACGAGCCGATGCTCCCATGACCAGTTCTGGCTGTTGGCCCTCTCTGGCCAGACCGCAGGGGTTAGATGAGGGCTTCCGGGAGGCAGTGCCACCCATGAAGAGTCTTGGGGAAGAGGGCGACGCTAGGGGCTGTGTGGGAAGGAAGGACACCAAGTCCTGCGGAGGCTGGGGCACCCAGTGCCGCGCGGGCAGTCCCCAGGGCCTCTCTGGTGAAACGGGTTCACGTGCTCCCTCTGCTGGTTGCGCAATAACAGCTCAGGCCGGGGAGCCGGGCATGGATTGTTAGCTCTGCGCCTGGAGCCCGGAGCGCGCCGGATCTCGGTGTTGACATAACAGTGGCGGAGCGTTCGTATTTCACCGTATCTTTGTCAGTAAATGGACACTTTTATTTTCAATATTTACTCTGCATGGCCGTGAAATGAAGTCCATTCCGTTGGAAAGGCCAAAGGTGCCCAATTAGGGAATCAGTTGTAACAGGGATTCAATAGACTGTTTTCTGAGCATTCAAGAGAGAGAAAGAGATAAATGCTTGTGGTTTCCAGCCGGGTGAAAATACAGATTTTAGAATTGAGTTTGGTTGGAGTCACAGCATTGCAAAAAGCAGATTGGAAAAACAGCCTGAAAGGAGACACGGAAACTTGACCAGCGCCTCTGTTAGGGGCGACTCTCATTTCTCTGTGTTCTTGGGAATGTGGCCGCGGATCTCGCCAAGCAGGGCTGGGTCGTGGATGGCTGGAGCTCAGCTTGGCCGGAATGTTCTCTGCTCGGCGCCAGCCTGCCATGGGCGCTGGACCTGCTCCTGCCACGGCAAAGGCACACAGCCTCCTGGTACAGAGTGGCCGACAGCGAGGCTGGCAAGTGCAGAGAACAGCCCAGAGGTGGGGCTTCCGACTCAACGTGGAAGTGGGTGTGGTCACGGAGGGCTTCCTGGAGAAGGCACTGATTGAACTGACAAGACTGAAGGTCGTCAGGGAAGGGAGAGGAGAGCATTCCAGGCAGAAGTGACCAAAGGCTGGGGTGGGAATCAGGCGAGGCTGCCGCCGCCTGCGGGTGCGGGACCAAGTGGAGAGCAGGACCTTGAACATCTCCCTGGGGACGAGAGGATGGAGCTGCTGAGCCCACAGGTCCAGAGGTCTTTCCGTTTGGCAGCTCTCGAAAAACGAGGCCCTAGAGAGCTTCCACTTGTGTGGATTCCGTTTATCAATATTTGCCATCAAAGAAATGAACACAGAGGTTTCCCTCGATACAGATACAGATATAGATATAGATATAGATAGCTGTAGGTATAGAGATCTGTAGAGATGTCTGTCTCCGCTTGGACAGAGTGAGAGGGGAAAGGCGGGCCAGTGGCGGCGTTGACTGGCCGACCTGCAGACTGCACACAGGACCATCGGGTGAGGCACTAGGGAGCCACAGCGGGTTTCAGAGCTGGGGAGAGGCCCTCCCACTGGGCAGTTTCAGGCTGTGTGCCAGGTCAGGGATGAATCAGGTGTCTAGAAGGAGACAAAGGCAGAGGTTGGGCAGCTGAGAGATGCGAAATGCAGCCGCAGAGAGGTCGCTGGGGAAGGGGAGGTGAGCCCTGGACCTGGAGATAGGTGGCGTCTGGGGAACGGATGCTCCCGAGAGACGGCTGGCCAGAGGAGCCCTTCCCACGGCTCCCTCGTGGCCCCCTGGCCACCTGGGGGCCCCCAGACCAGGCCGGGGAGGGGGCAGAGCAGAGGGCCCCGGGCCTGCACCCACTCAACCAGGAGGGAGACAGCGGTGCGGGGAGGAGCGAGCCCTCGCTCTGTTTCAGAAGAGGGAGCGAGTGCTTCTCTTTGGTCCCTGTCTGCAGCAGGGCAGAGCCAGCGCGGCCATTGCTGGGCTGCTAACTGCCCCCTCCAGCCCGGTCTGTCAACCGAAGGCCTGCGGCGCGGCTGCACGGGGAGCGGCTGAGCTGCTCTAGAAGCTGTGGCCTTGGCTGTCGCCACCGCGAGCAAGCTGGCCAGCAGCCTATGGCCCCGCAGTCGCAGGCCTCGCTATCTGCCCTCATGAGTCAACATTTATGTCCAGGGACCGGCGCTGTGGTGCAGCAGGTAAAACTGCCGCCTGTGATGCCCACATCCCAGATGGCAAAGGTTCGAGTCCCGGCTGCTCCACTTCTGATCCAGCTCCCTGCTAGTATGCCTGAGACAGCAGCAGAAGATGGCCCAAGTGCTTGGGCCCCTGCACCCACGTGGGAGACCAAGATAAAGGTCCAGGTTCCAGGCTTTGACCTGGCCCGGCCCTGGTCATTGTGGCCATTTGAGGAGTGAACCAGCAGATGGAAGATCGGTCAGTCTCCGTCTTCGTCTCTCCCTCTCTCTGTAAGCACCTTTCAAATAAATAAATACATTTAAAAAATTATGCACAAGGGGCCAGTGCTCTGGTGTAGCCAGTAAAGCTGCTGCCTAATGTGCCCACAACCCAAATGGTCACCAATTCTAGTCCCAGCTGCCCAACTTCTGATCCGGCTCTCTACTATGGTCTGGGAAAGCAATAGAAGATGGCTCAAGTCCTGGGCCCCTGAACCTGCGTGGAAGACCCGGAAGAAGCTCCTGGCTCCTGGCTTTGAATTGGCACAGCTATGGCCATTGCGGCCATCTGGAGAGTGAAACAGTGGATGGAAGACCTCTCTCTCTCTTTCTCTCTTTCTCTCTCTCTCTCTCTCTTTCTTTCTCTCTCTCTCTCTGCCTCTGCCTCTCTGTAACTCTGCCTTTCAAATAAATAAATAAATCTTTTTTTTAAAAAAAAGTATGTCCAAGCTGAAACCTGCTGTGGACGTACAGCTGTGTTCATAACTGTGAAAGCTCAGGAGCCATCAAGTGGGTGGCACACCACGGACACGTGGACCAGGGGGTGTTATTCGGTACTGAGAAGCAGGTGCCAGCCAGCCGAGGGGACCGGAAGGGCTGTGAGTGCTCGTCAGCTCATGCAAGCGGCCCTCGGGAAGCCAGCAAGTGCCGCCACGTGGCATTGTGCAGGAGGCTCAGCTATGGGGCTGGTGCAGATCAGTGGCTGCAGGGGTGGGCACGGAGGGTGGGTGCTGCAGGGAAGCGCGCTGGCACCCACAGCAGCGGCAGACGCGTGTCATCACACCCACAGCCTGGGCGCCGCGAGAGAGCCGGTGTGTGAGCCCCGCCCATCGGTGACCACGAGGCACCCACAGGGCTTTGCCGGCCGACGCAGATGCAGCGCACTGGAGAGCGGTGCTGACAGGGGAGGGTGGGGAGGCCCGGGGGCATATGGGAAGTCTCTGTACTGTGCTTGTGAACCCAATACTGCCCTTAAAACAATCAAGCTTATGTTAAAAAACAGCAATAAAAGAGCCTTCTATGGGGGAGGCTGCGAGCCTGCCCTTCCACTTGATCGAGCCCTTGATCCGCCTGCCCTTTCGGCCTCCCCTGCTGGCTCCCTCGACCGGCTCTGCACGAGGACAAGGGGAGGACAAGGAGGGAGCGTGCAGTGAGGTGCTGGTGGCTGGCCCGGAACTGTCCGGACATCCACGCGCTCCCGGACCGAGCGAGAGGAGCCTTCCAGCGCCACATACGTGGGAGGCAGCGAACATCGGGGCGCGAAGTCAGGCCACAGTAGTGGGCGTGGCCCTGGGTCTGCAGGCTGGGTGCTGGGGCTCAGTGTCGCAGGGCTTGCAGCAGGGGAAACGAGGCGAGGTGAGCTGGGGAGACAGCATCAGGGGGCAGGCGTGCCCCTGAGGGCTGCCCCGGCAGAGGCAGACGCCAGACCTCAGAACAAGGGCTGGCCAGTGGCCAGTGTCGGGCTCTGGGCTCCAAGACAGACTCACTTCCGCTGGGTGGGTGTGCAGGCAAGCCTGGAGCAAACCATTCACTGCATGTTCTAAGGGGAAGATGGACACACAGAGCGCTCCTCTCCGCTGGGGCACTCCCCGAAGGCCTGCAACCAGGCTGAAGCCAGAGCTGAGAGCCCAGTGCAGACCTTCCCCGTGGAGGTCAGGGGCTCGCCTCCCTGCCTGCCGTGTGTGCACCACCAGGAAGGCGGGGACTGGTGCATCTTGGGCACCGCACACACACTCCCTCCCGTTCATTCATACTGAACTTGGATTTGCAGGGCCTTCGCTGTCTTCCAGGGGGGCCATCAGGGCAGCTTGAGCAAAGGCCCTGAGGCAGCAGGGAGCCGGGCACTGCAGGGGAACAGTGAGTGGGCGGCAGTGGGCTCAGGCTGCGTTTGGGGCTGATTGGTGAGAGCTTCTCTGGCACTGCCCAGTCTCTGCCCGGAAAAGCACAGCACTCAGCTGTCCCCGCTGTCCCTTCAGAGCGCGGCCACAGAGAGACCTGTTGCTGACCGCAGCGACGCGCCTGTCCCGTCTCTGCCCGGTCCAGGGCTGTTTTTTCCTTCAATCGAAGCCAGGAGCCAGGAGCTTCTCCGGGTCTCCCATGTGGGTGCAGGGGCCCACGCCCTTGGGGCATCTTCTGCTGCTTTCCGAGGCTCGGTAACAGGAAGCTGGATCAGAAGTGGAGCAGCCGGGACTCGAACCTGCACTCACATGGGATGCCAGCATTGCAGATGGTGGATTAACTGGCTGCGCCACACTAGCCCCATGTGAGCATGCATTGTTTGAGACATCTGAAATCCTTGCTGTCTCAGTCTGTTTCTGTTGCTATACCAAGATCCTTAGACGGGGCAACTTACAAGTGCTAGAAACTTCCCTGTCACAGTGTGGAGGCAGAGAATCCAAGCCCAAGGCGGCAGCAGTCGCTGTCTGGTGAAGGCTTGCTCTCTGCTCCCAAGACCCTGCAGTGTCACAAGGGGGAAAGGGTGGAAGGGGGCTTCCTGTGGCATGGGGCAGGGGTGGGGGCTGGGAGGGCCAGGGCAGCCCCTGAAACCTTGCAATGAGGCCCTAATCCCAGACTCGGGGTCCGGGGAGGGGGGCGGGCAGAGTACTCACAACTTCCTCACCAGCCAAGATCCCCTGGGAGTCCCCCGGCCTGGGGCAAGGCCAGCACTGCTCTCCTGCTGGAGTGGGAGCCCATGACAGACAGCAGGTGCCATGGGCCCCTGACAGCCTCCGTGAGACAAGGGGACAGCCAGCCCCACCCGGGAGGACGCTCTGTCCCCTCTTGGCTGGCCCCAGCTGCGGCACAAGGCAGAACCAGAACCACGTGCGATGCTGCTGCAGACTTAGCACCGGGACCTCGGCAGAAAGTGTCCTCTCTAAGTCTTGGTTTCTCCTCTGTAAGGTAGAGCTCGGACTCACTCCTACGGCACGGGCACGGGGACTCGCTCAGCTCTTGGAAAACGATGCCCATTGAGGCTACTGTTGCTGCAGAAGGGGAAGCGGAGCCATGGCCAAGGTCAGCCGGCCGTGGCGTCCCACTCAGAGCCCCCGGGCCCCCACTCAGCTGTATGGATGAGGAAATGGGCTCAGGGCAAGGTGGTGGGTGCGAGAGCTGCACCCACGGCCCTTCTGGCGTGCGCCACACACTGCCTGCCTCGCCAACTCCTGATGCGCGCCAGGGACAGCCTCACACACGTTGTTGACCTGCCCCGGGCCCTCCAGGCAGGGCTGTTTGATCTGGAGGCACCAGCTGGACATGCGGTCATGGAGGGTGTTTCCTCAGCTCCCCGGCTCCCCATCAGCAGGGCCACATCTGCCCCCTGGGGAGATCACTCAGCATTTATAAAGCTCACCTGGTCGCACAGCCCATCAGCATCCAAGCAGCGGACTGGAGCAACCCACAGGACACCAGAGACAGCCAGGTAGGCACAGACACCCGACAATCTCACTCCAGCCTCCCTTTCCATCAGATGTTGAGTCAAACTCTACTCTTGACAAACACGGTCTGTTAGGAGTTGGTTTGGTTCTAGGGCAAAACATCAACAACGACAGCTTTGACATGATGAGAAATCCACAGGTGAGCTGTGGATCCTGCCAGCTTGTCCCTCTGCCACCCCTGGGCTGTGGCTTTCATCCTCATGCTAAGAAAATTGTTGCTGAGCTCCATCCATCATGTCTTATATCTAATCTGGAAGGTACAGGTGAGGAGCACAAAAGCGTAACCCCCCTAGCTGGGTCAGGCTCTTTAAGGAGCTGTTCAGAACGACTCCACTTGGTTCTCCTGGGCCGGGCCTGATTGCAAAGAACTTGGGGATGACGGGTTCTTTGTGAGGCACATTTCTGTTAGCAGATGTGAAAGGATTCTATAAAGAAGGAGGGGGGAACGTGCAAGCCCCCCACCCCCGGCTTCCGTTCCCTTGCTGTGTCGGCGCTTGTCTCAGAGGGCGGGGCTGTCCCCAGGGCTTTGTGTGTCCCCAGGGGTCAGCGTCCAAAGGCTTCCCTGGTGACCTTCTCCCCTCCTGGCTCCGCTAGTTGCCTTCTACCCAGGGCAGTGTCGGGACCAGGGAAGAATTAGGAGTCCAGAATTGCCTTTCATTGTTGGATACGCAGAGTGACCTGTGAACGCAGGATAGAGTTCAGTACACACAGCTAGAAGGCAGAGAGTGGGATTCTGGCCTCACTCTGCACTGAGCCTCGATTTCCTGCCTGCAAAACGGACATGGGGGGTAGGAGTTAGTCCACGTGAGTCCTCCACGCTCCTCTCCCATCCCCGAACCCCTGTATCTTCATGCAGACTCTCAGAGTGGCCCTAAACTGACCCTGGTTACCTGGGGTCCCCCATAGGTAGTGCCCCAAGACACCAAAGGGCTTGTGCCTCCTTATTACACTCTGTGGGTTTAGCTTGCCCGGCTGTCTGCCTAGTATTTGAATTTTAAGCCGCTGGGTCCACTATATTATTATATATCTGAGTCTGTTGGTCTCTGTTCATTGGCCTTTTTTTCTTTAAATATTTATTTATTTGAAAATTAGAGTTACACAGAGAAAGGAGAAGCAGAGAGAGAGAGAGAGAGAGATCCTCCATCTGATGGTTCACTCTCCAATTGGCCGCAATGGCTGGAGCTGCACAGATCCGAAGCCAGGAGCCAGGAGCTTCTTCCAGATCCCCCACATGGGTGCAGGGGCCCAAGGACTTGGGCCATCTTCTACTGCTTTCCCAGGCCACAGCAGAGAGCTGGATCAGGAGTGGAGCAACCAGGTCTCGAACTGGCACCCATATGGGATGCCAGCACTTCAGGCCAGGGTGTTAACCCACTGCACCACAGCACCGGCCCCGGTCTTTTTTTTTTTTTTTTTTTTTTTTTTCTTTAAGCATTCATGCCTTGTAATTTTTTTTTAGGTGCTGGACATTGTGAGAAAAATTGCCGAGACTCTGAATCTTTTCCCAGACAGGAAGGAAGACACCTGTGGCCTAGACTTATTTTTGACTCGAGGAGAGCTGTTTTGGCTTTGCTCCTGCTCCTAGAGGGCCCTTCCCTGCCAACTCACAAAGATGAATCCTTAGAATTAGCAAATAAGATTCAGTAACATGATAGCAATTGGCCACACACAAAGGGTGCTGTGCTAAGTGCATGTGGAAAACTGACCACTGCAAGGGTGCTGTGCTAAGTGCCTAGGAAGAAGCTGAGAGGCAGGGGTGAGGCTGCGGCACCTGCAGCTCCCTGGTGAGGGAGCCGGGGCTCCACAGACCCAGGTGGCCCAGTTTCCCCAGCAGGCAGGCAGCAGAGCGGGGACCCCAGCCCAGACCTGTCTGACCCTGAAGCCGTGGCAAATTCCACGTGTGCTCGTGTTCAGATGGGCAGCGTGCAGCCCGCACAACATGGGCACGTGGTGAAGACAGGGGCCCACATCCCACAGCCCCGCAGCTGGTGGGAGGGCAAGGGCTTCAGAGACTTCCTTTTTTTTTTTTTAAGCAAGATTTATTGAAGTCAGAAGCCTCCAGCCAGAGTGGCCTGCAGGGAGAGGCCACTCGTGTTCCTGACGCTCCACAGCCTCTCCCTGTGTAGGGAGCAGCCCTGCCGGGAAGGCGGGAGCCACGTGGCAAAAGCCCGCATGGCCGGCTCTCCAGGGCATGAATCTGGGTGGTGCAGCCTGGGGCAAGTGACTTCAACTGGGGACCCTCCCTTTTTTGCTCTGTACGGGAGGAAAAAGCACGTCCCCTCTTGCACCTCACGACACCGTCTGTAAAATGGGTGTAGGTGAAATGAAGTGAGCCCTGTGGCCGCTGCACCCAAGCTCTGGAAGACCTGTCTCTCTCTATCCTGCTCCCCCGCAGGGGCCCAAGATGCTGGTGGTCTCCGCCCTCCTGCTCCCCTGCGGCCTGCTGGCCTTGGCGTCTGCTCAAGGAGACCCGCCTGCATTTTCTCCCCAGCTCACCGACGGTGAGACCGCCCTGCCTCGGGCCAGGCCTGGCCGGTCACAGCCCCTAGGACTGCCCTCGAAGGCCGGGCCAGGAGCCAGGGCCGCTTCTGTTCTCACAAGCCTGGTGCCCAGGACACGGTTCACCCCGCCAATCATTCACTGTCCCGGGCGGGGCTCCATGTAGTTCTCTTTCCCCGGCCTCCCGGCTTTCCTGTCTCCTTGCCCTGCTTCACTAAGGGTCACCGTCAAGGGGCCCGCACGCACCGGCCCCCGCCCCGCGCACCTGTCTCGCCACCCGCGCCCACTCCCATCTTGCCCCAGCGGCCTCGCCAACGCGTCAAGCATGTGCCTTTGCGGTCCCCTCTGCCTGGAGCACTCTCGCCCTCACCAAGGCTGCCTCCTTCCCGGCCAGGCCCTGCTCATGGCTCACCTGAGCGGAAAGGCCTGCCCTGACCTCCCCAGCCTCGCCCCCAGGACCCCAACCTCCCCACCAAGCAAAACCTAAGGGTGACACCTCGCCCAGCCTGCAGAGCCCATAGCCTTGACCAGTGCCCTCTCTGATTGGCCAGTGCGCACCTGACTGGCCACTGGAGACTTGGGAAGCAGTCCTGATCCTGCACGTCCCCTTCCTCCCGGCGTTACCATCTGTCACCCCCATCCCTACCAGGCTGCAGCGCCAGGGGAGCAGGGGTCTCCGTCTGCCCTCCCCGGGGCACGCCCAGCTCTGGCCCAGCCCTGGCACACTGCAGACCCCTCCCAACATTTGCTGGATGATCGACCCTAGAACTTGGCCCAGCACCAAGCAGGCCAGAAAGAAGAGAGGCACGAAGAACAAATGCGTGGGTGGGGCGTGCCCAGAGGTCAAGCCTGCACCTGGGGGGTCTCGGGCGTCTGGGGGTCTGACTGGGATCTGGGGGTCCCTGCCTTCTCTGCAGCTCTGGCTCAAGGACTGCTCCAGGAGGGCCTGCTCACCAGGCTGCAGACGGGAGACCTGCCGACTCTGCTGGACTACTTCTTCAAACACAGATTGAATCTCTGGGCAAAACCCATTCACCCACACAGGGATGACAGAGATGCTGAGTGAGTGGCCTGGAGGGCTGGGCAGGGGGCTGCCGGGCTCGCTCCGTGCTTCCTGACTTCGCAGAGACCCTCAGCTGAGGGCCCTTCCAGCTCCGATGGCCTGAGACCCCCTGGCTGGGAGAAATTCCCACCCCAGGGAGAGACAGGAAACTGGGGCGGTGCTGCAGGGGACACAGAGGTACTCGGTGCCCTAGCCTGGGAAGAGACCCGCAGCTCCAAGCACGCCAACCTCTTCCGCTCTCTCGGCCTCACCCTTGCCCCTGGTAAATGGGAACCCCGACCTCTGCCCCTCGGCTGCAGCGTGCACGTGCTCAGCACCGCTCCCCAGTCCCAGCGAAGGCAACAAAACAGCAGAAATAGCAGTGACAATCATGTGGTCATCAACAGAGGTGATGTCATACGTTAGACAGACCGCCGGGGCCGGCGCCGCGGCTCACTAGGCTAATCCTCCACCTAGTGGCGCCTGCACTCCGGGTTCTAGTCCCGGTCGGGGTGCCGGATTCTGTCCCAGTTGCCCCTCTTCCAGGCCAGCTCTCTGCTGTGGCCAGGGAGTGCAGTGGAGGATGGCCCAAGTGCTTGGGCCCTGCACCCCATGGGAGACCAGGAGAAGTACCTGGCTCCTGCCTTCAGATCAGCACGGTGTGCTGGCCTCGGCGGCCATTGGAGGGTGAACCAACAGCAAAGGAAGACCTTTCTCTCTGTCTCTCTCTCTCACTGTCCACTCTGCCTGTAAACACACACACACACACACACCACAAAAAACAAAAAAGACGGACCCTGGGTGGGTGTGGAAGACCCGGGTCCCTGGTCTCGCTCGCGTGTCGGAAACTCCTCCGCGACTCCGCCTGCGTCCCCTGTCTCAGCTGCTCCCCAGCCCGCTGCATCTTAGCTAAGGGCACTGCATCCAACGGTGGCTCTGACCAAAAATCTTGACATTGTCCTTGGATCCTCTCTGTCTCTCTCCTTCCTCTCCATCTCCCTCTTTCTCTCTCTCTACCCAAACACATACCCAGCCTATCAGCAAATCAACTACTCTGCTTGCAACACAGACCCAGGCATCTACCCACCATCTCTGCCCCCTGTGGCTCGAGCCCCCGCCATTGCTCCCCCCACCCCCCGACCTATAGCCCCGGACCATCCTGCTTCAAGCCCCAGGTGGCCCCCTCCTCCATTCCATTCTGCCAGCATCCAGAAGAATCTAAGAAGTAAGTCAGGGGGCTGGCGCTGTGGCGTAGCAGGTAAAGCTGCCACTTGCAATGCCAGCATCCCATATGGGCGCTGGTTCAAGTCCTGGCTGCTCCACTTCCGACCCAGCTCCCTGCTAATGTAAGTAGCAGATGATGACCCAAGTGCTTGGACCCCTGCCACCCATGTGGAGTTAAGCCGGGTCCAGTGCCGGCCATTGCGGCTACACTGGGAGTAAAGCAGAGGATAGAAACTCTCTCTCTCTCTCTCTCTGCCTTTCAAATAAATAACTAAATCTTAAAACAAAAAATCAGAGCAGATTCTTTAACTCCTTTGCCCCCACCTCCTGATGGCCTCTCACTGCTCTCAGAGCCAACCCCGAAGTCCTGGCCATTGGCCAACGAGGCTCCACACCATCCAGCCCCAGCGACCTCCCACCTCCCCGTTCCCTTCCGCCCTCACTGCCCAGCAGCCACACTGGCCCTGCTCAGACACAGGTGCCATCCTCAGGACCTCATACCTGTTCTGTCTGCTGTCTGACCCTGTCTTTTTCTTTTTTATTATTTCAAAAATTTTATATTTATTTATTTGAAAGGACGAGAGAGGGAGCTCTTCCATCCATGGTTCACTCCCCAAATGCCCACACCAGCCAGAGTCGAGCCGGGCCAAAGCCAGGAGCCCAGAGCTCCATCTGGCTCTTTCGTGTATCTGTTTATTCCCGTCTGCTTGGTGCTAGGCAAGGGCTGGGCAGGAGCATGCGGAGATGCATGGTGGCGAGAGCTTCTTTTCGCTCAGGGCTGTGTCCCCTTGCGGGAACCACGGGAACTGTGCAGGTGGCATCGTGAATGCACCTGCTCTGCCCCACAAGGAGCAGGGCAAGGTCCACCTGCAGCCAGAGCCACACCCTCCCCCTGCTGTGTGCTGTCTCCACCCAGGGTGCTCCTGCAAGAGCCTCGCCTCCTTCAGCTGTCCCTGGACCGCAAGCCTGGGAGCAGGGAGGTCACCCTGACCATCCCGCTGGCCTTCACTATGATTGTGAAGTAAGTAAGCCGCAAGGCCGGGGCAACACCCAGGGTGGTACGGGTGGGAGGGGCTGGCGCAGGCGGGCAGGGCTATGAGAAGCAGCCAGACCCATAGTGAACTCAGCAACAGTCTTGTGTGGTCCGGGGCAACCCCCTTGCCCTCTCCAGCCCCGGGGCACCCTGCATGCAGAATTAGGAGCCTGCAGAACCTTGGCTGCTTCAGACCTGGGCCCCTCTCGGGGAGGAGGCCCCTCGGTCCACAGGTCTCCCTGCTCTTATGCCCCGAGTGCCCGCTTCCACCTGTTTGGACTTCACGAGCCCACTCGGCTGTGATGGAGCATGGCTCAAGACCAGAACACAGAACGCACTCTGGCAGCCCAGCTGGGAGGTCGCCGTGGGTGTTTCCTGGGTGGTCTGTGCCTGTGTTTCCAGGGAGGGCAGGTGCCCCTCAGCTCTCCACAGCCTCCCCCGCTCCCTGTGCAGCCAGGTCCTCATCATCCTCCCTCATTCCCGTCTCAAGCCCAGGCCTCATGGCCATGGAGTTGGAAACGCTGAGGAGAGAACTGTCCAAGGTCCCATATAGCTGTCCCCTCCTGCCCCATTCTGCCGGGTACCTTAGACCTGACTTCTCCCTTCCTAAGTGTCCCCACAGCCAGGGGTAGTGGGTGTCATTATACAACCCGAATGCACGCCCCTCTGCCTTGGCCACAGGCCAGACACATGACCTGGAGAGGCCAAACCTGTTCGTAGGCTCGGCCCAGCCTTTGGAAAAGGAAGGACTGACTAGGAGTGGCTGTGTGGCTCGGCAGTGGGGCCACCTGCATGGCGTACTGGAGCGTCTGGCTTGAGTCCACACCCTGCTTGCCTCCCAGGTTCCTGCTAACGCGCGTGCAGGGAGGCAGGTGGTGCTGCAAGTACTTGGGTCCCTCCACGTACCTGGGAGACCCGGATGGAGCTCCTGGCATTTGGCAATGGCTGGACCAGCCCTGTCTGTTGCAGGCTCTTGGGGACTGAACCAGTGGGGAGCCAACCTCCCTCACTCTTTTTCTCCCACTCTGCCTTTCAAATAAAAATAAATTTGACAGGACGTGCTCTCAGTGGAGTGGTTTAGAGGGTTCGGTGCAGACACGGGGACCCTGATTCTAGAAGCAGGTGGGGGCACAGCAGGCGCCGAGGTTCTCTCCCCCAGCCTTACGCTCCCCTCCCCAGTAGCTTCTTGATCCTCGACACCATCACAACCGAGATAAGGTCAGACATCCACGTGCAGCTGGCTCTGGAGAAGAGCTCAGACGGCAGAGACCGACTCACCTCCAAGGACTGCAGTGTATCGCCCGAGGCCGTGCGGATACAGACAGAATTCTTGTGAGCTGCCCACCTTCTCCCTCCCTGCCCCGCGGGTTAGCAGGAGGCCTCTGGGAGGTGAATGCTCTCTTTCTTTGAAATTGTATTGTGGGGATGATGGTGTCGGTGACTTGAGCAGAAGTCCCCCGGGAATACCGAGAAGGAAGCGAGCGAGATCCCCTGCCTCTCTGTGGGCGTGGAAGTTACTTCTAAATCTTCTGCTACCATAAATAACCCCTGAACACTTTGGCTTAAGAAGATTTACTAAAAAGAATGATTTCCTGACCATAGGCGTCTAAGGTCACTCACAAGGCAGCCACAGCTCTAAGACTTCTGGGTTTCGCCAAGCCACTCCCCAGACACCCGTCTGCAGAGCTGCCCCCCGCCCCGGGGAGGGGCACATCTCGAGCTGGCTCTGGCCCAGTCCTTCCCATTCTGTGATGTCCCCCCTTTAGGGCGGTGTCCTCAGAGGCGTTGCCCTTTTATTAACTGCGGTTTTATCGCTTTCTTCCAAATTTAGCATTTTCCAAGAATTTCTGAATTGAGGCGGGGGCCAACACCCATTCGCTTTATACCCTGCCGTCTCCACTCGTGAGTCCATTATTCTGACTCAGTTCAGCTGTCCAGGTTTCCAGAGAGACCTGGGAAGGTGTGGAATCCTTTCTGAACCCTTGCACATCTGGTCCTAGCATTTCCTCCCCTGGTAGAACAGGCCAGGCACAGCGCCCCCTCCTGGAGAACAGCGAGGAGCCCCTCCCCAGGCCTTTCTCTGCTGGGAACCTGGGCTCCAGGCTGCAAGCCTGCGCTCAGGCGCTTTCCATGCAAGCTCTTGACAGAGTGAAGCCGTAAGCCCTGATGACTCCAGTAGCGTTGAGGAGGGCGAGGTGCTGGAAACGGCAAGATCACTTTATGGAGGCAAAAGGAAGCAGGCCAGAGCAGCAGGGCAGGGCCGCGTCCTAGCTTGCTGACGACCTGCAGAGTAGCTGTTAAGTGATTCCGGGTCACGGGGCCAAGCAGTGATGTGGAGAACTTAATCTGTTTTGCCAGTGTCCTACCTCCTAAGCTTAGAGACCATCACTTAGCGATGCGCATTGAGAGTTTCGCGAAGAGAGCTCTGAGACACCTGATCGCCCGCAATTTGGAAGAAACAGTGAGTGCAGAACCCAGGTCCCTTCCGTTTTTGAGCCAAGCTCACGTGCGGGGGGTTGGAGCTTCTTGCTGCAGTGGGAGGGGGTGGCGAGTGGGAGGAGGTGACAGGAAGGAGGGTCTGGATACAAAGCGGCGCACGGGGAGTCCCACCTCTGCCGCCAGGCACCCGACAGTCATCGCTCAGCTCTTTAAGTCAAAATCAGCACCTGCGTGACCACAGGGCTGGGTCTGCCCAAGCTCTGTTCCTGCTCTGTAAGATGGGCGTGGGTGGTCACAGAACGCACAGCCACCCTCAAGACGCACACAGGCACTGTGCTAACTGTCTTAATATCACGCTTCAAACAATCTCATACTCGAGGTTCTCAGGTGCCCCTGTGTTCCAGGTTCAACAAAGCGTTCCAGAGAGGGCCACTGGTTTGCCCGAGTCCCCCAGCTGCCACGTGGCTGAGCTGACCCAGGGCAGTCTGTCCCCAGTCCCTCTGGCTGGGCTGGCTCAGGGGAACCTGCTGCGGTCACCTGCCGCAGGCTCCACGCAGAGCCTTCCTCCAACCCTGCCTGTCTCCCTGTCTTGCAGATGTGTCCTCTGATCAACAGCTGGCTCTACAACCTGGATCAGCGCTTGGTCAATGAAATCAGTAGGTCATGGAGGTGCAAAGGGCCAGGAGCACTCCGGGAGGAGGCTGCCACCCCTCCCTCACCCCTCCCACTCCTCTCCCGAGCCTCCCCCCACCACGACCCTTGCAAAGCAGCTCCCAATACCTCAGCTGACCTTTGATGGGGGAGGCCCCGGTGCCAAGGCCAGGGTGAAGCTCGGTGCTCGAGTAGACCCTGACCCCCACCACTAACTAATCCTATTTTGGTCCCAAAAACCTAGAGATGCTGAGCTATGATCAAACCAGCCCGATTACCCTCCTCTTAAATACTCCATGTTGCATTAAGAGCAGAGAATCAGCTTGGTTTTAGCCCATAAAGAAAACCGTCTCCTTCCAGTCGTCTCTGCTCCAAGCGTCCCATATCTGTCAGAACCCAAAGGAACAAACGCAAGATTTGTTCCTTTTAAAGATTATTTATTTATTTATTTATTTGAGAGGTAGAGTTACAGAGAGAGGGAGAGACAGAGAGGTCAGTCTTCAATCCACTGGTTCACCCCCAGATGGCCTCAAAAGCCAGAGCTGAGCTGGCCCAAAGCCAGGAGCCAGGAGCTTCCTCCAGGTCTCCCACACAGATGCAGGGGCTCAAGCGCTTACTTGGGCTATCTTCCACTGCCTTCCCAAGCCATTCGTAGAGATCTGGATTGGAAGAGGAGCCGCTGGGACAGGAACCTGTGCCCATATGGGTGTTGGCACTGTAGGCGGAGGTTTAGCCCAGTACACCACAGTGCCGGCCCCATGAATGCAAGGTTGAATCTCAGGGGCTGGGGTTTCTAAAGCTCCCTTAAGTGGTTCTCCTCGCCAGCAGTTTTCTGGCCTCTGCTCACGAACCTCCATTGATAAGGAGCTCACCGCGTATGATGATGGGGAGCTTGAGGCAGTTGATAGAATGAGCCTTTAAACTCCCAGGGCCTGCGTCCCATGCTCACCCATAGGAAGTGTGAGCTGGCAGCTGCACCGACACCCTCACCCTGCTGGAGAACCTCCTCTTTGGGGCAGGTGGCCAGGCAAACGGGAACCTTGCCTGCTGTAATGCCAGCTTCCTCCACTGTCTCACTCGTAAGCAATTAGCTTGGGAGGAAGTGGCCATTCCCAGCCTATGGATAAAGGAACCAAGGCCCAGGAATTGTCCAAGATTACTCAGCTAGAAATACCAATGGCAGCTACGTGCTGACCCAGTGCTTTGCTTCCCAGACCCTGGGAAGGCTTGACAAGCGTTAGCTCAACCAGCACACGTAAGCACCCTGGGAAGTAGGTATTATCACTGTCCCCGTGTGTCGGAGAAGAGGAAACAGACCCGGAGCGGGTAAGAATGCCTGCCGTGCTCCCGCGGAAGAGAGTGGCAGAGCCAGAGCCAGAGGGACTCCACGTCCGTCCCCGCATTGCCTAAGTGCAGCTCCGTCAGCGAGACCGCCCGTGGCAGCCAGTGACAGAGCTCCCAGCCCCAGTCGTCTGTCTCCAGGCCTTTGCCCAACCCCCCAGCCCTGCCCTGCTCCTTCGGCCTCTGATCCTCCCCCACTCCCACGACTGCAGGCTCTCTTCTGCATTCCAGGCACGGTGCTGAGAGAGGACAGCTCCCAGGACAGTAGCGCGGGGGCCGCAGATGAAGGAGCCCCGTCTGTCCTACACTGGTGAGCCGTGCAGCACATCCCATTCACGTTAGGGTCACTATCAGTGTGTCACTCACTCACTCATTCATTCATAAAGAGTAAGCAAGCAGCTGCTCCATGGGAGGCACTGTTCTAGATGCTGGGCTGCGGCAGGGGGTGGGACGGACTGGGAGTCTGATCTCCTGGAGCTGCCTGGGCAAATGGACAGTGAAGGAGGGAGTGACCCACAGCCAACTCAGCTCCAGAGGGTGGTGGGTTTGATGAGGAGAAACCCAGCCAGGAGCATGCGAGGAAGGGGACGGGGTGGAGGCAGGACAGGCGCCATCAGGTTAATAATAGAGCCAGACAGAGGCTCCTGAAGAAAGAGAGCTTTCAGCTGAGTCCCGAATGACAAGGCAGAAGACGATGTCCCAAGACCCAAGAGGGAAGCAGCGCAAGCCAGGGGGTGGCCAGTGCAAAGGCCCAGAGACAGAAGCAAGCGAGTTTCCTTTTTAAAGTAAAAGAAAAAAAATTGTTTAAGTCGGCTGGATTATGGCAGGAACACAGTTATAGAAGGCATTTTTATTTATTTTTATTTTTTAAAAGATTTATTTATTTATTAGAAAGTCTGAGTTACATAGAGAGAGAAGAGGCAGAGAGAGAGAGGCCATCCAGTTGCTGGTTTACTCCCCAAATGGCCGCAACAGCCGGAGCTGTGCCCATCTGAAGCCAGGAGCCAGGAGCTTCTTCCAGGTCTCCCACGTGGGTGCAAGGGCCCAAGGACTTGGTCATCTTCCACTGCTTTGCCAGGCCATAGCAAAGAGCTGGATTGGAAGTGGAGCAGCTGGGTCTCGAACCAGCGCACATCTGGGATGCCGTCTCTGCAGGGGAAGGATTAACCTACTGTGCCACAGCGCCGGCCCCTTTTTATTTTTATTTATTTTTAAATTTTATTTATTTACTTGAGATGTAGAGTTACAGACAGTGAGCAGGTGAGACAGAGAGAAAGGTCTTCCATCTGCTGGTTCACTCCCCAAATGGCTGCAACAGCCGGAATTGGGCCAATCCAAAGCCAGGATCCAGGAGGTTCCTCCAGGTCTCCCACACAGGTGCAGGGGCCTAAGGACTTCACCCACCATGCCTCAGCACAGACCCCGGTATTTGCCTCTTACCATCTACATATAGTGGGGGAGACAGAAAAGAAACAAGTAGGAAGTCAGATAGCAGTGAATATTATGAGTGCTGTTTGGTTAGATTTGAGATAGTGACACATGAGCAGAGGGTGTTCAGCACAGAATAGTGGCAAATATATGAGAAATGAGTCAATAATGACATTTCATTTTACACAATCCTCTCCTTTTCTCTGAAAATAGCATCCTTGTAAAAATGCCTTCTAAGGGCGGTGCTGTGGTGCAGTAGGCTAATCCTTCGCCTGCAGAGCCAGCATCCCAGATGGGCACTGGTTCTAGCCCAGGCTGCTCCACTTCTGATCCAGCTCTCTGCTGTACTCTGGGAAAGCAGTAGAGGATGGCCCAAGTCTTTGGGCCCCTGCACCCATGTGGGAGACCCAGAAGAAGCTCCTGGATCTTGGCTTCAGATCGGTGCAGCTCCAGCCATTGCGGCCATCTGGGGAATGACCCAGCAGATGGAAGACCTCTCTCTCTCTCTCTCTCTCTCTCTCTCTCTCTCTCTCTCTCTGCCTCTGCCTCTCCATAACTCTGCCTTTCAAATAAATAAACCAATCTAAAAAAAGAGAGAGAGACAAATACCAGGTGCCAGAACTACAAAGATGAATCATTTATATGGCACCTGAACTCCAGAGTCCCCAGTCTGGGAGGGGATAAAACAAATGAACAGGCAATATCACGTGCAGTAAGATGTTCTGGTGGAGGGTCTATGGCAATGGGAGGTGAAGCCCAGCAGCTTTGCCAAAGGCTTCATGGAGGAACCGTGATTTCAGCTGGGTACTGCAGGATGACTGGGTTTCATCATGGGGGAAGCCATGGGCTGCAGCATGACAAGCACACTGGTGTGAGGAGGATCTGGCACTCGGGACAATGCAGAGATGCTCTAGGGGTCAGGCCACAGGGTGTGGGGGTGGAGGCACCCCTCCCTTCTGAGAAGTATAAAAGTGTAGGGAGCTGCACACATACTTTCTGAGGACGAGGGTGTGTGTGATGGATTGAGCCACTGAAAGGAGGGTGCAGCCATGACGAGGGTGCATAAGGAACTAGTGGGAAGTACACACTAGACCCCATGTCCTTGGGTTGGTGAATTCAGTTATGTAATACTCTAACCCAGTGCTGTGCAATAGAAATAGAACATGAGACACTCACGTAACTTTGCCCTTTCTAGCAAAGACATTTTTAAAAAGAAAAGCAAATGATGTTTTTAGTCATATATTTTATTTACCCAATATATACAAGCAATTGACATAAAAATTATGAAACACTTTACATCCTATTTTTGTGCTACGTCTTTGATCTGATGTGTATTGTATCCTGAGAGCATATTTCAGTTCCGACCAGCTGCATATCACATTCTAGTAACACATGTGACTAGTGGCTACCATACTGGATAGTGGCGCTGTAACTAAGTCAATCCATCTTAATTGATGAGAGGGAGTCCTGAGTATGAGAGAGAAAATGTAGCTCAGGGATAGGCGATGGGTGGTTCAGCACCATGGACAGCAGACAGCGGCACCAGCGTGGGCGCCTCTGTGCTGCAGAGGTGCGAAGTGGACTAACAGCTGGATTCTCTCACACAGACGCGGGTCCTGCTCGCTGATCTCCATCGGATGTCCTTGGTCTCCAGGTCTCCAACTGCTCAGATCACGTTGATGATTCAGCCACTGGGCCCAAGGACCCCCTACTTCCCTGGGAATGGAGGCTCTCTCCGCAAATCCTCACCAGAACCCACATGCTGATTCCACATAATCTTCCAATAAATGATTTGCAGCCTGTCCTGCCTACCCAGTGCTGTGTGGTGGAGGCCATGGGCATCAGAGACTTGGTAGCTCGAGTCGTGGTGGCAAAAGGTGGGGGAGGATGCCTGGGTCAACTCCTCCGTTTCCTCAGAGACATTTGAACTCTCCACAAAGCTAAGGAGCACCACTTCCCATCTTGCTCTGATGTTTTCTGATCCTGTGACCTTGGGTAGTTCTGTCTTCTTGGCCACAGCCTCCTCACTGGGCAGTGAGGGTGTTAGTCTCATCCCCTGAGTGTCCCTAGGCAGGAACAGTCTACAAGGCTTGTCTTGGCCCCGGAACTCCTGTTTTCTTTCCCATATCACCAAACCTCTCAAGACATGTGGTTATTCACTGCCTCTACTTCCTCACCTTCATCTACTGCTCAATTTTTTCATAACTGATTTTCCCTTACTCCTGAAAATAACTTTCTCTACATCACACACGTCTTCCTTAGTGTCCAGCACCAGGGAACCCTTGCCCAGCGCCCACACTCCTCGAGTCATGTCACAGTCAGCACCTTTGAAAAGGACTCCAATTACTCCCCATCTACTCCTCCTCCTTTTCTTCTTCATTGCTGCTTTAAAAAAAAAAAAAAAACTTGACTTATGCCTGGCACTTGTCTACACCCGTCACAGCATCCATCACTTACTCTTTCAAGCAGGTTGTTGGTTAGGCAGCTTTTGCCTCTGGGTTCTAAATACATCTTTCTGCACTCCATTTTTTGAGGCTGGGCCTGGAATCCTGCAAATCACACAGATTCTTCACTGCTTGTGAGAGTCGGCCAACAGGTGTTGCGATGAGTGATTTCAAGGCAGAAGAAGAGAAAACTTTGTTTACTGCCTCTTCCTCTAGGTGTCACCCTACAATGGCTTCTCACTGAATCAGGGAAAGGTGGTTTGAGTTTATACATTGTTTTTCCTTTTAAAATTTTTTAATTATTTGGGGCCAGCACTGTGGCACAGCAGATTAATGCCCTGGCCTGAAGCACCAGCATCCCATATGGGTGTCAGTTCAAGACCTGGCTGCTCCACTTCCGATTCAGCTCTCTGCTGTGGCCTGGGAAAGCAGCGGAAGATGGACCAAGTCCTTGGGCCCCTGCACCTGCGTGGGAGACCAGGAAGAAGCTCCAGGCTCCTGGCTTTGGATCAGCATAGCTCCAGCTGTGGCAGCCAACTGGGGAGTGAACCAGCAGATAGAAGACCTCTCTCTCTCTCCCTCCATCCCCCGTGTAACTCTGACTTTCAAATAAATAAATAATTTTTAATTATCCATGTATTTTTATTTGAAGGGCTGGGGGAGGGAGACAGAGAAGAGAGAGAGAGAGCACACATGAGAGAGAGAGAGAGAGAGAGAGATTTTTCTTCCATTGGTTTATTCCCTAAATGCCTACCATAGCTGCTGCAACTGGGCCAGGGTGAGGCCAGGAGTCCAGAATTCAATCTGGGTCTCCCACATGGATGTCAAGAACCTAAGTATTTGAGCCATCACCGGGTGCCTCCAAGAGCACACGTTAGTAGGAAGCTGAAATCGGAAGTGGAACCAGGACTCAAACCTAAGCCCTCAAACATGGGAAGCAAGCGTCCCAAGCAACATCTTCACTGCTGCGCAAATGCCCGCCACTGCTTTCCTTTTAGTGCTCCCAGAACAGCCTTATCAGGCCCCTTCTGCAAACCACGCCCACCAGGAAAATCCCCCTCTTTGATGTTTAGTGTCCAGTTTCATAGGACCCCTCCTGCAAGACCCTGAGGCCAGAATCAGCTGCACAGTCTCAGTTTCCCCAGGTTCCTCCCTGACTCTGGAAGGCTCTCCCAGCCCCCAAGTCTTCTCTTTGCACTGCAGTCCTAGAGCCAAGAGCACTCGTGGCGGTTCCCATCTCACGGCCGCTCGGTGTGATTCCTTCACTTTTTCAGTCCTTCAATATTAATTGATAATTTCCTCATGTTAATTATTCCTCAAAATAAGTGTGTGCTTTCCTTTTTCTCAATCAGACCCTGATCAGTACAGTACTTGGTACCAAGAGCTGTTCCAAGAACCCAAGGATGGTGACGCATGGAACACAGGGGCATCGCGAGCGAGCCAAGTAGCACTGTGATCAGACCTCAGAGAGCACTGCTTGAAGCCACTTCTAAAGGAAACGGTGGCTGCCACACTCAACCATCTGGCATTCCTGGTGTCTACAGCAGGATGGCGTGGCTGTCTCCAAGCAATCTGGAGTCCTTGTGGAAGTGCATCTCCATGGAACACAGCCGGTGTGTTTCTGTGGTGGTAATAAAGGAATTGGTTCTTAAGGTCGCGAGGCTGATTCCCAGAAAATAGAAATTCAGTTTAATTCCAGGGTCACATAATTACCTTGGAATCGAATCTACAGACTCAGCACGCCACCCCAGAAAAGTCAAGACATTTGCTGGAAAGGACTGGGGCTCTGAGACTCGGAATGCGCACATCTGGGAGAATTCAGACCTTGAATCCCAGAGTCACCCTGAGCTTCCATTGCCAACAAAAGTACCCTTCCCGCCTGCTCTGAGGACACGGCCTTCCCCGCCTCGCCTGCTCTGTGGCAGCTGCAGGCTCAGCAGTCTTTTGGCAGGGAGAGGCCCATTCCCTCAAAACTCACCCCAACCTCCCCTTGCTGCCAATAGACCCATACTGAGGTTCACAGCTCAGCATGCTCCCTGGGGACAAGAAGCAAGGAAAAAGTCACCTGCAGACTCCCAAACAACGGCCATTTCCCCCATCTCTGTCAGCACACATGGGGACCGTATGTGGCAACTTACTCTAGGGATGTTAGGCCAAGGAATGCGCCCACTTCCCCCGTGGATGGGTACATTCACCAAAGCCCTTGGGTCTCCCATAAGGTCACACAGCTGGAAACGGCTTCAAAAGTTTACTGTGGAGGCTGCCGGAAACAGAGGCCTTCACTCAGTAAGGCTGGGATGCCTGAACTTCCTGACGATAACAAGATGTAACAGACAGCAGGAATGGGCTGGCCGTCAGAACCCTGGCCCACCAGACTATCCGGCAGTCGCTAATTAATCTCAGGTCCCTGGAAATGGAATAGATTATCCACGAAGGCCTGCGAGGACGCACTTGATCTGTGCCGGGGCAGGTGTCAGACCCCAGACCCCACCGCTCTTCCTTCTGGTCACACTGGCATTCCGGTTCTTCCCACAGTGATGTTCAGCTCAGCTCACTCCAACTTCAGAGCTGGAACGTGCTGCCTGGAACACCCCGCTGCCCCATCTCCTCGTGGCTCCTATCAACACCTGCAAAGCTCCACGCCCAACCTTGTAAAGGGGCCCCTCCTTCCCCGCTCCCCGCCAGGCAGCTTCTCACTGTTCCATCTCATTTCCTTCATAGCTCTCAGCACCCTGCAAAATCTCTCTTCAGTTCCTTATTATCTGGGGCCTGGAATGCCGGTTCAGTAAACACAGGGGTTCTGTCTGTGCTGATTGTTGTTGGGCCCAAGGAAATGCCCAGTAAAACCTACGGTCCCCAAGGCCAGCGCCGCGGCTCACTAGGCTAATCCTCCGCCTGCGGCGCCGGCACCCCAGGTTCTAGTCCCGGTCGGGGCGCCGGATTCTGTCCCGGTTGCTCCTCTTCCAGGCCAGCTCTCTGCTGTGGCCAGGGAGTGCAGTGGAGGATGGCCCAAGTGCTTGGGCCCTGCACTCCATGGGAGACCAGGAGAAGCACCTGGCTCCTGGCTTTGGATCAGTGCGGTGCACTGGCCACAGCTCACTGGCTGCAGCGGCTATTGGAGGGTGAACCAACTGTCCACTCTCACTGTCCACTCTGCCTGTCAAACACACACACACACACACACACACACACCATGGTCCCACATAGAGATATAAGTCCCACAGTGCTACACACTGCACAGCAGGAGCGGGACATCCCTCTCCACTCACACAACCCCTGCTAAGGACAATTCCCCAATCCCCAGATCCAGATGCAGAAATGGAACTTCACAGCCATTTTCAGGATTTTAGGATTAGGGGCCGGTGCTCTGGCGTGGTGGGTAAAGCCATCACCTGCAGTGCTGACATCCCATATGTGAGCCAATTTGAGTCCCGGCTGCTGCACTTCCAATCCAGCTCTCTGCTGTGGCCTGGGAAAGCAGTGGAGGATGGCCCAGGTGCTTGAGCCCCTGAACCCATGTGGGAGAGCCCGAGGAAGCTCCTGGCTCCTGGCTTCGGATCAGCTCAGCTCCTGCCATTGCAGGCATTTGGGGAGTGTGCCAGCAGATGCAAAACCTCTCTCTCTCTCTCTCTCTGTCTCCCCCTTTCTCTGCCTGTAGTTCTGCCTCTCAAATAAATAAATAAATATTTTTTAAAAGAATTTAGGATCACTTAAAGCAAAATGAACAAATTTGGGGTGACACGTATCACCAAAAATTGGTAAAAGGAGGGCTGGGATCCAAAAACTGAGAGAGGAGGGACAAAGAAAGATGTGGCCCCTCTGAGAAACCGGTAGGAAGCAGAGAGGAAGCCAAGGTGTGCGAAAAATGAAAAATAACCATAGGAATACGTAACGGAAGCCAGGAGTGATCTAAATGAATAACGGGCCTCTGCTCCCCACACTTGGACTGAACCCCCTGCGCCACCCCCAGTGGGCGCTATCGCTGCATTCAGCGCCCGCCCTGGAGTCAGAGTGAGGCTTCGCCCCCTCCACTGGAGGAGTCAGGGGTGGTGGTCCGGGGGAGGGGCTGGAGCAGCCATGGAGCCCCCGGTGCCAGCCACCAGGGTCGGGCGCCTGTGTGCCCAACCTGCTGGGCCGCCCGCAGAGCCGAGCAGGGCCTCAGGGCGCCGACCTCTCACCTGGTGGATCCAGCCTAACCTGTCTTCCTTTAGTCCCCAGCCCAGTGAGGCCTTTCCGGTTCCCTCTGCCCGGCACACCTGCTTGCCCGCACTGGGTGCAGATGTCGGCTTCCGGGGAGCCCCTCCCCAGCCCTGCTCTCAAGTGGGCTCCCAAGTGCACGCCGCGCTTGTCTGGAGCCCCCCGACTGGATCTTTCTTTTGAGTGTGCCGACCCCTCGCTGCACCTAAATGCCTGGAGAGCCAGATGCCTGGGCTGGGACCTGGCCGGCTCTCAGTGAACACAGGTTGCATGAGTGGATAAATCAGCTTCGCCCAAGCCAGACTCCTTGAGAGCCAGTTACCCAGAAGGCCACAGTTGCCCTGTGGTGCCAAAGGGCAGGGCTCAGGGGGTCCACGGGACCCCAGGACTATGAGCAGCATCGTCTCATCATCTGCCTTTTTCATGAAGACAAACCGAAGTTTGCATCGCCTTTCCAAAATGCCCCGAAAAGGAAAAGCCAGTTCTGGGGGAAGCTGGCTGGGAGAGGGAAGCGGGGCAGAGGCTCAGATTGATGACAAAGACGGGGGGAGCAGAACACCATGATTTGTGAGCTCTGACCGGGCCTGGCTCCCTCACTGAAGCTCTGGGGTCTGCACTGTTCTCTCACCCACCAGGGGAACTGACTCCACCAAGAAGGCAGCCGAAGATGGCCCAAGGGCTTGGGCCCCTCTCTCTCACATGGGAGACCAGGATGGAGCTCCAGGCTCCTGGCTTCAGCCTGGCCAAGCCCAGCCATTGCAGCCATGTGGTGGTGGAGGGGGTATTCAGCCCATGGAAGATCTCTCTCTCTCTCTCTCCTCCCTCCCTCCAGTGCACCTCTGCTTTCCAAATAAATAAGTTAATCTTTTTCTCCAATGGCTGCTATGGCTGGCACGCTGTGGCTGGCGCACCGCGCTGATCCGAAGCCAGGAGCCAGGTGCTTCTCCTGGTCTCCCATGCTGGTGCAGGGCCCAAGCACTTGGGCCATCCTCCACTGCACTCTCAGGCCACAGCAGAGAGCTGGCCCGGAAGAGGGGCAACCAGGACAGAACCCGGCGCCCTGACTGGGACTAGAACCCGGTGTGCCAGCGCCGCAAGGCGGAGGATTAGCCTATTGAGCCGTGGCACCGGCCATAAGTTAATCTTCAAAAAAAAAAATAAATAAATAAAGGCCAGCGCTATTGTATGGTAAGGTAAGCCTCTGCCTGTGGTTCTGGCATCCTATATGGGTACTGGTTTGAGTCCAGCTCTCTGCTAATGTATCTGGGAAAGCAACAGAAGATGGCCCAAGTTCTTGGGCCCCTGCACCTGCGTGGGAGACTTGGAAGAACTCTGGCCATTGTGGCCATTTGGGGAGTGAACCAGCAGATGGGAGCTCTTTCTCTCTGTCTCTTATTCTCTGTCTGTAACTCTACCTCTCAAATAAATAAATCTTAAGAAAAAAAGAGAGAGGAAGAAGAGACTGAGACGGACCCAAGCCCTGATCTGTGAGCCACCGGGCTCCACACGTCCTTGGCTGCAGACCCGGCGCTTGCCCCCTGAGCACGGCTGCCTCATCCCTCTGGGCACGCAGCCCCCTGCCCATCTACCCGCTCCGTACCGTCCTTCCGTTCAGCTCCGGGGCCTGAGATGAGGCGGGACCCACAGCTGCGCCCACCTCTGTGCCCAGACGTCCAAGGCCAAGGACAACAGCCCTGTGCTCCCGGCCGTGCCCACTCTTCTCCAGTTTTATTGACAAAAACTAACAAATTCCAAGCGGTTACACAAGACCAGGAAGGCTCGCGAGGCGCATCTGGAAGAAACTGAGATTCTACAAACATCCCCGAGGGGTCATGAACCCTGAGAAAGGACCTGAAGTGACGGAAAACCAACACCCTGAAGCTGGGCGCCAGCACGGGCTCTTAACAAAAGCAGAGGGCGTTGTCCTGGCCCTTGTCCAAGAGGGACCCTGCGCATCCCCTCGAGCCCAGGAAGCGGCACAGGACAGGGACAGAGGCCTTTGTCTCAGAGCACAGCGGTGGCATTGAAGAGTCCAGACTCCAGCCTGCGCGGCTGCAGTGGAGCTGGTGCGGAAGCCAGAGGTGGGAGGTGAGGCCCCGGGGTGGGGGAGGGCTGGGGCCCCCGGGGGGCACGGCTGGGGTTGAGCCGCTTTTCTATGCACGATGGGGAACGCGGAGTGACGGCTTGGGCTGCCGTGTGCAAAGGAGGCAAGCGCAGAAGCTGGGCACCTGCCGGTCACTCAGGCCGCGATGGTGGTGGCCGAGGAGCTGGCGGGCGTGGTCAGACTCTGGAAGCCACTGTGGGTTTTCTGACAGATGGGCTGTGGGAGATGAGGGAAGGGGAGCCCAGGGTGATGCCAAGGCTGGGGCTGGGACAACGGGGTGGTTCGCAGAGCCGCTCTCAAGCCGGTAAGGACAGGGGGCTTGGAGTGAATTCCCTCTGACCCCCAAGCCCAGAACTCCAGGGCGAACCTGGGCTTCAAGCACCTCTGTTCCCCTCTAAATCTTATCAGAAAGTTCCGTCCACCCTGCACCTTTCCTTCACACGCTCGTGTCATCAACAAACACGGATGCGTACCTGCCCCGCGCTGGGCAGCGGGGTCTCCAGCACTTCAGAGGCCCCAGTCTGGGCTGCTGGAGTTGGACGCCCCTGTTTAGGAAGCTGGTGTGGAGGGGTGGCCATTTGGCAACGTAGTTCAGGCACTGCTTGGGACACACCTCCAGCTCATGTTGGAGCGCCTGGTTCCAGTCCTGCCTCCGCTCCCCATTCCAGCTTCCTAACGCAGACCCTGGGAGACAGCAGGGGAGGCGCAGGTACTTGGGCTCCTGCCACTCATGTGGGAGACCCTAATGGAGTTCCTGGCTTCTGGCTTCTGTCTGACCAAGCTCTAGCTGTTGCAACCATTAGGGGAATGAACCAGCAGATGGAAGATCTCTCTCTTCTCTCCCTCTCCTCCTTCTCTCTCTCTCTCTCTGGATCTCTGCCTTTCAGATAAATAAATAAATCCTTTTTTAAAATTTTTTTGTTTTTTGACAGGCAGAGTGGACAGTGAGAAAGAGAGACAGAGAGAAAGGTCTTCCTTTGCCGTTGGTTCACCCTCCAATGGCCGCCGCGGCTGGCGCACCGCACTGATCCGAAGCCAGGAGCCAGGTGCTTCTCCTGGTCTCCCATGGGGTGCAGGGCCCAAGCACTTGGGCCATCCTCCACTGCCTTCCCAGGCCACAGCAGAGAGCTGGCCTGGAAGAGGGGCAACCTGGACAGAATCCGGTGCCCTGACCGGAACTAGAACCCGGTGTACCGGCGCCGCAAGGCGAAGGATTAGCCTAGTGAGCCGGAAAGAAGAAAGCAGCCTGAGACACCGTGTCCTCTTTCTGCTGGCCGGCATATGGCTTCACCCCTTGGATTGACGAAGGCTCGTCCAAGCCCTGCAACACGGCAAACAGCACCGGAAAGGGGGGAGCAGACATTTAAACTATATGAACACACATGAGTCACCGCTCTGGCCTGCAAACCCAGCCTCTCCTCGCACTGCTCTGCTCCCGCGGCCCCCCACGGGCTCCAGGCTGCTCTGCCTCCATGTGGAGATGCGCATCACAGCACCTGAAGAGTTAAAATTGTATATGTGCGGGTGTAAAAAGTTAAGCTTAAGCTTACAGGTTTAAACCTTCCTGGTACAGCTGTAAAAATAAGACAGAGTGAAGTAGCACCTTGACAGTAGGGACTCCATTTTGGAGCACTTGAGACTCCATTCTGAGAAAGCACCCCCCCACCGTGAGACTCTGGTCTGAAACTATGATCTCAAATAGTCGGACAATAGCAGTGCACTACATCACCCTTGGCAACGCACAAAACCCCCCTAGCATGATTGCTCAAACTTAAAAGTAGAAAGGTTGCACCTGGGTTACCTGGGCTAATAATAAAGATGTGATTTGTCTGTGTCTTACATTAATGTCAAGTCCTAATTGCTAATTGTAATATTGTAACTGGTATTGTCAAGATTATGATAAATATTAATTTCACTTAGGTTTTGGGTTATGTTGACCCCAGTAACCATATATTCTCTTTTGATTTTATGTACTCTCTTGATTTTAGCAACCGTGCATAGCAACCATGTATTCCCCCCTTCCCGGTTTTGCAGTTTTTGCCTTTATAAACCCTAACCTTTGGTTATTCGGGGCTGCTCTGTTCATGTATGATCAGACAGCCCCA
The DNA here is from genome assembly GCF_964237555.1 of Oryctolagus cuniculus. NCBI lineage: Eukaryota > Metazoa > Chordata > Mammalia > Lagomorpha > Leporidae > Oryctolagus > Oryctolagus cuniculus. The sequence continues at coordinate 24,820,681 of NC_091442.1, read as the reverse complement.
ACATGCTGGATAATCAATAAATCTTTAACCCTTTGCTGTTTGCATGAGAGAAAAGTCTCTTGGAGTCGTCCCTCGGGCAGTGGGCTTTTTCAGACTCTAACACACCTTTGCACCGGCTACACCAGATGTGTATGCCGGCGGGGGGGGGGTACCTGTGAGCACGGGACAGTGCCACATGCAGCCGCGAGGACCCTGCTCCCCTGGGGGCCCAGGCCAGCACCCCGGCAAGCAGGGCCACCAGAGCATTTCCCGCCTCATTTCAGAACTGCCTGCTCTGCCAGGTCTCTCCTTGGGGGAGCGTCATTTCTGGGCAGGAGGGGACACCTTGCTGGACGCATGCACCTTCCTGGGCCACGCCCCTCCCTCTAGAATGTGGCCTGCCCCTACCTCTGTCATCACAGGGAGGGATGCCGGGCTGCCCTTGGTGGCACTCCAGCTCATGCTCCATGGTAACAGCCCGGGCGCACGTGAGCTCTGGGGGAGCAGAAACCACCTCTGCTTATACAAACACTGAGCCAGGCAGGCCTGTAGTATAACTGGAGCTACATTGGGGAGCAAGACAGGGAAGGGTGGGGTGGTAGAAGGCAGGATTAGACAGACTGGTGACTCAAAAGCCCCCTGTGGACTATCCCCCCACCCTAAGCGTGGTGCCCTGGATCAGGTCTAAAATTCACACTTACCTTGCTTGTGCGCAACGAGCTAAGGGTTAGCGGGGTCCTGCCGTGAAACGTTTCAAAAAGACCATCGTCTAGGAGCACACGCAGAGGCTGGGCTGTGCACCCCAGGGCCGCCTGACCTCTGACGTCAATGTTCCACACCGAGACAGGGGCTATGGAAGGAGCCATCCGTGAAAGATGCCCCACCTCCAAGGCCTTTCTTCGACAGTGAGCGTGGGGGCAGTGGGGAGGGGCCGAGGCAGGGCCTCCTCCGGGCAGCCACTCCTAAGGCCACTCTCTGCTGCGCAGCCGCAGAAACCCAGCAGCCCCTGTCTGTAGGGTCAGTGTGGTTCTCCTCCAGGACTACGCTAAGGATGTTCCAATGCTGGGGGCCCCTGTGGGGGATCCGGACTGAGCTCCGGGCTCCTGGCCCAGCCCTGGCTACTGTGGCCGTTTAGGCAGGAACCAGCAGGTAGAAAACCTCTCTCTCTCCCCATCCATGTCTCTGTCTCTCTACCTTCCAGATACAATGAAAATGAGTTCCAGGAAGTGGGGGCTGGTAGGGGCGTCCTTGGGGTCCTCCGGCTCTGCATGGTCTGCCCGCTGCCCTCCCTCACCGGCAGGGAGCTGTGCCCCAAAGCCGCTTTCTAGCAGACAGGGGTCCCTGCAGGTCTGCCTGGTAATGACGCACAAGGAATCCCAGGAGGTCCTGGGAAGCCCACACCCTCGGCCATGGGTGGGATGCAGCAGCCAGGCCAGGCCCGCTGGGTGCACCTGCAGGGAGCCCTGAGCTCTCTCAGGCAGGAAACCCTCGCTGTGCTATTGTGTGTTCTGAGAAGTGGGCGGCGACTGCCCCAGCTCTTTGGTGGGACGGGAGATGCTCTGCTTTTAGAGCCAGGTAGCCCTGAGTTCCAACTGCGTGTTCCGCTGTCGCTCGGAACCTGTGGGAGTCTCGCTTTCCTAATCCGCGCACACCCCCGAGCCCAGGGAAGGGGTGGGCAAAGCGCAGGCCCTGGCCAATGAGGAATGAGTGGATGCCCTCGCCTGCCACTACCTGGACCAGCCAGGCGTCTGCTTGGAGTGGCGACCTGGGGGAACCTGCAAGCTATGCCCCCTGCAGGACTGGGGACCAGGGGAGTCCTGCCTGGGGTTCTGCCAACCAGGCCCAGATGCCCGGCACAGCAGGGCGCCCGTGGTGGTGCCCAGGGAGCCGGCAGAGCAAGGCCCCCTGGCTGCACTGGCCACTGACCCGGAAGTGAGGCTGTGGCTGCCTGCACGAGCCGATGCTCCCGTGACCAGTTCTGGCTCTTGGCCCTCTCTGGCCAGACCGCAGGGGTTAGATGAGGGCTTCCAGGAGGCAGTGCCACCTATGAAGAGTCTTGGGGAAGAGGGCGACGCTAGGGGCTGTGTGGGAAGGAAGGACACCAAGTCCTGCGGAGGCTGGGGCACCCAGTGCCGCGCGGGCAGTCCCCAGGGCCTCTCTGGTGAAACGGGTTCACGTGCTCCCTCTGCTGGTTGCGCAATAACAGCTCAGGCCGGGGAGCGGGGCGTGGATTGTTAGCTCTGCGCCTGGAGCCCGGAGCGCGCCGGATCTCGGTGTTGACATAACAGTGGTGGAGCGTTCGTATTTCACCGTATCTTTGTCAGTAAATGGACACTTTTATTTTCAATATTTACTCTGCATGGCCGTGAAATGAAGTCCATTCCGTTGGAAAGGACAAAGGTGCCCAATTAGGGAATCAGTTGTAACAGGGATTCAATAGACTGTTTTCTGAGCATTCAAGAGAGAGAAAGAGATAAATGCTTGCGGTTTCCAGCCGGGTGAAAATACAGATTTTAGAATTGAGTTTGGTTGGAGTCACAGCATTGCAAAAAGCAGTTTGGAAAAACAGCCTGAAAGGAGACACGGAAACTTGACCAGCGCCTCTGTTAGGGGCGACTCGCATTTCTCTGTGTTCTTGGGAAGGTGGCCGCGGATCTCGCCAAGCAGGGCTGGGTCGTGGATGGCTGGAGCTCAGCTTGGCCGGAATGTTCCCTGCTCGGCGCCAGCCTGCCATGGGCGCTGGACCTGCTCCTGCCACGGCAAAGGCACACAGCCTCCTGGTACAGAGTGGCCGACAGCGAGGCTGGCAAGTGCAGAGAACAGCCCAGAGGTGGGGCTTCCGACTCAACGTGGAAGTGGGTGCGGTCACGGAGGGCTTCCTGGAGAAGGCACTGATTGAACTGACAAGACTGAAGGTCGTCAGGGAAGGGAGAGGAGAGCATTCCAGGCAGAAGTGACCAAAGGCTGGGGTGGGAATCAGGCGAGGCTGCCGCCGCCTGCGGGTGCGGGACCAAGTGGAGAGCAGGACCTTGAACATCTCCCTGGGGATGAGAGGATGGAGCTGCTGAGCCCACAGGTCCAGAGGTCTTTCCGTTTGGCAGCTCTCGAAAAACGAGGCCCTAGAGAGCTTCCACTTGTGTGGATTCCGTTTATCAATATTTGCCATCAAAGAAGTGAAGACAGAGGTTTCCCTCGATACAGATACAGATACAGATATAGATATAGATAGCTGTAGGTATAGAGATCTGTAGAGATGTCTGTCTCCGCTTGGACAGAGTGAGAGGGGAAAGGCGGGCCAGTGGCGGCGTTGACTGGCCGACCTGCAGACTGCACACAGGACCATCGGGTGAGGCACTAGGGAGCCACAGCGGGTTTCAGAGCTGGGGAGAGGCCCTCCCACTGGGCAGTTTCAGGCTGTGTGCCAGGTCAGGGATGAATCAGGTGTCTAGAAGGAGACAAAGGCAGAGGCTGGGCAGCTGAGAGATGCGAAATGCAGCCGCAGAGAGGTCGCTGGGGAAGGGGAGGTGAGCCCTGGACCTGGAGATAGGTGGCGTCTGGGGAACGGATGCTCCCGAGAGACGGCTGGCCAGAGGAGCCCTTCCCACGGCTCCCTCGTGGCCCCCTGGCCACCTGGGGGCCCCCAGACCAGGCCGGGGAGGGGGCAGAGCAGAGGGCCCCGGGCCTGCACCCACTCAACCAGGAGGGAGACAGCGGTGCGGGGAGGAGCGAGCCCTCGCTCTGTTTCAGAAGAGGGAGCGAGTGCTTCTCTTTGGTCCCTGTCTGCAGCAGGGCAGAGCCAGCGCGGCCATTGCTGGGCTGCTAACTGCCCCCTCCAGCCCGGTCTGTCAACCGGAGGCCTGCGGCGCGGCTGCACGGGGAGCGGCTGAGCAGCTCTGGAAGCTGTGGCCTTGGCTGTCGCCACCGCGAGCAAGCTGGCCAGCAGCCTTATGGCCCCACAGTCGCAGGTCTCGCTATCTGCCCTCATGAGTCAACATTTATGTCCAGGGACCGGCGCTGTGGCGCAGCAGGTAAAACTGCCGCCTGTGATGCCCACATCCCAGATGGCAAAGGTTCGAGTCCCGGCTGCTCCACTTCTGATCCAGCTCCCTGCTAGTATGCCTGAGACAGCAGCAGAAGATGGCCCAAGTGCTTGGGCCCCTGCACCCACGTGGGAGACCAAGATAAAGGTCCAGGTTCCAGGCTTTGACCTGGCCCGGCCCTGGTCATTGTGGCCATTTGAGGAGTGAACCAGCAGATGGAAGATCGGTCAGTCTCCGTCTTCGTCTCTCCCTCTCTCTGTAAGCACCTTTCAAATAAATAAATACATTTAAAAAATTATGCACAAGGGGCCAGTGCTCTGGTGTAGCCAGTAAAGCTGCTGCCTAATGTGCCTACAACCCAAATGGTCACCAATTCTAGTCCCAGCTGCCCAACTTCTGATCCGGCTCTCTACTATGGTCTGGGAAAGCAATAGAAGATGGCTCAAGTCCTGGGCCCCTGCACCTGCGTGGAAGACCCGGAAGAAGCTCCTGGCTCCTGGCTTTGAATTGGCACAGCTATGGCCATTGCGGCCATCTGGAGAGTGAAACAGTGGATGGAAGACCTCTCTCTCTCTTTCTTTCTCTCTCTCTTTCTCTCTCTCTCTCTGCCTCTGCCTCTCTGTAACTCTGCCTTTCAAATAAATAAATAAATCTTTTTTAAAAAAAAAAAAGTATGTCCAAGCTGAAGCCTGCCGTGGACGTACAGCTGTGTTCACAACTGTGAAAGCTCAGGAGCCATCAAGTGGGTGGCACACCATGGACACGTGGATGAGGGGGTGTTATTCAGTGCTGAGAAGCAGGTGCCAGCCAGCCGAGGGGACCGGAAGGGCTGTGAGCGCTCGTCAGCTCGTGCAAGCGGCCCTCGGGAAGCCAGCAAGTGCAGCCACGTGGCATTGTGTGGGAGGCTCAGCTATGGGGCTGGTGCAGATCAGTGGCTGCAGGGGTGGACACGGAGGGTGGGTGCTGCAGGGAAGCGCGCTGGCACCCACAGCAGCGGCAGACACGTGTCATCACACCCACAGCCTGGGCACCGCGAGAGAGCCGGTGTGTGAGCCCCGCCCATCGGTGACCACGAGGCACCCACAGGGCTTTGCCGGCTGTGGCAGATGCAGCACACTGGAGAGCGGTGCTGACAGGGGAGGGTGGGGAGGCCCGGGGGCATATGGGAAGTCTCTGTACTGTGCTGTGAACCCAATACTGCCCTTAAAACAATCAAGCTTATGTTAAAAAACAGCAGCACAAGAGCCTTCTATGGGGGAGGCTGCGAGCCTGTCCTTCCACCTCATCGAGCCCTTGATCCGCCTGCCCTTTCGGCCTCCCCTGCTGGCTCCCTCGGCCGGCTCTGCACGAGGACAAGGGGAGGACAAGGAGGGAGCGTGCAGTGAGGTGCTGGTGGCTGGCCCGGAACTGTCCGGACATCCACGCGCTCCCGGACCGAGCGAGAGGAGCCTTCCAGCGCCACATACGTGGGAGGCAGCGAACACCGGGGCGTGAAGTCAGGCCACAGTAGTGGGCGTGGCCCTGGGTCTGCAGGCTGGGTGCTGGGGCTCAGTGTCGCAGGGCTTGCAGCAGGGGAAACGAGGCGAGGTGAGCTGGGGAGACAGCATCAGGGGGCAGGCGTGCCCCTGAGGGCTGCCCCAGCAGAGGCAGACGCCAGACCTCAGAACAAGGGCTGGCCAGTGGCCAGTGTCGGGCTCTGGGCTCCAAGACAGACTCACTTCCGCTGGGTGGGTGTGCAGGCGAGCCTGGAGCAAACCATTCACTGCATGTTCTAAGGGGGAGATGGACACACAGAGCGCTCCTCTCCGCTGGGGCACTCCCCGAAGGCCTGCAACCAGGCTGAAGCCAGAGCTGAGAGCCCAGTGCAGACCTTCCCCGTGGAGGTCAGGGGCTCGCCTCCCTGCCTGCCGTGTGTGCACCACCAGGAAGGCGGGGACCGGTGCATCTTGGGCACCGCACACACACTCCTTCCCGTTCATTCATTCTTGAACTTGGATTTGCAGGGCCTTCGCTGTCTTCCAGGGGGGCCATCAGGGCAGCTTGAGCAAAGGCCCTGAGGCAGCAGGGAGCCGGGCACTGCAGGGGAACAGTGAGTGGGCGGCAGTGGGCTCAGGCTGCGTTTGGGGCTGATTGGTGAGAGCTTCTCTGGCACTGCCCAGTCTCTGCCCAGAAAAGCACAGCACTCAGCTGTCCCCGCTGTCCCTTCAGAGCGCGGCCACAGAGAGACCTGTTGCTGACCGCAGCGACGCGCCTGTCCCGTCTCTGCCCGGTCCAGGGCTGTTTTTTCCTTCATTCGAAGCCAGGAGCCAGGAGCTTCTCCGGGTCTCCCATGTGGGTGCAGGGGCCCACGCCCTTGGGGCATCTTCTGCTGCTTTCCAAGGCTCAGTAAAAGGAAGCTGGATCAGAAGTGGAGCAGCCGGGACTCGAACCTGCACTCACATGGGATGCCGGCGTTGCAGATGGTGGATTAACCGGCTGCGCCACACTAGCCCCATGTGAGCATGCATTGTTTGAGACATCAGAAACCCGTGCTGTCTCAGTCTGTTTCTGTTGGTATACCAAGATCCTTAGACGGGGCAACTTACAAGTGCTAGAAACTTCCCTGTCACAGTGTGGAGGCAGAGAATCCAAGCCCAAGGCGGCAGCAGTCGCTGTCTGGTGAAGGCTTGCTCTCTGCTCCCAAGACCCTGCAGTGTCACAAGGGGGAAAGGGTGGAAGGGGGCTTCCTGTGGCACGGGGCAGGGGTGGGGGCTGGGAGGGCCTGGGCAGCCCCTGAAACCTTGCAATGAGGCGCTAATCCCAGACTCGGGGTCCGGGGAGGGGGGGCGGGCAGAGTACTCACAACTTCCTCACCAGCCAAGATCCCCTGGGAGTCCCCCGGCCTGGGGCAAGGCCAGCACTGCTCTCCTGCTGGAGTGGGAGCCCGTGACAGACAGCAGGTGCCGTGGGCCCCTGACAGCCTCCGTGAGACAAGGGGACAGCCAGCCCCACCCGGGAGGACACTCCGTCCCCTCTTGGCCGGCCCCAGTTGCGGCACAAGGCAGAACCAGAACCACGTGCGATGCTGCTGCAGACTTAGCGCCGGGACCTCGGCAGAAAGTGTCCTCTCTAAGTCTTGGTTTCTCCTCGGTAAGGTAGAGCTCGGACTCACTCCTACGGCACGGGCACAGGGACCCGCTCAGCTCTTGGAAAACGATGCCCATTGAGGCTACTGTTGCTGCAGAAGGGGAAGCGGAGCCATGGCCAAGGTCAGCCGGCCGTGGCGTCCCACTCAGAGCCCCCGGGCCCCCACTCAGCTGTATGGATGAGGAAACGGGCTCAGGGCAAGGTGGTGGGTGCGAGAGCTGCACCCACGGCCCTTCTGGCGCGCACCACACACTGCCTGCCTCGCCAAGTCCTGATGCGTGCCAGGGACAGCCTCACACACGTTGTTGACCTGCCCCGGGCCCTCCAGGCAGGGCTGTTTGATCTGGAGGCACCAGCTGGACATGCGGACATGGAGGGTGTTTCCTCAGCTCCCTGGCTCCCCATCAGCAGGGCCACATCTGCCCCCTGGGGAGATCACTCAGCATTTATAAAGCTCACCTGGTCGCACAGCCTGTCAGCATCCAAGCAGCGGACTGGAGCAACCCACAGGACACCAGAGACAGCCAGGTAGGCACAGACACCCGACAATCTCACTCCAGCCTCCCTTTCCATCAGATGCTCAGTCAAACTCTACTCTTGACAAACATGGTCTGTTAGGAGTTGGTTTGGTTCTAGGGCAAAACATCAAAAACGAAAGCTTTGACATGATGAGAAATCTACAGGTGAGCTGTGGATCCTGCCAGCTTGTCCCTCTGCCACCCCTGGGCTGTGGCTTTCATCCTCATGTTAAGAAAATTGTTGCTGAGCTCCATCCATCATGTCTTATATCTAATCTGGAAGGTACAGGTGAGGAGCACAAAAGCGTAACCCCCCTAGCTGGGTCAGGCTCTTTAAGGAGCTGTTCAGAACGACTCCACTTGGTTCTCCTGGGCCGGGCCTGATTGCAAAGAACTTGGGGATGACGGGTTCTTTGTGAGGCACATTTCTGTTCGCAGATGTGAAAGGATTCTATAAAGAAGGAGGGGGGAACGTGCAAGCCCCCCACCCCCGGCTTCCGTTCCCTTGCTGTGTCGGCGCTTGTCTCAGAGGGCGGGGCTGTCCCCAGGGCTTTGTGTGTCCCCAGGGGTCAGCGTCCAAAGGCTTCCCTGGTGACCTTCTCCCCTCCTGGCTCCGCTAGTTGCCTTCTACCCAGGGCAGTGTCGGGACCAGGGAAGGATTAGGAGTCCAGAATTGCCTTTCATTGTTGGATACGCAGAGTGACCTGTGAACGCAGGATAGAGTTCAGTACACACAGCTAGAAGGCAGAGAGTGGGATTCTGGCCTCCCTCTGCACTGAGCCTCGATTTCCTGCCTGCAAAACGGACGTGGGGGGTAGGAGTTAGTCCACGTGCGTCCTCCACGCTCCTCTCCCATCCCCAAACCCCTGTATCTTCATGCAGACTCTCAGAGTGGCCCTAAACTGACCCTGGTTACCTGGGGTCCCCCATAGGTAGTGCCCCAAGACACCAAAGGGCTTGTGCCTCCTTATTACACTCTGTGGGTTTAGCTTGCCTGGCTGTCTGCCCAGTATTTGAATTTTAAGCCGCTGGGTCCACTATATTATTATATATCTGAGTCTGTTGGTCTCCGTTCATTGGCCTTTTTTTCTTTAAATATTTATTTATTTGAAAATTAGAGTTACACAGAGAAAGGAGAAGCAGAGAGAGAGAGAGAGAGAGAGATCCTCCATCTGATGGTTCACTCTCCAATTGGCCGCAATGGCTGGAGCTGCACAGATCCGAAGCCAGGAGCCAGGAGCTTCTTCCAGATCTCCCACATGGGTGCAGGGGCCCAAGGACTTGGGCCATCTTCTACTGCTTTCCCAGGCCACAGCAGAGAGCTGGATCAGGAGTGGAGCAACCAGGTCTCGAACTGGCACCCATATGGGATGCCAGCACTTCAGGCCAGGGTGTTAACCCACTGCACCACAGCACCGGCCCCGGTCTTTTTTTTTTTTTTTTTTTTTTTTTTTAAGCATTCATGCCTTGTAATTTTTTTTTAGGTGCTGGACATTGTGAGAAAAATTGCCGAGACTCTGAATCTTTTCCCAGACAGGAAGGAAGACACCTGTGGCCTAGACTTATTTTTGACTCGAGGAGAGCTGTTTTGGCTTTGCTCCTGCTCCTAGAGGGCCCTTCCCTGCCAACTCACAAAGATGAATCCTTAGAATTAGCAAATAAGATTCAGTAACATGATAGCAATTGGCCACACACAAAGGGTGCTGTGCTAAGTGCATGTGGAAAACTGACCACTGCAAGGGTGCTGTGCTAAGTGCCTAGGAAGAAGCTGAGAGGCAGGGGTGAGGCTGCGGCACCTGCAGCTCCCTGGTGAGGGAGCCGGGGCTCCACAGACCCAGGTGGCCCAGTTTCCCCAGCAGGCAGGCAGCAGAGCGGGGACCCCAGCCCAGACCTGTCTGTCCCTGAAGCCGTGGCAAATTCCACGTGTGCTCGTGTTCAGATGGGCAGCGTGCAGCCCGCACAACATGGGCACGTGGTGAAGACAGGGGCCCACATCCCACAGCCCCGCAGCTGGTGGGAGGGCAAGGGCTTCAGAGACTTCCTTTTTTTTTTTTTTTTTTTTAAGCAAGATTTATTGAAGTCAGAGGCCTCCAGCCAGAGTGGCCTGCAGGGAGAGGCCACTCGTGTTCCTGACGCTCCACAGCCTCTCCCTGTGTAGGGAGCAGCCCTGCCGGGAAAGCGGGAGCCACGTGGCAAAAGCCCGCATGGCCGGCTCTCCAGGGCATGAATCTGGGTGGTGCAGCCTGGGGCAAGTGATTCAACTCGGGGACCCTCCCTTTTTTGCTCTGTACGGGAGGAAAAAGCACGTCCCCTCTTGCACCTCGCGGCCCTGTCTGTAAAATGGGTGTAGGTGAAATGAAGTGAGCCCTGTGGCCGCTGCACCCAAGCTCTGGAAGACCTGTCTCTCTCCTGCTCCCCCGCAGGGGCCCAAGATGCTGGTGGTCTCCGCCCTCCTGCTCCCCTGCGGCCTGCTGGCCTTGGCGTCTGCTCAAGGAGACCCGCCTGCATTTTCTCCCCAGCTCACTGACGGTGAGACCGCCCTGCCTCGGGCCAGGCCTGGCCGGTCACAGCCCCTAGGACTGCCCTCGAAGGCCGGGCCAGGAGCCAGGGCCGCTTCTGTTCTCACAAGCCTGGTGCCCAGGACACGGTTCACCCTGCCAATCATTCACTGTCCCGGGCGGGGCTCCATGTAGTTCTCTTTCCCCGGCCTCCCCGCTTTCCTGTCTCCTTGCCCTGCTTCACCTAAGGGTCACCATCAAGGGGCCCGCACGCACAGGCCCCCGCCCCGCGCACCTGTCTCGCCACCCGCGCCCACTCCCATCTTGCCCCAGCAGCCTCGCCAACGCGTCAAGCATGTGCCTTTGCGGTCCCCTCTGCCTGGAGCACTCTCGCCCTCACCAAGGCTGCCTCCTTCCCGGCCAGGCCCTGCTCATGGCTCACCTGAGTGGAAAGGCCTGCCCTGACCTCCCCAGCCTCGCCCCCAGGACCGCAACCTCCCCACCAAGCAAAACCTAAGGGTGACTCCTCGCCCAGCCTGCAGAGCCCATAGCCTTGACCAGTGCCCTCTCTGATTGGCCAGTGCGCACCTGACTGGCCACTGGAGACTTGGGAAGCAGTCCCGATCCTGCACGTCCCCTTCCTCACGGTGTTACCATCTGTCACCCCCATCCCTACCAGGCTGCAGCGCCAGGGGAGCAGGGGTCTCCGTCTGCCCTCCCCAGGGCACGCCCAGCTCTGGCCCAGCCCTGGCACACTGCAGACCCCTCCCAACATTTGCTGGATGATCGACCCTAGAACTTGGCCCAGCACCAAACAGGCCAGAAAGAAGAGAGGCACGAAGAACAAATGCGTGGGTGGGGTGTGCCCAGAGGTCAAGCCTGCACCTGGGGGGTCTCGGGCGTCTGGGGGTCTGACTGGGATCTGGGGGTCTGACTGGGGTCTGGGGGTCCCTGCCTTCTCTGCAGCTCTGGCTCAAGGACTGCTCCAGGAGGGCCTGCTCGCCAGGCTGCAGACGGGAGACCTGCCGACTCTGCTGGGCAACTTCTTCAAATACACATTGACTTTCTGGGCAATCCCCGTTCACCCACACAGGGATAACAGAGATGCTGAGTGAGTGGCCTGGAGGGCTGGGCAGGGGGCTGCCAGGCTCGCTCCGTGCTTCCTGACTTCGCAGAGACCCTCAGCTGAGGGCCCTTCCAGCTCCGATGGCCTGAGACCCCCTGGCTGGGAGAAATTCCCACCCCAGGGAGAGACAGGAAACTGGGGCGGTGCTGCAGGGGACACAGAGGTACTCGGTGCCCTAGCCTGGGAAGAGACCCGCAGCTCCAAGCACACCAACCTCTTCCGCTCTCTCGGCCTCACCCTTGCCCCTGGTAAATGGGAACCCCGACCTCTGCCCCTCGGCTGCAGCGTGCACGTGCTCAGCACCGCTCCCCAGTCCCAGCGAAGGCAACAAAACAGCAGAAATAGCAGTGACAATCATGTGGTCATCAACAGAGGCGATGTCATACGTTAGACAGACCGCCGGGGCCGGCGCCGCGGCTCACTAGGCTAATCCTCCCCCTAGCGGCGCCTGCACACCGGGTTCTAGTCCCGGTTGGGGCGCCGGATTCTGTCCCGGTTGCCCCTCTTCCAGGCCAGCTCTCTGCTGTGGCCAGGGAGTGCAGTGGAGGATGGCCCAGGTGCTTGGGCCCTGCACCCCATGGGAGACCAGGAGAAGCACCTGGCTCCTGCCATCGGATCAGCGCGGTGTGCCGGCCGCGGCGGCCATTAGAGGGTGAACCAACCTCAAAAAGGAAGACCTTTCTCTCTGTCTCTCTCTCTCACTGTCCACTCTGCCTGTAAACACACACACACACACACACACACACACCACAAAAAACAAAAAAGACGGACCCTGGGTGGGTGTGGAAGACCCGGGTCCCTGGTCTCGCTCGCGTGTCGGAAACTCCTCCGCGACTCCGCCTGCGTCCCCTGTCTCAGCTGCTCCCCAGCCCGCTGCATCTTAGCTAAGGGCACGGCACCCAACAGTGGCTCTGACCAAAAATCTTGACATTGTCCTTGGATCCTCTCTGTCTCTCTCCTTCCTCTCCATCTCCCTCTTTCTCTCTCTCTACCCAAACACATACCCAGCCTATCAGCAAATCAACTACTCTGCTTGCAACACAGACCCAGGCATCTACCCACCATCTCTGCCCCCTGTGGCTTGAGCCCCCGCCATTGCTCCCCCCACCCCCCGACCTATAGCCCCGGACCGTCCTGCTTCAAGCCCCAGGTGGCCCCCTCCTCCATTCCATTCTGCCAGCATCCAGAAGAATCTAAGAAGTAAGTCAGGGGGCTGGCGCTGTGGCGTAGCAGGTAAAGCTGCCACTTGCAACGCCAGCATCCCATATGGGCGCTGGTTCAAGTCCTGGCTGCTCCACTTCCGACCCAGCTCCCTGCTAATGTAAGTAGCAGATGATGACCCAAGTGCTTGGACCCCTGCCACCCATGTGGAGTTAAGCCGGGTCCAGTGCCGGCCATTGCGGCTACACTGGGAGTAAAGCAGAGGATAGAAACTCTCTCTCTCTCTCTCTCTCTGCCTTTCAAATAAATAACTAAATCTTAAAAAAAAAATCAGAGCATATTCTTTAACTCCTTTGCCCCCACCTCCTGATGGCCTCTCACTGCTCTCAGAGCCAACCCCGAAGTCCTGGCCATTGGCCAACGAGGCTCCACACCATCCAGCCCCAGCGACCTCCCACCTCCCCGTTCCCTTCTGCCCTCACTGCCCAGCAGCCACACTGGCCCTGCTCAGACACAGGTGCCACCCTCAGGACCTCATACCTGTTCTGTCTGCTGTCTGACCCTGTCTTTTTCTTTTTTATTATTTCAAAAATTTTATATTTATTTATTTGAAAGGACGAGAGAGGGAGCTCTTCCATCCATGGTTCACTCCCCAAATGCCCACACCAGCCACAGTCGAGCCGGGCCAACGCCAGGAGCCCAGAGCTCCATCTGGCTCTTTCGCGTATCCGTTTATTCCCGTCTGCTTGGTGCTAGGCAAGGGCTGGGCAGGAGCATGCGGACAGGCATGGTGGCGAGAGCTTCTTTTCGCTCAGGGCTGTGTCCCCTTGCGGGAACCACGGGAACTGTGCAGGTGGCATCGTGAATGCACCTGCTCTGCCCCACAAGGAGCAGGGCGAGGTCCACCTGCAGCCAGAGCCACACCCTCCCCCTGCTGTGTGCTGTCTCCACCCAGGGTGCTCCTGCAAGAGCCTCGCCTCCTTCAGCTGTCCCTGGACCGCAAGCCTGGGAGCAGGGAGGTCACCCTGACCATCCCACTGGCCTTCACTATGATTGTGAAGTAAGTAAGCCGCAAGGCCGGGGCAACACCCAGGGTGGTACGGGTGGGAGGGGCTGGCGCAGGCGGGCGGGGCTGTGAGAAGCAGTCAGACCCATAGTGAACTCAGCAACAGTCTTGTGTGGTCCGGGGCAACCCCCTTGCCCTCTCCAGCCCCGGGGCACCCTGCATGCAGAATTAGGAGCCTGCAGAACCTTGGCTGCTTCAGACCTGGGCCCCTCTCGGGGAGGAGGCCCCTCGGCCCACAGGTCTCCCTGCTCTTGTGCCCCGAGAGCCCGCTTCCCTCTGTTTGGACTTCATGAGCCCACTCGGCTGTGATGGAGCATGGCTCAAGACCAGAACACAGAACGCGCTCTGGCAGCCCAGCTGGGAGGTCGCCGCGGGTGTTTCCTGGGTGGTCTGTGCCTGTGTTTCCAGGGACGGCAGGTGCCCCTCAGCTCTCCACAGCCTCCCCCGCTCCCTGTGCAGCCAGGTCCTCATCATCCTCCTTCATTCCCGTCTCAAGCCCAGGCCTCATGGCCATGGAGTTGGAAACGCTGAGGAGAGAACTGTCCAAGGTCCCATATAGCCGCCTCCTCCACCCATTCTGCCGGGTACCTTAGACCTGACTTCTCCCTTCCTAAGTGTCCCCACAGCCAGGGGTAGTGGGTGTCATTATACAGCCCGAATGCACGTCCCTCTGCCTTGGCCACAGGCCAGACACATGACCTGGAGAGGCCAAACCTGTTCGTAGGCTCGGCCCAGCCTTTGGAAAAGGAAGGACTGACTAGGAGTGGCTGTGTGGCTTGGCAGTGGGGCCACCTGCATGGCGTACTGGAGCTTCTGGCTTGAGTCCACGCCCTGCTTGCCTCCCAGGTTCCTGCTAACGCGCGTGCAGGGAGGCAGGTGGTGCTGCAAGTACTTGGGTCCCTCCACGTACCTGGGAGACCCGGATGGAGCTCCTGGCGTTTGGCAATGGCTGGACCAGCCCTGTCTGTTGCAGGCTCTTGGGGACTGAACCAGTGGGGAGCCAACCTCCCTCACTCTTTTTCTCCCACTCTGCCTTTCAAATAAAAATAAATTTGACAGGACGTGCTCTCAGTGGAGTGGTTTAGAGGGTTCAGTGCAGGCACGGGGACCCTGATTCTAGAAGCAGGTGGGGGCACAGCAGGCGCCGAGGTTCTCTCCCCCAGCCTTACGCTCCCCTCCCCAATAGCTTCTTGATCCTCGACACCATCACAACCGAGATAAGGTCAGACATCCACGTGCAGCTGGCTCTGGAGAAGGGCTCAGACGGCAGAGACCGACTCACCTCCAAGGACTGCAGTGTATCGCCCGAGGCCGTGTGGATACAGACAGAATTCTTGTGAGCTGCCCACCTTCTCCCTCCCTGCCCCGCGGGTTAGCAGGAGGCCCCTGGGAAGTGAATTCTCTGTTTCTTTGAAATTGTATTGTGGGGATGATGGTGTCGGTGACTTGAGCAGAAGTCCCCCGGGGAATACCGAGAAGGAAGCGAGCAAGATCCCCTGCCTCTCTGTGGGCGTGGAAGTTACTTCTAAATCTTCTGCTACCATAAATAACCCCTGAACAATTTGGCTTAAGAAGATTTACTAAAAAGAATGATTTCCTGACCATAGGCGTCTAAGGTCACTCACAAGGCAGCCACAGCTCTAAGACTTCTGGGTTTCGCCAAGCCACTCCCCAGACACCCGTCTGCAGAGCTGCCCCCCGCCCCGGGGAGGGGCACATCTCGAGCTGGCTCTGGCCCAGTCCTTCCCATTCTGTGACGTCCCCCCTTTAGGGCGGTGTCCTCAGAGGCGTTGCCCTTTTATTAACTGCGGTTTTATCGCTTTCTTCCAAATTTAGCATTTTCCAAGAATTTCTGAATTGAGGCGGGGGCCAACACCCATTCGCTTTATACCCTGTCGTCTCCACTCGTGAGTCCATTATTCTGACTCAGCTCAGCTGTCCAGGTTTCCGGAGAGACCTGGGAAGGTGTGGAATCCTTTCTGAACCCTTGCACATCTGGTCCTAGCATTTCCTCCCCTGGTAGAACAGGCCAGGCACAGCGCCCCCTCCTGGAGAACAGCGAGGAGCCCCTCCCCAGGCCTTTCTCTGCTGGGAACCTGGGCTCCAGGCTGCAAGCCAGCGCTCAGGCCAGGTGCTTTCCATGCAAGCTCTTGACAGAGTGAAGCCGTAAGCCCTGATGACTCCAGTAGCGTTGAGGAGGGTGAGGTGCTGGAAACGGCAAGATCACTTTATGGAGGCAAAAGGAAGCAGGCCAGAGCAGCAGGGCAGGGCCGCGTCCTAGCTTGCTGACGACCTGCAGAGTAGCTGTTAAGTGATTCCGGGTCACGGGGCCAAGCAGTGATGTGAACTTAATCTGTTTTGCCAGCGTCCTACCTCCTATGCTTAGAGACTATCTCTTAGCGATGCGCTTTGAGAGTTTTGCTAAGAGAACTCTGAGACACCTGATCGCCCGCAATTTGGAAGAAACAGTGAGTGTGGAACCCAGGTCCCTTCCGTTTTTGAGCCAAGCCCACGTGCGGGGGGTTGGAGCTTCTTGCTGCAGTGGGAGGGGGTGGCGAGTGGGAGGAGGTGACAGGAAGGAGGGTCTGGATACAAAGCGGCGCACGGGGAGCCCCACCTCTGCCGCCAGGCACCCGACAGTCATCGCTCAGCTCTTTAAGTCAAAATCAGCACCTGCGTGACCACAGGGCTGGGTCTGCCCAAGTTCGGTTCCTGCTCTGTAAGATGGGCGTGGGTGGTCACAGAACGCACAGCCGCCCTCAAGACGCACACAGGCACTGTGCTAACTGTCTTAACATCACGCTTCAAACAATCTCATACTCGAGGTTCTCAGGTGCCCCTGTGTTCCAGGTTCAACAAAGCGTTCCAGAGAGGGCCACTGGTTTGCCCGAGTCCCCCAGCTGCCACGTGGCTGAGCTGACCCAGGGCAGTCTGTCCCCAGTCCCTCTGGCTGGGCTGGCTCAGGGGAACCTGCTGCGGTCACCTGCCGCAGGCTCCACGCAGAGTCTTCCTCCAACCCTGCCTGTCTCCCTGTCTTGCAGATGTGTCCTCTGATCAACAGCTGGCTCTACAACCTGGATCAGCGCTTGGTCAATGAAATCAGTAGGTCATGGAGGTGCAAAGGGCCAGGAGCACTCCGGGAGGAGGCTGCCACCCCTCCCTCACCCCTCCCACTCCTCTCCCGAGCCTCCCCCCACCACGACCCTTGCAAAGCAGCTCCCAATACCTCAGCTGACCTTTGATGGGGGAGGCCCCGGTGCCAAGGCCAGGGTGAAGCTCGGTGCTCGAGTAGACCCTGACCCCCACCACTAACTAATCCTATTTTGGTCCCAAAAACCTAGAGATGCTGAGCTATGATCAAACCAGCCCGATTACCCTCCTCTTAAATACTCCATGTTGCATTAAGAGCAGAGAATCAGCTTGGTTTTAGCCCATAAAGAAAACCGTCTCCTTCCAGTCGTCTCTGCTCCAAGCGTCCCATATCTGTCAGAACCCAAAGGAACAAACGCAAGATTTGTTCCTTTTAAAGATTATTTATTTATTTATTTATTTGAGAGGTAGAGTTACAGAGAGAGGGAGAGACAGAGAGGTCGGTCTTCAATCCACTGGTTCACCCCCAGATGGCCTCAAAAGCCAGAGCTGAGCTGGCCCAAAGCCAGGAGCCAGGAGCTTCCTCCAGGTCTCCCACACAGATGCAGGGGCCCAAGCGCTTACTTGGGCTATCTTCCACTGCCTTCCCAAGCCATTCGTAGAGATCTGGATTGGAAGAGGAGCCGCTGGGACAGGAACCTGTGCCCATATGGGTGTTGGCACTGTAGGCGGAGGTTTAGCCCAGTACACCACAGTGCCGGCCCCATGAATGCAAGGTTGAATCTCAGGGGCTGGGGTTTCTAAAGCTCCCTTAAGTGGTTCTCCTCGCCAGCAGTTTTCTGGCCTCTGCTCACGAACCTCCATTGATAAGGAGCTCACCGCGTATGATGATGGGGAGCTTGAGGCAGTTGATAGAATGAGCCTTTAAACTCCCAGGGCCTGCGTCCCATGCTCACCCATAGGAAGTGTGAGCTGGCAGCTGCACCGACACCCTCACCCTGCTGGAGAACCTCCTCTTTGGGGCAGGTGGCCAGGCAAACGGGAACCTTGCCTGCTGTAATGCCAGCTTCCTCCACTGTCTCACTCGTAAGCAATTAGCTTGGGAGGAAGTGGCCATTCCCAGCCTATGGATAAAGGAACCAAGGCCCAGGAATTGTCCAAGATTACTCAGCTAGAAATACCAATGGCAGCTACGTGCTGACCCAGTGCTTTGCTTCCCAGACCCTGGGAAGGCTTGATAAGCGTTAGCTCAACCAGCACACGTAAGCACCCTGGGAAGTAGGTATTATCACTGTCCCCGTGTGTCGGAGAAGAGGAAACAGACCCGGAGCGGGTAAGAATGCCTGCCGTGCTCCCGCGGAAGAGAGTGGCAGAGCCAGAGCCAGAGGGACTCCACGTCCGTCCCCGCATTGCCTAAGTGCAGCTCCGTCAGCGAGACCGCCCGTGGCAGCCAGTGACAGAGCTCCCAGCCCCAGCCGTCTGTCTCCAGGCCTTTGTCCAACCCCCCAGCCCTGCCCT
The DNA here is from genome assembly GCF_964237555.1 of Oryctolagus cuniculus. NCBI lineage: Eukaryota > Metazoa > Chordata > Mammalia > Lagomorpha > Leporidae > Oryctolagus > Oryctolagus cuniculus. The sequence goes on along the minus strand of NC_091442.1, from coordinate 24,802,559 downwards.
GCTCCTTCGGCCTCTGATCCTCCTCTACTCCCACGACTGCAGGCTCTCTTCTGCATTCCAGGCACGGTGCTGAGAGAGGACAGCTCCCAGGACAGTAGCGCGGGGGCCGCAGAGTGAAGGAGCCCCGTCTGTCCTACACTGGTGAGCCGTGCAGCACATCCCATTCGCGTTAGGGTCACTATCAGTGTGTCACTCACTCACTCATTCATAAAGAGTAAGCAAGCAGCTGCTCCATGGGAGGCACTGTTCTAGATGCTGGGCTGCGGCAGGGGGTGGGACGGACTGGGAGTCTGATCTGGAGCTGCCTGGGCAAATGGACAGTGAAGGAGGGAGTGACCCACAGCCAACTCAGCTCCAGAGGGTGGTGGGTTTGATGAGGAGAAACCCAGCCAGGAGCATGCGAGGAAGGGGACGGGGTGGAGGCAGGACAGGCGCCATCAGGTTAATAATAGAGCCAGACAGAGGCTCTTGAAGAAAGAGAGCTTTCAGCTGAGTCCCGAATGACAAGGCAGAAGACGATGTCCCAAGACCCAAGAGGGAAGCAGCGCAAGCCAGGGGGTGGCCAGTGCAAAGGCCCAGAGACAGAAGCAAGCGAGTTTCCTTTTTAAAGTAAAAAAAAATTGTTTAAGTCGGCTGGATTATGGCAGGAACACAGTTATAGAAGGCATTTTTATTTATTTTTATTTTTTAAAAGATTTATTTATTTATTAGAAAGTCTGAGTTACATAGAGAGAGAAGAGGCAGAGAGAGAGAGGCCTTCCAGTTGCTGGTTTACTCCCCAAATGGCCGCAACAGCCGGAGCTGTGCCCATCTGAAGCCAGGAGCCAGGAGCTTCTTCCAGGTCTCCCACGTGGGTGCAAGGGCCCAAGGACTTGGTCATCTTCCACTGCTTTGCCAGGCCATAGCAAAGAGCTGGATTGGAAGTGGAGCAGCTGGGTCTCGAACCAGCGCACATCTGGGATGCCGTCTCTGCAGGGGAAGGATTAACCTACTGTGCCACAGCGCCGGCCCCTTTTTATTTTTATTTATTTTTAAATTTTATTTATTTACTTGAGATGTAGAGTTACAGACAGTGAGCAGGTGAGACAGAGAGAAAGGTCTTCCATCTGCTGGTTCACTCCCCAAATGGCTGCAACAGCCGGAATTGGGCCAATCCAAAGCCAGGATCCAGGAGGTTCCTCCAGGTCTCCCACACAGGTGCAGGGGCCTAAGGACTTCACCCACCATGCCTCAGCACCGACCCCGGTATTTGCCTCTTACCATCTACATATAGTGGGGGAGACAGAAAAGAAACAAGTAGGAAGTCAGATAGCAGTGAATATTAAGAGTGCTGTTTTGTTAGATTTGAGATAGTGACACATGAGCAGAGGGTGTTCAGCACAGAATAGTGGCAAATATATGAGAAATGAGTCAATAATGACATTTCATTTTACACAATCCTCTCCTTTTCTCTGAAAATAGCATCCTTGTAAAAATGCCTTCTAAGGGCGGTGCTGTGGTGCAGTAGGCTAATCCTTCGCCTGCAGAGCCAGCATCCCAGATGGGCACTGGTTCTAGCCCAGGCTGCTCCACTTCTGATCCAGCTCTCTGCTGTACTCTGGGAAAGCAGTAGAGGATGGCCCAAGTCTTTGGGCCCCTGCACCCATGTGGGAGACCCAGAAGAAGCTCCTGGATCTTGGCTTCAGATCGGTGCAGCTCCAGCCATTGCGGCCATCTGGGGAATGAACCAGCAGATGGAAGACCTCTCTCTCTCTCTCTCTCTCTCTCTCTCTCTGCCTCTGCCTCTCCATAACTCTGCCTTTCAAATAAATAAACCAATCTAAAAAAAAAAGAGAGAGAGACAAATACCAGGTGCCAGAACTACAAAGATGAATCATTTATATGGCACCTGAACTCCAGAGTCCCCAGTCTAGGAGGGGATAAAACAAATGAACAGGCAATATCACCTGCAGTAAGATGTTCTGGTGGAGGGTCTATGGCAATGGGAAGCCCAGCAGCTTTGCCAAGGGCTTCATGGAGGAACCGTGATTTCAGCTGGGTACTGCAGGATGACTGGGTTTCATCATGGGGAAAGCCATGGGCTGCAGCATGACAAGCACACTGGTGTGAGGAGGATCTGGCACTCGGGACAATGCAGAGATGCTCTAGGGGTCAGGCCACAGGGTATGGGTGTGCAGACACCCCTCCCTTCTGAGAAGTATAGAAGTGTAGGGAGCTGCACACATACTTTCTGAGGACGAGGGTGTGTGTGATGGATTGAGCCATTGAAAGGAGGGTGCAGCCATGACGAGGGTGCATAAGGAACTAGTGGGCAGTACACACTAGACCCCACGTCCTTGGGTTGGTGAATTCAGTTATGTAATACTCTAACCCAGTGCTGTGCAATAGAAATAGAACATGAGACACTCACGTAACTTTGCCCTTTCTAGCAAAGACATTTTTAAAAAGAAAAGCAAATGATGTTTTTAGTCATATATTTTATTTACCCAATATATACAAGCAATTGACATAAAAATTATGAAACACTTTACATCCTATTTTTGTGCTACGTCTTTGATCTGATGTGTATTGTATCCTGAGAGCATATTTCAGTTCCGACCAGCTGCATATCACATTCTAGTAACACATGTGACTAGTGGCTACCATACTGGATAGTAGTGCTGTAACTAAGTTAATCCATCTTAATTGATGAGAGGGAGTCCTGAGTATGAGAGAGAAAATGTAACTCAGGGATAGGCGATGGGTGGTTCAGCACCATGGACAGCAGACAGCGGCGTCAGCGTGGGCGCCTCTGTGCTGCAGAGGTGCGAAGTGGACTAACAGCTGGATTCTCTCACACAGACGCGGGTCCTGCTCGCTGATCTCCATCGGATGTCCTTGGTCTCCAGGTCTCCAACTGCTCAGATCACGTTGATGATTCAGCCACTGGGCCCAAGGACCCCCTACTTCCCTGGGAATGGAGGCTCTCTCCGCAAATCCTCACCAGAACCCACATGCTGATTCCACATAATCTTCCAATAAATGATTTGCAGCCTGTCCTGCCTACACAGTGCTGTGTGGTGGAGGCTACGGGCAGCAGAGACTTGGTAGCTCGAGTCGTGGTGGCAAAAGGTGGGGGAGGATGCCTGGGTCAACTCCTCTGTTTCCTCAGAGACATTTGAACTCTCCACAAAGCTAAGGAGCACCACTTCCCATCTTGCTCTGATGTTTTCTGATCCTGTGACCTTGGGTAGTTCTGTCTTCTTGGCCACAGCCTCCTCACTGGGCAGTGAGGGTGTTAGTCTCATCCCCTGAGTGTCCCTAGGCAGGAACAGTCTACAAGGCTTGTCTTGGCCCCGGAACTCCTGTTTTCTTTCCCATATCACCAAACCTCTCAAGACATGTGGTTATTCACTGCCTCTACTTCCTCACCTTCATCTACTGCTCAATTTTTTCATAACTGATTTTCCCTTACTCCTGAAAATAACTTTCTCTACATCACACACGTCTTCCTTAGTGTCCAGCACCAGGGAACCCTTGCCCAGCGCCCACACTCCTCGAGTCATGTCACAGTCAGCACCTTTGAAAAGGACTCCAATTACTCCCCATCTACTCCTCCTCCTTTTCTTCTTCATTGCTGCTTTAAAAAAAAAAAAAAACTTGACTTATGCCTGGCACTTGTATACACCCGTCACAGCATCCATCACTTACTCTTTCAAGCAGGTTGTTGGTTAGGCAGCTTTTGCCTCTGGGTTCTAAATACATCTTTCTGCACTCCATTTTGTGAGGCTGGGCCTGGAATCCTGCAAATCACACAGATTCTTCACTGCTTGTGAGGGTCGGCCAACAGGTGTTGCGATGAGTGATTTCAAGGCAGAAGAAGAGAAAACTTTGTTTATTGCCTCTTCCTCTAGGTGTCACCCTACAATGGCTTCTCACTGAATCAGGGAAAGGTGGTTTGAGTTTATACATTGTTTTTCCTTTTAAAATTTTTTAATTATTTGGGGTCAGCACTGTGGCACAGCAGATTAATGCCCTGGCCTGAAGCACCAGCATCCCATATGGGTGTCAGTTCAAGACCTGGCTGCTCCACTTCCGATTCAGCTCTCTGCTGTGGCCTGGGAAAGCAGCGGAAGATGGACCAAGTCCTTGGGCCCCTGCATCCGCGTGGGAGACCAAGAAGAAGCTCCAGGCTCCTGGCTTTGGATCAGCATAGCTCCAGCTGTGGCAGCCAACTGGGGAGTGAACCAGCAGATAGAAGACCTCTCTCTCTCTCCCTCCATCCCCCGTGTAACTCTGACTTTCAAATAAATAAATAATTTTTAATTATCCATGTATTTTTATTTGAAGGGCTAGGGGGAGGGAGACAGAGAAGAGAGAGAGAGCACACGAGAGAAAGAGAGAGAGATTTTTCTTCCATTGGTTTATTCCCTAAATGCCTACCATAGCTGCTGCAACTGGGCCAGGGTGAGGCCAGGAGTCCAGAATTCAATCTGGGTCTCCCACATGGATGTCAAGAACCTAAGTATTTGAGCCATCACCGGGTGCCTCCAAGAGCACACGTTAGTAGGAAGCTGAAATCGGAAGTGGAACCAGGACTCAAACCTAAGCCCTCAAACATGGGATGCAAGCGTCCCAAGCAACATCTTCACTGCTGCGCAAATGCCCGCCACTGCTTTCCTTTTAGTGCTCCCAGAGCAGCGTTATCAGGCCCCTTCTGCAAACCACGCCCACCAGGAAAATCCCCCTCTTTGATGTCTGGTGTCCAGTTCCATAGGACCCCTCCTGCAAGACCCTGAGGCCAGAATCAGCTGCACAGTCTCAGTTTCCCCAGGTTCCTCCCTGACTCTGGAAGGCTCTCCCAGCCCCCAAGTCTTCTCTTTGCACTGTAGTCCTAGAGCCAAGAGCACTCGTGGCGGTTCCCATCTCACGGCCGCTCGCTGTGATTCCTTCACTTTTTCAGTCCTTCAATATTAATTGACAATTTCCTCATGTTAATTATTCCTTAAAATAAGTGTGTGCTTTCCTTTTTCTCAATCAGACCCTGATCAGTACAGTACTTGGTACCAAGAGCTGTTCCAAGAACCCAAGGATGGTGACACATGGAACACAGGGGCATCGCGAGCGAGCCAAGTAGCACTGTGATCAGACCTCAGAGAGCACTGCTTGAAGCCACTTCTAAAGGAAACGGTGGCTGCCACACTCAACCATCTGGCATTCCTGGTGTCTACAGCGGGATGGCGTGGCTGTCTCCAAGCGATCTGGAGTCCTTGTGGAAGTGCATCTCCATGGAACACAGCCGGTGTGTTTCTATGGTGGTAATAAAGGAATTGGTTCTTATGGTCACGAGGCTGATTCACAGAAAATAGAAATTCAGTTTAATTCCAGGGTCACATAATTACCTTGGAATTGAATCTACAGACTCAGCACGCCACCCCAGAAAAGTCAAGACATTTGCTAGAAAGGATTGGGGCCCTGAGACTTGGAATGCGCACATCTGGGAGAATTCAAACCTTGAATCCCAGAATCACCCTGAGCTTCTATTGCCAACAAAAGTACCCTTCCCGCCTGCTCTGAGGACACGGCCTTCCCCGCCTCGCCTGCTCTGTGGCAGTTGCAGGCTCAGCAGTCTTTTGGCAGGGAGAGGCCCATTCCCTCAAAACTCACCCCAACCTCCCCTTGCTGCCAATAGACCCATACTGAGGTCCACAGCTCAGCATGCTCCCAGGGGACAAGAAGCAAGGGAAAAGTCACCTGCAGACTCCCAAACAACGGCCATTTCCCCCATCTCTGTCAGCACACATGGGGACCGTATGTGGCAACTTACTCTAGGGATGTTAGGCCAAGGAATGCGCCCACTTCCCTGTAGATGGGTGCATTTACCAAAGCCCTTGGGTCTCCCATAAGGTCACACAGCTGGAAACGGCTTCAAAAGTTTACTGTGGAGGCTGCCGGAAACAGAGGCCTTCACTCAGTAAGGCTGGGATGCCTGAACTTCCTGACGGTAACAAGACATAACAGGAATGGGCTGGCCGTCAGAACCCTGGCCCACCAGACTATCCGGCAGTCGCTAATTAACCTCAGGTCCCTGGAAATGGAATAGCTTATCCACGAAGGCCTGCGAGGACGCACTTGATCTGTGCCGGGGCAGGTGTCAGACCCCAGACCCCACCGCTCTTCCTTCTGGTCACACTGGCATTCCGGTTCTTCCCACAGTGATGTTCAGCTCAGCTCACTCCAACTTCAGAGCTGGAACGTGCCGCCTGGAACACCCCGCTGCCCCATCTCCTCGTGGCTCCTATCAACACCTGCAAAGCTCCACGCCCAACCTTTGTAAAGGGGCCCCTCCTTCCCCGCTCCCCGCCAGGCAGCCTCTCACTGTTCCATCTCATTTCCTTCATAGCTCTCAGCACCCTGCAAAATCTCTCTTCAGTTCCTTATTATCTGTGGCCTGGAATGCCGGTTCAGTAAACACAGGGGTTCTGTCTGTGCTGATTGTTGTTGGGCCCAAGGAAATGCCCAGTAAAACCTACGGTCCCCAAGGCCAGCGCCGCGGCTCACTAGGCTAATCCTCCGCCTGCGGCGCCGGCACCCCAGGTTCCAGTCCCGGTCGGGGCGCCGGATTCTGTCCCGGTTGCTCCTCTTCCAGGCCAGCTCTCTGCTGTGGCCCGGGAGTGCAGTGGAGGATGGCCCAAGTGCTTGGGCCCTGCACCCCATGGGAGACCAGGAGAAGCACCTGGCTCCTGGCTTTGGATCAGCGCGGTGCACCGGCCACAGCTCGCTGGCTGCAGTGGCTATTGGAGGGTGAACCAACTGTCCACTCTCACTGTCCACTCTGCCTGTCAAAAAAAAAAAAAAAACACACCATGGTCCCACATAGAGATATAAGTCCCACAGTGCTACACACTGCACAGCAGGAGGGGGACATCCCTCTCCACTCACACGACCCCTGCTAAGGACAGTTCCCCAATCCCCGATCCAGATGCAGAAATGGAACTTCACAGCCATTTTCAGCAACTATAAGAATTTAGGATTAGGGGCCGGTGCTCTGGCGTGGTGGGTAAAGCCACCACCTGCAGTGCTGACATTCCATATGAGAGCCAATTTGAGTCCCGGCTGCTGCACTTCCAATCCAGCTCTCTGCTGTGGCCTGGGAAAGCAGTGGAGGATGGCCCAGGTGCTTGAGCCCCTGAACCCACGTGGGAGACCCTGAGGAAGCTCCTGGCTCCTGGCTTCGGATCAGCTCAGCTCCTGCCATTGCAGGCATTTGGGGAGTGAGCCAGCAGATGGAAAACCTCTCTCTCTCTCTCTCTGTCTCCCCCTTTCTCTGCCTGTAGCTCTGCCTCTCAAATAAATAAATAAATAAATATTTTTTTAAAAAAAGAATTTAGGATCACTTAAAGCAAAATGAACAAATTTGGGGTGACACGTATCACCAAAAATTGGTAAAAGGAGGGCTGGGATCCAAAAACTGAGAGAGGAGGGACAAAGAAAGATGTGGCCCCTCTGAGAAACTGGTAGGAAGCAGAGAGGAAGCCAAGGTGTGCGAAAAATGAAAAATAACCATAGGAATACGTAACGGAAGCCAGGAGTGATCTAAATGAATAACGGGCCTCTGCTCCCCACACTTGGACTGAACCCCCTGCGCCACCCCCGGCGGGCGCTATCGCTGCATGCAGCGCCCGCCCTGGAGTCAGAGTGAGGCTTCGCCCCCTCCACTGGAGGAGTCAGGGGTGGTGGTCCGGGGGAGGGGCTGGAGCAGCCATGGAGCCCCCGGTGCCAGCCACCAGGGGCGCCTGTGTGCCCAACCTGCTGGGCCACCCGCAGAGCTGAGCAGGGCCTCAGGGCGCCGACCTCTCACCTGGTGGATCCAGCCTAACCTGTCTTCCTTTAGTCCCCAGCCCAGTGAGGCCTTTCCGGTTCCCTCTGCCCGGCACACCTGCTTGCCCGCACTGGGTGCAGATGTCGGCTTCCGGGGAGCCCCTCCCCAGCCCTGCTCTCAAGTGGGCTCCCAAGTGCACACCGTGCTTGTCTGGAGCTCCCCGACTGGATCTTTCTTTTGAGTGTGCCGACCCCTCGCTGCACCTAAATGCCTGGAGAGCCAGATGCCTGGGCTGGGACCTGGCCGGCTCTCAGTGAACACAGGTTGCATGAGTGGATAAATCAGCTTCGCCCAAGCCAGACTCCTTGAGAGCCAGTTACCCAGAAGGCCACAGTTGCCCTGTGGTGCCAAAGGGCAGGGCTCAGGGGTCCACGGGACCCCAGGACTATGAGCAGCATCGTCTCATCATCTGCCTTTTTCATGAAAAGACAAACCAAAGTTTGCATCGCCTTTCCAAAATGCCCCGAAAAGGAAAAGCCAGTTCTGGGGTAAGCTGGCTGGGAGAGGGAAGCGAGGCAGAGGCTCAGATTGATGACAAAGACGAGGGGGGGGCAGAACACCATGATTTGTGAGCTCTGACCGGGCCTGGCTCCCTCATTGCAGCTCTGGGGTCTGCACTGTTCTCTCACCCTCCCGGGGAACTGAATCCACCAAGAAGGCAGCTGAAGATAGCCCAAGGGCTCGGGCCCCTCTCCCTCACGTGGGAGACCAGGATGGAGTGCCAGGATCCTGGCTTCAGCCTGGCCAAGCCCAGCCATTGCAGCCATGTGGTGTGTGTGTGTGTGGGCGTGTATTCAGCCCGTGGAAGATCTCTCTCTCTCCTCCCTCCCTCCAGTGCACCTCTGCTCTCCAAATAAATAAGTTAATCTTTTTCTCCAATGGCTGCTATGGCTGGCACGCTGTGGCTGGCGCACCGCGCTGATCCGAAGCCGGGAGCCAGGTGCTTCTCCTGGTCTCCCATGCTGGTGCAGGGCCCAAGCACTTGGGTCATCCTCCACTGCACTCTCAGGCCACAGCAGAGAGCTGGCCTGGAAGAGGGGCAACCAGGACAGAACCCGGCGCCCTGACTGGGACTAGAACCCGGTGTGCCAGCGCCGCAAGGCGGAGGATTAGCCTATTGAGCCGTGGCACCGGCCATAAGTTAATCTTCAAAAAAACAATAAATAAAGGCCAGCGCTATTGTATGGTAAGGTAAGCCTCTGCCTGTGGTGCTGGCATCCTATATGGGTACTGGTTTGAGTCCAGCTCTCTGCTAATGTATCTGGGAAAGCAACAGAAGATGGCCCAAGTTCTTGGGCCCCTGCACCTGCGTGGGAGACCCGGAAGAAGCTCCTGGCTTCAGATCGGCTCAGCTCCGGCCATTGTGGCCATTTGGGGAGTGAACCAGCAGTTGGGAGCTCTTTCTCTCTGTCTCTTATTCTCTGTCTGTAACTCTACCTCTCAAATAAATAAATCTTAAGAAAAAAAGAGAGAGGAAGAAGAGACTGAGACGGACCCAAGCCCTGATCTGTGAGCCACCGGGCTCCACACGTCCTTGGCTGCAGACCCGGCGCTTGCCTCCTGAGCACGGCTGCCTCATCGCTCTGAATGGGCACGCAGCCCCCTGCCCATCTACCCACTCCGTACCGTCCTTCCGTTCAGCTCCGGGGCCTGAGATGAGGCGGGACCCACGGCTGCGCCCACCTCTGTGCCCAGACGTCCAAGGCCAAGGACAACAGCCCTGTGCTCCCGGCCGTGCCCACTCTTCTCCAGTTTTATTGACAAAAACTAACAAATTCCAAGCGGTTACACAAGACCAGGAAGGCTCGCGAGGCGCATCTGGAAGAAACTGAGATTCTACAAACATCCCCGAGGGGTCATGAACCCTGAGAAAGGACCTGAAATGACGGAAAACCAACACCCTGAAGCTGGGCGCCAGCGCGGGCTCTTAACAAAAGCAGAGGGTGTTGTCCTGGCCCTTGTCCAAGAGGGACCCTGCGCATCCCCTCGAGCCCAGGAAGCGGCACAGGACAGGGACAGAGGCCTTTGTCTCAGAGCACAGCGGTGGCATTGAAGAGTCCAGACTCCAGCCTGCGCGGCTGCAGTGGAGCTGGTGCGGAAGCCAGAGGTGGGAGGTGAGGCCCCGGGGTGGGGGAGGGCTGGGGCCCCCGGGGGGCACGGCTGGGGTTGAGCCGCTTTTCTATGCACGATGGGGAACGCGGAGTGACGGCTTGGGCTGCTGTGTGCAAAGGAGGCAAGCGCAGAAGCTGGGCACCTGCCGGTCACTCAGGCCGCGACGGTGGTGGCCGAGGAGCTGGCGGGTGTGGTCAGACTCTGGAAGCTACTGTGGGTTTTCTGACAGATGGGCTGTGGGAGATGAGGGAAGGGGAGCCCAGGGTGACGCCAAGGCTGGGGCTGGGACAACGGGGTGGTTCGCAGAGCCGCTCTCAAGCCGGTAAGGACAGGGTCTTGGAGTGAATTCCCTCTGACCCCCAAGCCCAGAACTCCAGGACGAACCTGGGCTTCAAGCACCTCTGTTCCCCTCTAAATCTTATCAGAAAGATCCGTCCACCCTCCACCTTTCCTTCACACACTCGTGTTATCAACAAACACGGATGCGTACCTGCCCCGCGGCCAACACGGAGACGCCGGAGACGTGATGATTCCGTAGCCACACGCCTGGACCTCCAGGAGCTCCTCGTTTGGTGGGAATCCCGGGCTCAGACACCCTCACTCACTCATCCCTGCAGTCCCTCAACCACCATTCATTAGCCCTCGGTTCCTGCCAAGCAAGCATCGTCGTAGGGATTGAGGTTGAGCTTGCCCTTCAGAAAGTCCTAGGCCAATTGGAGAGCCTAGGGTTAGCCGTCCTCACTCATTTGTTCATTCATCCATTCACCAGAGTCACCAGGACCTGCTGGATGACCCAACAGTGGGCCCTGCTCAGTGTCTCCAAGCAACAAGACCGCCCCCTGGAGCCCTGCCTCCCCCGCCCACAGTTCCACCTGCTGCTCATGGGCAAACCCTGGTGGCAGCTGCCAGAGCCAGTTGCGGCTCCACACAGCATGCCGGGGGCTAACTCTGGTGTCATCTTCCTGCAGAAAACCATGAGCCCACCTTTCCAGGTGGCTACCCTCACAGCCAACTGCCCAGGCCCGGTCTGACCCTTCTCAACACCTGCAGGTGCCGGAACCCGAGATGCGTCTGCTCTGGAGGCCTCTCTTCCTCCTTGGATTGCTGGCCTGGCCCTCGGCCCTGCGTATGCAGCCGTGGCCTGGCCTGGCCAAAGCCCACACAGACAGCAGATCCACCCTGGCAAGAAGTAAGCACAGCCCTTTCTGCCTGCTGTCGGCCGGGTGGGTGGGGAAGGTACGGTATCCTCTGGGCTCCCACCCTCTGACCTGCTGGGTGGCTGTGCTCGGTCACTTTGCCCCTTTTCTTCTTTCCTTTCTTGGATCTCAAGTACAAAACATCGGGGTTAACTATGTCACCACATAGCGCATCATCATGGTCACAAGCCTGCATCCCCGCGAGGCCCCTCCTCTGCTTTATTTGTGCGACTCCCCCCTGTATTCCTGGTCCCTCTCCCACTGCGCGGTCGCTGCATGTGTTGGATGCATGCGTGTGGTGCATTGAGCGATGCCGTGTGCATCTCATCCTGGTTCTGAATGTTTTCTCTCAACACTGCCATTGACATCTACGCTGCTTCAGCCGGAGCAGAGACTTCCTTAAGCTGCGTGCACCTCCGGTCACCTCCCCTAGAGCTGGACACCGAGGCCATCCCTACTCTCGCTGCTGTAAACTGTGCTGAGATGAACACCTTTGCCGTGTCCATGTCACAGTCTGTGGGAGAATTCCTCTGGGATCTACTCAGAAGGACGAGGGCAGGCTGTGGGCAGAATAAACTCCATTCAGCCCAAACTGCCAGAATCCTCTCCAGAATGGCCGTGCCCGGCTACCCGTGGCCCACACCTGCGGCCCCTCTTCCTCAATGCTGGGGAGGGTCTGTCCGCATCAGCCTGCTCTGTCTGCCCTGGCAAGAGGTCACGGGCTGGGGGCTTCAGTGGCAGACACTTATTTGCTCACAGTTCTAGAGGTTGAAGGACCAAGGTCAAGGTCAAGGTGCCTGCAGATTTGTTTCTGGTGGGGCCTCCTTGCTGGCTGACAGACGGCTATGCTCTCAACACTCCCCTACACCGCCTGGCCTCTGTGCACCCGGAGAAAGAGGTCCCTGTGTCTCCTCCTCTCCCTGTGGGCACCAGTGCTAGCCATCAGATGAGGGTCCGCTCCTATGACCTCATTTAACCTTAATGACCTCCCTGAAGGCCCTGTCTCCAACTCCAGTCACACCGGGGAGAGATAGGGACATGACTCAGCCTGTACCACCGTCTTCTTACTTTTTGCCAATCTCATGTGTAGCTGAGAGACAGCTAACGTCTTAGCCTGACCCCGTCTGCTTAGTGGGAACTCTGAGCATCTCATCGAAATGTTTTGACCATTTCAACTCTTTTGCTTTTTTCTTTTTTTAAGATTTATTTATTTATTTGAAAGGCAGAGTTAGAGACAGAGGCAGAGAGAGAGAGAGAGAGAGAGAGAGAGGTCTTCCATGTGTTGATTCACTCCTCAGATGGCCACAATGGCCAGAGCTGGGCCAATCCGAAGCCAGGAGCCAGGAGCCAGGAGCTTCTTCCAGGTCTCCTACATGGGTGCAGGGGCCCAAGGACTTGGTCCATCTTCTACTGCTTTCCCAGGCCACAGCAGAGAGCTGGATCAGAAGTGGGGCAGCAATGCTGGCCCCATGATCCCTTTGAATTCCCTGTTATCCATTTTCAGTTTGCTCTCCTATTTTATTTTTCATCCTCTTTGATTTGAGTATCAATATATTCTTAGCATCAGAATCACTTAAATCACTGCCATTCCATTCAGCCCTTGGGTCCTGTGGGAATTGGCTCCAGGACCCCGGCCCCTGTAAGTGCAAAACTCTGCAGGTGCTCACGTCTCTTAAAAAACGGCGAAGTCTTTGCGGGCAACCTACACAATCCTCCTGAAGATTCAAAATCGTCTCCAGATGGCTTCTCTCGCCTGCTCCAGCTAAGTGCTGCTGCACTGCCGGGGGCATGGCGGCACGAGAGCACGCACGTACTCAATGCAGATGCCCTTTGCCTTTGCCTCCAGTATTTCCATCTGTGCCTGGTTGGTCTGCCCAGGCAGGGCTGGGGGCCCCTGTATTTCTCCCTGATTGCCCTGCCCTGTGTTGGTGGAGAGACAATGTCTTCTAAGTCACTGCTAGTTCATGGCTGTGTTGGGAGAATCTTGAGGCCTCGCCCCACCAGGTGATAGCCTGCTTTGTGTTCTCTAAGAGCTTTATACTTTTGCCTTTCTTATTTAGGATTTTAATCCATCTGCAGGCCATGCTGCTTTGAGCCATCTTAGTATTTCTAGAATAAACCCATTTTTAATAATGGACTGTATGTTTATTAGCTAATTATGTAAGGATCTCAGCAAATTCTTAAACTACTATTTAACTTTCTTTCTTTGTGCTACCCTGGGGCTAGGTAAGCCATGCTAGCCTTGTGGAATGAATTCCTTTTACTTTCCCTCTTTTCTTCCACAGTCACTTCTTTTAAAAAAGTTTAATAAATCTCTTCCATAAAGCCTTGTAGGCCAGAGATGTGGGGGATGGGATCTTCATCTTTTCACACCGAAACCTGGCATCGCAGGGCTTGCCATAAAGGGATCCCTCTCATTTAGGTTGTTAATTATATTGCTGTGTAGCCGTGGGCTCAGCTATCCGCATCTGTACAATGGGTGCAGTTAAAATGCTAGTTCCTGAGGCTGCTTTTCAGACGTCAGTGAGAGAAAATATGTGTGAGGTTCTGCCAGCCGTGGTGTTGGCCGGGACACCGAGCTGGCCTCAGAGCCGACTCAGAGCCCAGCTGGGGCGCTCGGCCAGGGAGACACAGGGCTGCTCCCGATGACTGCTTGATGATAATAATAATAATAATAATAATAATAATAATAATAAGGTGGTGAGAGCGAAAGCTGCTGATTCTCACGGCCTGGCCTTGGAGGTCACACGGCCCCACTTCTGTGTGCGATTCTGGTCACACAGCTCGTGAGGTCGGTGCAGATCGCAGGCGAGAAGTGTGGACTGCGCGCTGCGATGGGCGGCGTGGGGCTGGATGGGTGTGTGGTCATCTCCCACCCACAGCTCGCTCGCTGGCCACGAGGCCGGTTAGCGCAGGGGAAGGCTGTCGGGGTGGCTCGGTGCTAACGTGATGCCACCGCCTGTGACGCTGCCATCCCAAATTCACTTCCATCCCAGCTTCCCGCTGATGTGCCTTTGAAGGCAGCAGATGGCCCAAGTCCTTGGGTCCCTGCCACCCCAGTGGGACACCTGGATGGAGCTCCAGGCTCCTGGCTTCAGCCTGGCCCAGCATGGGCTGTTGCTGTCATTTGGAGAATGAACCAGCAGATGGCAGCTCTCTCTCACTCTCTCTCTCCCTTTGTCACTCTGCTTTTCAAATTTAAATAAAATAAATCTTTTTTTAAAAGAAGCGAGAGCTGACTTCCCAGGGGCTCTGTCTAGATGAGAACTCTGCAGACACACACAGGGAGCAGACGTCTCCCGCAGAGACCACGTGGGCATGCGTGTAAGCCCACAGCAGCCACACGCACCCTTCGACATGCACAGAATGACGCGCCAGGGACACATAGACACGCACGCATTTGGAGCAGTTTCGGGAAGCCACACTCCCGCCCAGGTGCCTGGTGCGAACGCACATGGCCTCCTCAGGCCTCCAGGGCAAAGCCTAGCCTGCCCTGCCCTCCCCAGCTCTGTCTGTCCTCAGTCTCTCCAGCGTCTGCCCACCCCTGTGTCAGCCCACCCCGCGTCCTGGATCCCTAGCTGCGCACCTGCTCCCTGCTCCTGGCTCCTTCTCCAGGCCCCAGAGCCGTATCCCAGGGGAGGGCCGGAGCGCCCCTCCACTGGAGGCCTGCAGAGTAGCCAGGGGGTGATGGCAAACGTCAGAGCCCTGGCTCTGTCACCACCCCGGTGACCTCGGGCTGCGGTTTCCAGATCTGCACACTGGAGACCCTCAGGCTTTTGTCCACCTATCTGACAGACAGCGACCCACCCCGAGGGATGCCCACAGCCCACGTGCAGAGCAGAACCCGGGCGGCTCCCGTGCTCTGGGTGTGCCCTGCTCACCTGTGTACATTCATTCTGAGGTCACAGTCAAGGCCACTGGTGCTGCCCACGGTCAGGGTGAGTCCTCCAACAGCGCTGGGCAGCGGGGTCTCCAGCACTTCAGAGGCCCCAGTCTGGGCTGCTGGAGTTGGACGCCCCTGTTTAGGAAGCTGGTGTGGAGGGGTGGCCATTTGGCAACGTAGTTCAGGCACTGCTTGGGACACACCTCCAGCTCATGTTGGAGCGCCTGGTTCCAGTCCTGCCTCCGCTCCCCATTCCAGCTTCCTAACGCAGACCCTGGGAGACAGCAGGGGAGGCGCAGGTACTTGGGCTCCTGCCACTCATGTGGGAGACCCTAATGGAGTTCCTGGCTTCTGGCTTCTGTCTGACCAAGCTCTAGCTGTTGCAACCATTAGGGGAATGAACCAGCAGATGGAAGATCTCTCTCTTCTCTCCCTCTCCTCCTTCTCTCTCTCTCTCTCTGGATCTCTGCCTTTCAGATAAATAAATAAATCCTTTTTTAAAATTTTTTTGTTTTTTGACAGGCAGAGTGGACAGTGAGAAAGAGAGACAGAGAGAAAGGTCTTCCTTTGCCGTTGGTTCACCCTCCAATGGCCGCCGCGGCTGGCGCTCCGCACTGATCCGAAGCCGGGAGCCAGGTGCTTCTCCTGGTCTCCCATGGGGTGCAGGGCCCAAGCACTTGGGCCATCCTCCACTGCCTTCCCAGGCCACAGCAGAGAGCTGGCCTGGAAGAGGGGCAACCGGGACAGAATCCGGTGCCCTGACCGGAACTAGAACCCGGTGTACCGGCGCCGCAAGGCGAAGGATTAGCCTAGTGAGCCGGAAAGAAGAAAGCAGCCTGAGACACCGTGTCCTCTTTCTGCTGGCCGGCATATGGCTTCACCCCTTGGATTGACGAAGGCTCGTCCAAGCCCTGCAACACGGCAAACAGCACCGGAAAGGGGGGAGCAGACATTTAAACTATATGAACACACATGAGTCACCGCTCTGGCCTGCAAACCCAGCCTCTCCTCGCACTGCTCTGCTCCCGCGGCCCCCCACGGGCTCCAGGCTGCTCTGCCTCCACGTGGAGATGCGCATCACAGCACCTGAAGAGTTAAAATTGTATATGTGCGGGTGTAAAAAGTTAAGCTTAAGCTTACAGGTTTAAACCTTCCTGGTACAGCTGTAAAAATAAGACAGAGTGAAGTAGCACCTTGACAGTAGGGACTCCATTTTGGAGCACTTGAGACTCCATTCTGAGAAAGCACCCCCCCACCGTGAGACTCTGGTCTGAAACTATGATCTCAAATAGTCGGACAATAGCAGTGCACTACATCACCCTTGGCAACGCACAAAACCCCCCTAGCATGATTGCTCAAACTTAAAAGTAGAAAGGTTGCACCTGGGTTACCTGGGCTAATAATAAAGATGTGATTTGTCTGTGTCTTACATTAATGTCAAGTCCTAATTGCTAATTGTAATATTGTAACTGGTATTGTCAAGATTATGATAAATATTAATTTCACTTAGGTTTTGCGTTATGTTGACCCCAGTAACCATATACTCTCTTTTGATTTTATGTACTCTCTTTTGATTTTAGCAACCGTGCATAGCAACCATGTATTCCCCCCTTCCCGGTTTTGCGGTTTTTGCCTTTATAAACCCTAACCTTTGGTTATTCGGGGCTGCTCTGTTCATGTATGATCAGACAGCCCCAGCATGCTGGATAATCAATAAATCTTTAACCCTTTGCTGGTTGCATGAGAGAAAAGTCTCTTGGAGTCGTCCCTCGGGCAGTGGGCTTTTTCAGACTCTAACACACCTTTGCACCGGCTACACCAGATGTGTATGCCGGCGGGGGGGGGGGGGGGGGTACCTGTGAGCACGGGACAGTGCCACATGCAGCCGCGAGGACCCTGCTCCCCTGGGGGCCCAGGCCAGCACCCCGGCAAGCAGGGCCACCAGAGCATTTCCCGCCTCATTTCAGAACTGCCTGCTCTGCCAGGTCTCTCCTTGGGGGAGCGTCATTTCTGGGCAGGAGGGGACACCTTGCTGGATGCATGCACCTTCCTGGGCCACGCCCCTCCCTCTAGAGTGTGGCCTGCCCCCACCTCTGTCATCACAGGGAGGGATGCCGGGCTGCCCTTGGTGGCACTCCAGCTCATGCTCCATGGTAACAGCCCAGGCGCACGTGAGCTCTGGGGGAGCAGAAACCACCTCTGCTTATACAAACACTGAGCCAGGCAGGCCTGTGGTATAACTGGAGCTACATCGGGGAGCAAGACAGGGAAGGGTGGGGTGGTAGAAGGCAGGATTAGACAGACTGGTGACTCAAAAGCCCCCTGTGGACTATCCCCCCACCCTAAGCGTGGTGCCCTGGATCAGGTCTAAAATTCACACTTACCTTGCTTGTGCGCAACGAGCTAAGGGTTAGCAGGGTCCTGCCGTGAAACGTTTCAAAAAGACCATCGTCTAGGAGCACACGCAGAGGCTGGGCTGTGCACCCCAGGGCCGCCTGACCTCTGACGTCAATGTTCCACACCGAGACAGGGGCTATGGAAGGAGCCATCCGTGAAAGATGCCCCACCTCCAAGGCCTTTCTTCGACAGTGAGCGTGGGGGCAGTGGGGAGGGGCCGAGGCAGGGCCTCCTCCGGGCAGCCACTCCTAAGGCCACTCTCTGCTGCGCAGCCGCAGAAACCCAGCAGCCCCTGTCTGTAGGGTCAGTGTGGTTCTCCTCCAGGACTACGCTAAGGATGTTCCAATGCTGGGGGCCCCTGTGGGGGATCCGGACTGAGCTCCGGGCTCCTGGCCCAGCCCTGGCTACTGTGGCCGTTTAGGCAGGAACCAGCAGGTAGAAAACCTCTCTCTCTCCCCATCCA
Organism: Oryctolagus cuniculus; assembly: GCF_964237555.1. Lineage (NCBI taxonomy): Eukaryota > Metazoa > Chordata > Mammalia > Lagomorpha > Leporidae > Oryctolagus > Oryctolagus cuniculus. Next base: position 24,784,647 of record NC_091442.1, on the reverse strand, counting down.
TGTCTCTGTCTCTCTACCTTCCAGATACAATGAAAATGAGTTCCAGGAAGTGGGGGCTGGTAGGGGCGTCCTTGGGGTCCTCCGGCTCTGCATGGTCTGCCCGCTGCCCTCCCTCACCGGCAGGGAGCTGTGCCCCAAAGCCGCTTTCTAGCAGACAGGGGTCCCTGCAGGTCTGCCTGGTAATGACGCACAAGGAATCCCAGGAGGTCCTGGGAAGCCCACACCCTCGGCCATGGGTGGGATGCAGCAGCCAGGCCAGGCCCGCTGGGTGCACCTGCAGGGAGCCCTGAGCTCTCTCAGGCAGGAAACCCTCGCTGTGCTATTGTGTGTTCTGAGAAGTGGGCGGCGACTGCCCCAGCTCTTTGGTGGGACAGGGAGATGCTCTGCTTTTAGAGCCAGGTAGCCCTGAGTTCCAACTGCGTGTTCCGCTGTCGCTCGGAACCTGTGGGAGTCTCGCTTTCCTAATCCGCGCACGCCCCCGAGCCCAGGGAAGGGGTGGGCAAAGCGCAGGCCCTGGCCAATGAGGAATGAGTGGATGCCCTCGCCTGCCACTACCTGGACCAGCCAGGCGTCTGCTTGGAGTGGCGACCTGGGGGAACCTGCAAGCTATGCCCCCTGCAGGACTGGGGACCAGGGGAGTCCTGCCTGGGGTTCTGCCAACCAGGCCCAGATGCCCGGCACAGCAGGGCGCCCGTGGTGGTGCCCAGGGAGCCGGCAGAGCAAGGCCCCCTGGCTGCACTGGCCACTGACCCGGAAGTGAGGCTGTGGCTGCCTGCACGAGCCGATGCTCCCATGACCAGTTCTGGCTCTTGGCCCTCTCTGGCCAGACCGCAGGGGTTAGATGAGGGCTTCCGGGAGGCAGTGCCACCTATGAAGAGTCTTGGGGAAGAGGGCGACGCTAGGGGCTGTGTGGGAAGGAAGGACACCAAGTCCTGCGGAGGCTGGGGCACCCAGTGCCGCGCGGGCAGTCCCCAGGGCCTCTCTGGTGAAACGGGTTCACGTGCTCCCTCTGCTGGTTGCGCAATAACAGCTCAGGCCGGGGAGCGGGGCGTGGATTGTTAGCTCTGCGCCTGGAGCCCGGAGCGCGCCGGATCTCGGTGTTGACATAACAGTGGCGGAGCGTTCGTATTTCACCGTATCTTTGTCAGTAAATGGACACTTTTATTTTCAATATTTACTCTGCATGGCCGTGAAATGAAGTCCATTCCGTTGGAAAGGCCAAAGGTGCCCAATTAGGGAATCAGTTGTAACAGGGATTCAATAGACTGTTTTCTGAGCATTCAAGAGAGAGAAAGAGATAAATGCTTGTGGTTTCCAGCCGGGTGAAAATACAGATTTTAGAATTGAGTTTGGTTGGAGTCACAGCATTGCAAAAAGCAGATTGGAAAAACAGCCTGAAAGGAGACACGGAAACTTGACCAGCGCCTCTGTTAGGGGCGACTCGCATTTCTCTGTGTTCTTGGGAAGGTGGCCGTGGATCTCGCCAAGCAGGGCTGGGTCGTGGATGGCTGGAGCTCAGCTTGGCCGGAATGTTCTCTGCTCGGCGCCAGCCTGCCATGGGCGCTGGACCTGCTCCTGCCACGGCAAAGGCACACAGCCTCCTGGTACAGAGTGGCCGACAGCGAGGCTGGCAAGTGCAGAGAACAGCCCAGAGGTGGGGCTTCCGACTCAACGTGGAAGTGGGTGCGGTCACGGAGGGCTTCCTGGAGAAGGCACTGATTGAACTGGCAAGACTGAAGGTCATCAGGGAAGGGAGAGGAGAGCATTCCAGGCAGAAGTGACCAAAGGCTGGGGTGGGAATCAGGCGAGGCTGCCGCCGCCTGCGGGTGCGGGACCAAGTGGAGAGCAGGACCTTGAACATCTCCCTGGGGACGAGAGGATGGAGCTGCTGAGCCCACAGGTCCAGAGGTCTTTCCGTTTGGCAGCTCTCGAAAAACGAGGCCCTAGAGAGCTTCCACTTGTGTGGATTCCGTTTATCAATATTTGCCATCAAAGAAATGAACACAGAGGTTTCCCTCGATACAGATACAGATACAGATACAGATATAGATATAGATATAGATAGCTGTAGGTATAGAGATCTGTAGAGATGTCTGTCTCCGCTTGGACAGAGTGAGAGGGGAAAGGCGGGCCAGTGGCGGCGTTGACTGGCCGACCTGCAGACTGCACACAGGACCATCGGGTGAGGCACTAGGGAGCCACAGCGGGTTTCAGAGCTGGGGAGAGGCCCTCCCACTGGGCAGTTTCAGGCTGTGTGCCAGGTCAGGGATGAATCAGGTGTCTAGAAGGAGACAAAGGCAGAGGTTGGGCAGCTGAGAGATGAGAAATGCAGCCGCAGAGAGGTCGCTGGGGAAGGGGAGGTGAGCCCTGGACCTGGAGATAGGTGGCGTCGGGGGAACGGATGCTCCCGAGAGACGGCTGGCCAGAGGAGCCCTTCCCACGGCTCCCTCGTGGCCCCCTGGCCACCTGGGGGCCCCCAGACCAGGCCGGGGAGGGGGCAGAGCAGAGGGCCCCGGGCCTGCACCCACTCAACCAGGAGGGAGACAGCGGTGCGGGGAGGAGCGAGCCCTCGCTCTGTTTCAGAAGAGGGAGCGAGTGCTTCTCTTTGGTCCCTGTCTGCAGCAGGGCAGAGCCAGCGCGGCCATTGCTGGGCTGCTAACTGCCCCCTCCAGCCCGGTCTGTCAACCGGAGGCCTGCGGCGCGGCTGCACGGGGAGCGGCTGAGCAGCTCTGGAAGCTGTGGCCTTGGCTGTCGCCACCGCGAACAAGCTGGCCAGCAGCCTTATGGCCCCACAGTCGCAGGTCTCGCTATCTGCCCTCATGAGTCAACATTTATGTCCAGGGACCGGCGCTGTGGCGCAGCAGGTAAAACTGCCGCCTGTGATGCCCACATCCCAGATGGCAAAGGTTCGAGTCCCGGCTGCTCCACTTCTGATCCAGCTCCCTGCTAGTATGCCTGAGACAGCAGCAGAAGATGGCCCAAGTGCTTGGGCCCCTGCACCCACGTGGGAGACCAAGATAAAGGTCCAGGTTCCAGGCTTTGACCTGGCCCGGCCCTGGTCATTGTGGCCATTTGAGGAGTGAACCAGCAGATGGAAGATCGGTCAGTCTCCGTCTTCGTCTCTCCCTCTCTCTGTAAGCACCTTTCAAATAAATAAATACATTTAAAAAATTATGCACAAGGGGCCAGTGCTCTGGTGTAGCCAGTAAAGCTGCTGCCTAATGTGCCCACAACCCAAATGGTCACCAATTCTAGTCCCAGCTGCCCAACTTCTGATCCGGCTCTCTGCTATGGTCTGGGAAAGCAATAGAAGATGGCTCAAGTCCTGGGCCCCTGCACCTGCGTGGAAGACCCGGAAGAAGCTCCTGGCTCCTGGCTTTGAATTGGCACAGCTATGGCCATTGCGGCCATCTGGAGAGTGAAACAGTGGATGGAAGACCTCTCTCTCTCTTTCTTTCTCTCTCTCTCTCTCTTTCTTTCTCTCTCTCTCTCTCTCGGCCTCTGCCTCTCTGTAACTCTGCCTTTCAAATAAATAAATAAATCTTTTTTTTAAAAAAAGTATGTCCAAGCTGAAGCCTGCCGTGGACGTACAGCTGTGTTCACAACTGTGAAAGCTCAGGAGCCATCAAGTGGGTGGCACACCATGGACACGCGAATGAGGGGGTGTTATTCGGTGCTGAGAAGCAGGTGCCAGCCAGCCGAGGGGACTGGAAGGGCTGTGAGCACTCGTCAGCTCGTGCAAGCAGCCCTCGGGAAGCCAGCAAGTGCAGCCACGTGGCATTGTGTGGGAGGCTCAGCTATGGGGCTGGTGCAGATCAGTGGCTGCAGGGGTGGGCACGGAGGGTGGGTGCTGCAGGGAAGCGCGCTGGCACCCACAGCAGCGGCAGACGCGTGTCATCACACCCACAGCCTGGGTGCCGCGAGAGAGCCGGTGTGTGAGCCCCGCCAGTCGGTGACCACGAGGCACCCACAGGGCTTCGCCAGCCGTCGCAGATGCAGCGCACTGGAGAGCGGTGCTGACAGGGGAGGGTGGGGAGGCCCGGGGGCATATGGGAAGTCTCTGTACTGTGCTGTGAACCCAATACTGCCCTTAAAACAATCAAGCTTATGTTAAAAAACAGCAGCACAAGAGCCTTCTATGGGGGAGGCTGCGAGCCTGTCCTTCCACTTCATCGAGCCCTTGATCCGCCTGCCCTTTCGGCCTCCCCTGCTGGCTCCCTCGACCGGCTCTGCACGAGGACAAGGGGAGGACAAGGAGGGAGCGTGCAGTGAGGTGCTGGTGGCTGGCCCGGAACTGTCCGGACATCCACGCGCTCCCGGACCGAGCGAGAGGAGCCTTCCAGCGCCACATACGTGGGAGGCAGCGAACATCGGGGCGCGAAGTCAGGCCACAGTAGTGGGCGTGGCCCTGGGTCTGCAGGCTGGGTGCTGGGGCTCAGTGTCGCAGGGCTTGCAGCAGGGGAAACGAGGCGAGGTGAGCTGGGGAGACAGCATCAGGGGGCAGGCGTGCCCCTGAGGGCTGCCCCGGCAGAGGCAGACGCCAGACCTCAGAACAAGGGCTGGCCAGTGGCCAGTGTCGGGCTCTGGGCTCCAAGACAGACTCACTTCCGCTGGGTGGGTGTGCAGGCGAGCCTGGAGCAAACCATTCACTGCATGTTCTAAGGGGGAGATGGACACACAGAGCGCTCCTCTCCGCTGGGGCACTCCCCGAAGGCCTGCAACCAGGCTGAAGCCAGAGCTGAGAGCCCAGTGCAGACCTTCCCCGTGGAGGTCAGGGGCTCGCCTCCCTGCCTGCCGTGTGTGCACCACCAGGAAGGCGGGGACCGGTGCATCTTGGGCACCGCACACACACTCCCTCCCGTTCATTCATACTGAACTTGGATTTGCAAGGCCTTCGCTGTCTTCCAGGGGGGCCATCAGGGCAGCTTGAGCAAAGGCCCTGAGGCAGCAGGGAGCCGGGCACTGCAGGGGAACAGTGAGTGGGCGGCAGTGGGCTCAGGCTGCGTTTGGGGCTGATTGGTGAGAGCTTCTCTGGCACTGCCCAGTCTCTGCCCAGAAAAGCACAGCACTCAGCTGTCCCCGCTGTCCCTTCAGAGCGCGGCCACAGAGAGACCTGTTGCTGACCGCAGCGACGCGCCTGTCCTGTCTCTGCCCGGTCCAGGGCTGTTTTTTCCTTCATTCGAAGCCAGGAGCCAGGAGCTTCCTCCGGGTCTCCCACGTGGGTGCAGGGGCCCACGCCCTTGGGGCATCTTCTGCTGCTTTCCGAGGCTCGGTAACAGGAAGCTGGATCAGAAGTGGAGCAGCCGGGACTCGAACCTGCACTCACATGGGATGCCAGCATTGCAGATGGTGGATTAACTGGCTGCGCCACACTAGCCCCATGTGAGCATGCATTGTTTGAGACATCAGAAATCCGTGCTGTCTCAGTCTGTTTCTGTTGCTATACCAAGATCCTTAGATGGGGCAACTTACAAGTGCTAGAAACTTCCCTGTCACAGTGTGGAGGCAGAGAATCCAAGCCCAAGGCGGCAGCAGTCGCTGTCTGGTGAAGGCTTGCTCTCTGCTCCCAAGACCCTGCAGTGTCACAAGGGGGAAAGGGTGGAAGGGGGCTTCCTGTGGCATGGGGCAGGGGTGGGGGCTGGGAGGGCCAGGGCAGCCCCTGAAACCTTGCAATGAGGCCCTAATCCCAGACTCGGGGTCCGGGGAGGGGGGCGGGCAGAGTACTCACAACTTCCTCACCAGCCAAGATCCCCTGGGAGTCCCCCGGCCGGGGGCAAGGCCAGCACTGCTCTCCTGCTGGAGTGGGAGCCCATGACAGACAGCAGGTGCCATGGGCCCCTGACAGCCTCCGTGAGACAAGGGGACAGCCAGCCCCACCCGGGAGGACGCTCTGTCCCCTCTTGGCTGGCCCCAGCTGCGGCACAAGGCAGAACCAGAACCACGTGCGATGCTGCTGCAGACTTAGCACCGGGACCTCGGCAGAAAGTGTCCTCTCTAAGTCTTGGTTTCTCCTCTGTAAGGTAGAGCTCGGACTCACTCCTACGGCACGGGCACGGGGACTCGCTCAGCTCTTGGAAAACGATGCCCATTGAGGCTACTGTTGCTGCAGAAGGGGAAGCGGAGCCATGGCCAAGGTCAGCCGGCCGTGGCATCCCACTCAGAGCCCCCGGGCCCCCACTCAGCTGTATGGATGAGGAAATGGGCTCAGGGCAAGGTGGTGGGTGCGAGAGCTGCACCCACGGCCCTTCTGGCGCGCACCACACACTGCCTGCCTCGCCAACTCCTGATGCGCGCCAGGGACAGCCTCACACACGTTGTTGACCTGCCCCGGGCCCTCCAGGCAGGGCTGTTTGATCTGGAGGCACCAGCTGGACATGCGGACATGGAGGGTGTTTCCTCAGCTCCCTGGCTCCCCATCAGCAGGGCCACATCTGCCCCCTGGGGAGATCACTCAGCATTTATAAAGCTCACCTGGGCACAGCCTGTCAGCATCCAAGCAGCGGACTGGAGCAACCCACAGGACACCAGAGACAGCCAGGTAGGCACAGACACCCGACAATCTCACTCCAGCCTCCCTTTCCATCAGATGCTCAGTCAAACTCTACTCTTGACAAACATGGTCTGTTAGGAGTTGGTTTGGTTCTAGGGCAAAACATCAAAAACGAAAGCTTTGACATGATGAGAAATCCACAGGTGAGCTGTGGATCCTGCCAGCTTGTCCCTCTGCCACCCCTGGGCTGTGGCTTTCATCCTCATGCTAAGAAAATTGTTGCTGAACTCCATCCATCATGTCTTATATCTAATCTGGAAGGTACAGGTGAGGAGCACAAAAGCGTAACCCCCCTAGCTGGGTCAGGCTCTTTAAGGAGCTGTTCAGAACGACTCCACTTGGTTCTCCTGGGCCGGGCCTGATTGCAAAGAACTTGGGGATGACGGGTTCTTTGTGAGGCACATTTCTGTTCGCAGATGTGAAAGGATTCTATAAAGAAGGAGGGGGGAACGTGCAAGCCCCCCACCCCCGGCTTCCGTTCCCTTGCTGTGTCGGCGCTTGTCTCAGAGGGCGGGGCTGTCCCCAGGGCTTTGTGTGTCCCCAGGGGTCAGCGTCCAAAGGCTTCCCTGGTGACCTTCTCCCCTCCTGGCTCCGCTAGTTTCCTTCTACCCAGGGCAGTGTCGGGACCAGGGAAGGATTAGGAGTCCAGAATTGCCTTTCATTGTTGGATACGCAGAGTGACCTGTGAACGCAGGATAGAGTTCAGTACACACAGCTAGAAGGCAGAGAGTGGGATTCTGGCCTCACTCTGCACTGAGCCTCGATTTCCTGCCTGCAAAACGGATGTGGGGAGTAGGAGTTGGTCCACGTGAGTCCTCCACGCTCCTCTCCCATCCCCGAACCCCTGTATCTTCATGCAGACTCTCAGAGTGGCCCTAAACTGACCCTGGTTACCTGGGGTCCCCCATAGGTAGTGCCCCAAGACACCAAAGGGCTTGTGCCTCCTTATTACACTCTGTGGGTTTAGCTTGCCCGGCTGTCTGCCCAGTATTTGAATTTTAAGCCGCTGGGTCCACTATATTATTATATATCTGAGTCTGTTGGTCTCCGTTCATTGGCCTTTTTTTCTTTAAATATTTATTTATTTGAAAATTAGAGTTACACAGAGAAAGGAGAAGCAGAGAGAGAGAGAGAGAGATCCTCCATCTGATGGTTCACTCTCCAATTGGCCGCAATGGCTGGAGCTGCACAGATCCGAAGCCAGGAGCCAGGAGCTTCTTCCAGATCTCCCACATGGGTGCAGGGGCCCAAGGACTTGGGCCATCTTCTACTGCTTTCCCAGGCCACAGCAGAGAGCTGGATCAGGAGTGGAGCAACCAGGTCTCGAACTGGCACCCATATGGGATGCCAGCACTTCAGGCCAGGGTGTTAACCCACTGCACCACAGCACCGGCCCCGGTCTTTTTCTTTTCTTTTTTTTTTTTTTTTAAGCATTCATGCCTTGTAATTTTTTATTAGGTGCTGGACATTGTGAGAAAAATTGCCGAGACTCTGAATCTTTTCCCAGACAGGAAGGAAGACACCTGTGGCCTAGACTTATTTTTGACTCGAGGAGAGCTGTTTTGGCTTTGCTCCTGCTCCTAGAGGGCCCTTCCCTGCCAACTCACAAAGATGAATCCTTAGAATTAGCAAATAAGATTCAGTAACATGATAGCAATTGGCCACACACAAAGGGTGCTGTGCTAAGTGCATGTGGAAAACTGACCACTGCAAGGGTGCTGTGCTAAGTGCCTAGGAAGAAGCTGAGAGGCAGGGGTGAGGCTGCGGCACCTGCAGCTCCCTGGTGAGGGAGCCGGGGCTCCACAGACCCAGGTGGCCCAGTTTCCCCAGCAGGCAGGCAGCAGAGCGGGGACCCCAGCCCAGACCTGTCTGTCCCTGAAGCCGTGGCAAATTCCACGTGTGCTCGTGTTCAGATGGGCAGCGTGCAGCCCGCACAACATGGGCACGTGGTGAAGACAGGGGCCCACATCCCACAGCCCCGCAGCTGGTGGGAGGGCAAGGGCTTCAGAGACTTCCTTTTTTTTTTTTTAAGCAAGATTTATTGAAGTCAGAAGCCTCCAGCCAGAGTGGCCTGCAGGGAGAGGCCACTCGTGTTCCTGACGCTCCACAGCCTCTCCCTGTGTAGGGAGCAGCCCTGCCGGGAAGGCGGGAGCCACGTGACAAAAGCCTGCATGGCCGGCTCTCCAGGGCGTGAATCTGGGTGGTGCAGCCTGGGGCAAGTGATTCAACTCGGGGACCCTCCCTTTTTTGCTCTGTACGGGAGGAAAAAGCACGTCCCCTCTTGCACCTCGCGACCCCGTCTGTAAAATGGGTGTAGGTGAAATGAAGTGAGCCCTGTGGCCGCTGCACCCAAGCTCTGGAAGACCTGTCTCTCTCTATCCTGCTCCCCCGCAGGGGCCCAAGATGCTGGTGGTCTCCGCCCTCCTGCTCCCCTGCGGCCTGCTGGCCTTGGCGTCTGCTCAAGGAGACCCGCCTGCATTTTCTCCCCAGCTCACCGACGGTGAGACCGCCCTGCCTCGGGCCAGGCCTGGCCGGTCACAGCCCCTAGGACTGCCCTCGAAGGCCGGGCCAGGAGCCAGGGCCGCTTCTGTTCTCACAAGCCTGGTGCCCAGGACACGGTTCACCCTGCCAATCATTCACTGTCCCGGGCGGGGCTCCATGTAGTTCTCTTTCCCCGGCCTCCCGGCTTTCCTGTCTCCTTGCCCTGCTTCACTAAGGGTCACCGTCAAGGGGCCCGCACGCACCGGCCCCCGCCCCGCGCACCTGTCTCGCCACCCGCGCCCACTCCCATCTTGCCCCAGCAGCCTCGCCAACGCGTCAAGCATGTGCCTTTGCGGTCCCCTCTGCCTGGAGCACTCTCGCCCTCACCAAGGCTGCCTCCTTCCCGGCCAGGCCCTGCTCATGGCTCACCTGAGCGGAAAGGCCTGCCCTGACCTCCCCAGCCTCGCCTCCAGGACCCCAGCCTCCCCACCAAGCAAAACCTAAGGGTGACACCTCGCCCAGCCTGCAGAGCCCATAGCCTTGACCAGTGCCCTCTCTGATTGGCCAGTGCGCACCTGACTGGCCACTGGAGACTTGGGAAGCAGTCCCGATCCTGCACGTCCCCTTCCTCACGGTGTTACCATCTGTCACCCCCATCCCTACCAGGCTGCAGCGCCAGGGGAGCAGGGGTCTCCGTCTGCCCTCCCCAGGGCACGCCCAGCTCTGGCCCAGCCCTGGCACACTGCAGACCCCTCCCAACATTTGCTGGATGATCGACCCTAGAACTTGGCCCAGCACCAAACAGGCCAGAAAGAAGAGAGGCACGAAGAACAAATGCGTGGGTGGGGCGTGCCCAGAGGTCAAGCCTGCACCTGGGGGGTCTCGGGCGTCTGGGGGTCTGACTGGGATCTGGGGGTCTGACTGGGGTCTGGGGGTCCCTGCCTTCTCTGCAGCTCTGGCTCAAGGACTGCTCCAGGAGGGCCTGCTCTCCAGGCTGCAGACGGGAGACCTGCCGACTCTGCTGGGCAACTTCTTCAAATACACATTGACTTTCTGGGCAATCCCCGTTCACCCACACAGGGATAACAGAGATGCCGAGTGAGTGGCCTGGAGGGCTGGGCAGGGGGCTGCCGGGCTCGCTCCGTGCTTCCTGACTTCGCAGAGACCCTCAGCTGAGGGCCCTTCCAGCTCCGATGGCCTGAGACCCCCTGGCTGGGAGAAATTCCCACCCCAGGGAGAGACAGGAAACTGGGGCGGTGCTGCAGGGGACACAGAGGTACTCGGTGCCCTAGCCTGGGAAGAGACCCGCAGCTCCAAGCACGCCAACCTCTTCCGCTCTCTCGGCCTCACCCTTGCCCCTGGTAAATGGGAACCCCGACCTCTGCCCCTCGGCTGCAGCGTGCACGTGCTCAGCACCGCTCCCCAGTCCCAGCGAAGGCAACAAAACAGCAGAAATAGCAGTGACAATCATGTGGTCATCAACAGAGGCGATGTCATATGTTAGACAGACCGCCGGGGCCGGCGCCGCGGCTCACTAGGCTAATCCTCCCCCTAGCGGCGCCTGCACTCCGGGTTCTAGTCCCGGTTGGGGCGCCGGATTCTGTCCCGGTTGCCCCTCTTCCAGGCCAGCTCTCTGCTGTGGCCAGGGAGTGCAGTGGAGGATGGCCCAAGTGCTTGGGCCCTGCACCCCATGGGAGACCAGGAGAAGCACCTGGCTCCTGCCATCGGATCAGCGCGGTGCGCCGGCTGCAGCGGCGGCCATTGGAGGGTGAACCAACGGCAAAGGAAGACCTTTCTCTCTGTCTCTCTCTCTCACTGTCCACTCTGCCTGTCAAAACACACACACACACACACACACCACAAAAAAAAACAAAAAAGACGGACCCTGGGTGGGTGTGGAAGACCCGGGTCCCTGGTCTCGCTCGCGTGTCGGAAACTCCTCCGCGACTCCGCCTTCGTCCCCTGTCTCAGCTGCTCCCCAGCCCGCTGCATCTTAGCTAAGGGCACGGCACCCAACAGTGGCTCTGACCAAAAATCTTGACATTGTCCTTGGATCCTCTCTGTCTCTCTCCTTCCTTTCCATCTCCCTCTTTCTCTCTCTCTACCCAAACACATACCCAGCCTATCAGCAAATCAACTACTCTGCTTGCAACACAGACCCAGGCATCTACCCACCATCTCTGCCCCCTGTGGCTCGAGCCCCCGCCATTGCTCCCCCCACCCCCCGACCTATAGCCCCGGACCATCCTGCTTCAAGCCCCAGGTGGCCCCCTCCTCCATTCCATTCTGCCAGCATCCAGAAGAATCTAAGAAGTAAGTCAGGGGGCTGGCGCTGTGGCGTAGCAGGTAAAGCTGCCACTTGCAACGCCAGCATCCCATATGGGCGCTGGTTCAAGTCCTGGCTGCTCCACTTCCGACCCAGCTCCCTGCTAATGTAAGTAGCAGATGATGACCCAAGTGCTTGGACCCCTGCCACCCATGTGGAGTTAAGCCGGGTCCAGTGCCGGCCATTGCGGCTACACTGGGAGTAAAGCAGAGGATAGAAACTCTCTCTCTCTCTCTGCCTTTCAAATAAATAACTAAATCTTAAAACAAAAAATCAGAGCAGATTCTTTAACTCCTTTGCCCCCACCTCCTGATGGCCTCTCACTGCTCTCAGAGCCAACCCCGAAGTCCTGGCCATTGGCCAACGAGGCTCCACACCATCCAGCCCCAGCGACCTCCCACCTCCCCGTTCCCTTCTGCCCTCACTGCCCAGCAGCCACACTGGCCCTGCTCAGACACAGGTGCCACCCTCAGGACCTCATACCTGTTCTGTCTGCTGTCTGACCCTGTCTTTTTCTTTTTTATTATTTCAAAAATTTTATATTTATTTATTTGAAAGGAAGAGAGAGGGAGCTCTTCCATCCATGGTTCACTCCCCAAATGCCCACACCAGCCAGAGTCGAGCCGGGCCAAAGCCAGGAGCCCAGAGCTCCATCTGGCTCTTTCGCGTATCCGTTTATTCCCGTCTGCTTGGTGCTAGGCAAGGGCTGGGCAGGAGTATGCGGAGATGCATGGTGGCGAGAGCTTCTTTTCGCTCAGGGCTGTGTCCCCTTGCGGGAACCACGGGAACTGTGTAGGTGGCATCGTGAATGCACCTGCTCTGCCCCACAAGGAGCAGGGCGAGGTCCACCTGCAGCCAGAGCCACACCCTCCCCCTGCTGTGTGCTGTCTCCACCCAGGGTGCTCCTGCAAGAGCCTCGTCTCCTTCAGCTGTCCCTGGACCGCAAGCCTGGGAGCAGGGAGGTCACCCTGACCATCCCACTGGCCTTCACTATGATTGTGAAGTAAGTAAGCCGCAAGGCCGGGGCAACACCCAGGGTGGTACGGGTGGGAGGGGCTGGCGCAGGCGGGCGGGGCTGTGAGAAGCAGCCAGACCCATAGTGAACTCAGCAACAGTCTTGTGTGGTCCAGGGCAACCCCCTTGCCCTCTCCAGCCCTGGGGCACCCTGCATGCAGAATTAGGAGCCTGCAGAACCTTGGCTGCTTCAGACCTGGGCCCCTCTCGGGGAGGAGGCCCCTCGGTCCACAGGTCTCCCTGCTCTTGTGCCCCGAGAGCCCGCTTCCATCTGTTTGGACTTCACGAGCTGTGATGGAGCATGGCTCAAGACCAGAACACAGAACGCGCTCTGGCAGCCCAGCTGGGAGGTCGCCGCGGGTGTTTCCTGGGTGGTCTGTGCCTGTGTTTCCAGGGAGGGCAGGTGCCCCTCAGCTCTCCACAGCCTCCCCCGCTCCCTGTGCAGCCAGTGATTCTAGAAGCAGGTGGGGGCACAGCAGGCGCCGAGGTTCTCTCCCCCAGCCTTACACTCCCCCCCCCCCCCCCAATAGCTTCTTGATCCTCGACACCATCACAACCGAGATAAGGTCAGACATCCACGTGCAGCTGGCTCTGGAGAAGGGCTCAGACGGCAGAGACCGACTCACCTCCAAGGACTGCAGTGTATCGCCCGAGGCCGTGCGGATACAGACAAAATTCTTGTGAGCTGCCCACCTTCTCCCTCCCTGCCCCGCGGGTTAGCAGGAGGCCTCTGGGAGGTGAATTCTCTGTTCCTTTGAAATTGTATTGTGGGGATGATGGTGTCGGTGACTTGAGCAGAAGTCCCCCGGGAATACCGAGAAGGAAGCGAGTGAGATCCCCTGCCTCTCTGTGGGCGTGGAAGTTACTTCTAAATCTTCTGCTACCATAAATAACCCCCGAACACTTTGGCTTAAGAAGATTTACTAAAAAGAATGATTTCCTGACCATAGGCGTCTAAGGTCACTCACAAGGCAGCCACAGCTCTAAGACTTCTGGGTTTCGCCAAGCCACTCCCCAGACACCCGTCTGCAGAGCTGCCCCCCGCCCCGGGGAGGGGCACATCTCGAGCTGGCTCTGGCCCAGTCCTTCCCATTCTGTGACGTCCCCCCTTTAGGGCGGTGTCCTCAGAGGCGTTGCCCTTTTATTAACTGCGGTTTTATCGCTTTCTTCCAAATTTAGCATTTTCCAAGATTTTCTGAATTGAGGCGGGGGCCAACACCCATTCGCTTTATACCCTGTCGTCTCCACTCGTGAGTCCATTATTCTGACGCAGCTCAGCTGTCCAGGTTTCCAGAGAGACGTGGGAAGGTGTGGAATCCTTTCTGAACCCTTGCACATCTGGTCCTAGCATTTCCTCCCCTGGTAGAACAGGCCAGGCACAGCGCCCCCTCCTGGAGAACAGCGAGGAGCCCCTCCCCAGGCCTTTCTCTGCTGGGAACCTGGACTCCAGGCTGCAAGCCAGCGTTCAGGCGCTTTCCATGCAAGCTCTTGACAGAGTGAAGCCGTAAGCCCTGATGACTCCAGTAGCGTTGAGGAGGGCGAGGTGCTGGAAACGGCAAGATCACTTTATGGAGGCAAAAGGAAGCAGGCCAGAGCAGCAGGGCAGGGCCGCGTCCTAGCTTGCTGACGACCTGCAGAGTAGCTGTTAAGTGATTCCGGGTCACGGGGCCAAGCAGTGATGTGAACTTAATCTGTTTTGCCAGCGTCCTACCTCCTATGCTTAGAGACCATCCCTCAGCGATGCGCTTTGAGAGTTTTGCTGAGAGAACTCTGAGACGCCTGATCGCCCGCAATTTGGAAGAAACAGTGAGTGCGGAACCCAGGTCCCTTCCGTTTTTGAGCCAAGCTCACGTGCGGGGGGTTGGAGCTTCTTGCTGCAGTGGGAGGGGGTGGCGAGTGGGAGGAGGTGACAGGAAGGAGGGTCTGGATACAAAGCGGCGCACGGGGAGCCCTACCTCTGCTGCCAGGCACCCGACAGTCATCGCTCAGCTCTTTAAGTCAAAATCAGCACCTGCGTGACCACAGGGCTGGGTCTGCCCAAGCTCTGTTCCTGCTCTGTAAGATGGGCGTGGGTGGTCACAGAACGCACAGCCGCCCTCAAGACGCACACAGGCACTGTGCTAACTGTCTTAACATCACGCTTCAAACAATCTCATACTCGAGGTTCTCAGGTGCCCCTGTGTTCCAGGTTCAACAAAGCGTTCCAGAGAGGGCCACTGGTTTGCCCGAGTCCCCCAGCTGCCACGTGGCTGAGCTGACCCAGGGCAGTCTGTCCCCAGTCCCTCTGGCTGGGCTGGCTCAGGGGAACCTGCTGCGGTCACCTGCCGCAGGCTCCACGCAGAGCCTTCCTCCAACCCTGCCTGTCTCCCTGTCTTGCAGATGTGTCCTCTGATCAACAGCTGGCTCTACAACCTGGATCAGCGCTTGGTCAATGAAATCAGTAGGTCATGGAGGTGCAAAGGGCCAGGAGCACTCCGGGAGGAGGCTGCCACCCCTCCCTCACCCCTCCCACTCCTCTCCCGAGCCTCCCCCCACCACGACCCTTGCAAAGCAGCTCCCAATACCTCAGCTGACCTTTGATGGGGGAGGCCCCGGTGCCAAGGCCAGGGTGAAGCTCGGTGCTCGAGTAGACCCTGACCCCCACCACTAACTAATCCTATTTTGGTCCCAAAAACCTAGAGATGCTGAGCTATGATCAAACCAGCCCGATTACCCTCCTCTTAAATACTCCATGTTGCATTAAGAGCAGAGAATCAGCTTGGTTTTAGCCCATAAAGAAAACCGTCTCCTTCCAGTCGTCTCTGCTCCAAGCGTCCCATATCTGTCAGAACCCAAAGGAACAAACGCAAGATTTGTTCTTTTTAAAGATTATTTATTTATTTATTTATTTGAGAGGTAGAGTTACAGAGAGAGGGAGAGACAGAGAGGTCGGTCTTCAATCCACTGGTTCACCCCCAGATGGCCTCAAAAGCCAGAGCTGAGCTGGCCCAAAGCCAGGAGCCAGGAGCTTCCTCCAGGTCTCCCACACAGATGCAGGGGCCCAAGCGCTTACTTGGGCTATCTTCCACTGCCTTCCCAAGCCATTCGTAGAGATCTGGATTGGAAGAGGAGCCGCTGGGACAGGAACCTGTGCCCATATGGGTGTTGGCACTGTAGGCGGAGGTTTAGCCCAGTACACCACAGTGCCGGCCCCATGAATGCAAGGTTGAATCTCAGGGGCTGGGGTTTCTAAAGCTCCCTTAAGTGGTTCTCCTCGCCAGCAGTTTTCTGGCCTCTGCTCACGAACCTCCATTGATAAGGAGCTCACCGCGTATGATGATGGGGAGCTTGAGGCAGTTGATAGAATGAGCCTTTAAACTCCCAGGGCCTGCGTCCCATGCTCACCCATAGGAAGTGTGAGCTGGCAGCTGCACCGACACCCTCACCCTGCTGGAGAACCTCCTCTTTGGGGCAGGTGGCCAGGCAAACGGGAACCTTGGCTGCTGTAATGCCAGCTTCCTCCACTGTCTCACTCGTAAGCAATTAGCTTGGGAGGAAGTGGCCATTCCCAGCCTATGGATAAAGGAACCAAGGCCCAGGAATTGTCCAAGATTACTCAGCTAGAAATACCAATGGCAGCTACGTGCTGACCCAGTGCTTTGCTTCCCAGACCCTGGGAAGGCTTGACAAGCGTTAGCTCAACCAGCACACGTAACCACCCTGGGAAGTAGGTATTATCACTGTCCCCGTGTGTCGGAGAAGAGGAAACAGACCCGGAGCGGGTAAGAATGCCTGCCGTGCTCCCGCGGAAGAGAGTGGCAGAGCCAGAGCCAGAGGGACTCCACGTCCGTCCCCGCATTGCCTAAGTGCAGCTCCGTCAGCGAGACCGCCCGTGGCAGCCAGTGACAGAGCTCCCAGCCCCAGCCGTCTGTCTCCAGGCCTTTGCCCAACCCCCCAGCCCTGCCCTGCTCCTTCGGCCTCTGATCCTCCCCCACTCCCACGACTGCAGGCTCTCTTCTGCATTCCAGGCACGGTGCTGAGAGAGGACAGCTCCCAGGACAGTAGCGTGGGGGCTGCAGAGTGAAGGAGCCCCGTCTGTCCTACACTGGTGAGCCATGCAGCACATCCCATTCGCGTTAGGGTCACTATCAGTGTGTCACTCACTCACTCATTCATTCATAAAGAGTAAGCAAGCAGCTGCTCCATGGGAGGCACTGTTCTAGATGCTGGGCTGCGGCAGGGGGTGGGACAGACTGGGAGTCTGATCTCCTGGAGCTGCCAGGCAAATGGACAGTGAAGGAGGGAGTGACCCACAGCCAACTCAGCTCCAGAGGGTGGTGGGTTTGATGAGGAGAAACCCAGCCAGGAGCATGCGAGGAAGGGGACGGGGTGGAGGCAGGACAGGCGCCATCAGGTTAATAATAGAGCCAGACAGAGGCTCCTGAAGAAAGAGAGCTTTCAGCTGAGTCCCGAATGACAAGGCAGAAGACGATGTCCCAAGACCCAAGAGGGAAGCAGCGCAAGCCAGGGGGTGGCCAGTGCAAAGGCCCAGAGACAGAAGCAAGCGAGTTTCCTTTTTAAAGTAAAAAAAAAATTGTTTAAGTCGGCTGGATTATGGCAGGAACACAGTTATAGAAGGCATTTTTATTTATTTTTATTTTTTAAAAGATTTATTTATTTATTAGAAAGTCTGAGTTACATAGAGAGAGAAGAGGCAGAGAGAGAGAGGCCTTCCAGTTGCTGGTTTACTCCCCAAATGGCCGCAACAGCCGGAGCTGTGCCCATCTGAAGCCAGGAGCCAGGAGCTTCTTCCAGGTCTCCCACGTGGGTGCAAGGGCCCAAGGACTTGGTCATCTTCCACTGCTTTGCCAGGCCATAGCAAAGAGCTGGATTGGAAGTGGAGCAGCTGGGTCTCGAACCAGCGCACATCTGGGATGCCGTCTCTGCAGGGGAAGGATTAACCTACTGTGCCACAGCGCCGGCCCCTTTTTATTTTTATTTATTTTTAAATTTTATTTATTTACTTGAGATGTAGAGTTACAGACAGTGAGCAGGTGAGACAGAGAGAAAGGTCTTCCATCTGCTGGTTCACTCCCCAAATGGCTGCAACAGCCGGAATTGGGCCAATCCAAAGCCAGGATCCAGGAGGTTCCTCCAGGTCTCCCACACAGGTGCAGGGGCCTAAGGACTTCACCCACCATGCCTCAGCACCGACCCCGGTATTTGCCTCTTACCATCTACATATAGTGGGGGAGACAGAAAAGAAACAAGTAGGAAGTCAGATAGCAGTGAATATTATGAGTGCTGTTTTGTTAGATTTGAGATAGTGACACATGAGCAGAGGGTGTTCAGCACAGAATAGTGGCAAATATATGAGAAATGAGTCAATAATGACATTTCATTTTACACAATCCTCTCCTTTTCTCTGAAAATAGCATCCTTGTAAAAATGCCTTCTAAGGGCGGTGCTGTGGTGCAGTAGGCTAATCCTTCGCCTGCAGAGCCAGCATCCCAGATGGGCACTGGTTCTAGCCCAGGCTGCTCCACTTCTGATCCAGCTCTCTGCTGTACCCTGGGAAAGCAGTAGAGGATGGCCCAAGTCTTTGGGCCCCTGCACCCATGTGGGAGACCCAGAAGAAGCTCCTGGATCTTGGCTTCAGATCGGTGCAGCTCCAGCCATTGCGGCCATCTGGGGAACGAACCAGCAGATGGAAGACCTCTCTCTCTCTCTCTCTCTCTCTCTCTGCCTCTGCCTCTCCATAACTCTGCCTTTCAAATAAATAAACCAATCTAAAAAAAAGAGAGAGAGACAAATACCAGGTGCCAGAACTACAAAGATGAATCATTTATATGGCACCTGAACTCCAGAGTCCCCAGTCTAGGAGGGGATAAAACAAATGAACAGGCAATATCACCTGCAGTAAGATGTTCTGGTGGAGGGTCTATGGCAATGGGAGGTGAAGCCCAGCAGCTTTGCCAAGGGCTTCATGGAGGAACCGTGATTTCAGCTGGGTACTGCAGGATGACTGGGTTTCATCATGGGGAAAGCCATGGGCTGCAGCATGACAAGCACACTGGTGTGAGGAGGATCTGGCACTCGGGACAATGCAGAGATGCTCTAGGGGTCAGGCCACAGGGTATGGGTGTGCAGACACCCCTCCCTTCTGAGAAGTATAGAAGTGTAGGGAGCTGCACACATACTTTCTGAGGACGAGGGTGTGTGTGATGGATTGAGCCATTGAAAGGAGGGTGCAGCCATGACGAGGGTGCATAAGGAACTAGTGGGCAGTACACACTAGACCCCACGTCCTTGGGTTGGTGAATTCAGTTATGTAATACTCTAACCCAGTGCTGTGCAATAGAAATAGAACATGAGACACTCACGTAACTTTGCCCTTTCTAGCAAAGACATTTTTAAAAAGAAAAGCAAATGATGTTTTTAGTCATATATTTTATTTACCCAATATATACAAGCAATTGACATAAAAATTATGAAACACTTTACATCCTATTTTTGTGCTACGTCTTTGATCTGATGTGTATTGTATCCTGAGAGCATATTTCAGTTCCGACCAGCTGCATATCACATTCTAGTAACACATGTGACTAGTGGCTACCATACTGGATAGTAGTGCTGTAACTAAGTTAATCCATCTTAATTGATGAGAGGGAGTCCTGAGTATGAGAGAGAAAATGTAACTCAGGGATAGGCGATGGGTGGTTCAGCACCATGGACAGCAGACAGCGGCGTCAGCGTGGGCGCCTCTGTGCTGCAGAGGTGCGAAGTGGACTAACAGCTGGATTCTCTCACACAGACGCGGGTCCTGCTCGCTGATCTCCATCGGATGTCCTTGGTCTCCAGGTCTCCAACTGCTCAGATCACATTGATGATTCAGCCACTGGGCCCAAGGACCCCCCACTTCCCTGGGAACGGAGGCTCTCCCCGCAAATCCTCACCAGAACCCACATGCTGATTCCACATAATCTTCCAATAAATGATTTGCAGCCTGTCCTGCCTACCCAGTGCTGTGTGGTGGAGGCCACGGGCATCAGAGACTTGGTAGCTCGAGTCGTGGTGGCAAAAGGTGGGGGAGGATGCCTGGGTCAACTCCTCCGTTTCCTCAGAGACATTTGAACTCTCCACAAAGCTAAGGAGCACCACTTCCCATCTTGCTCTGATGTTTTCTGATCCTGTGACCTTGGGTAGTTCTGTCTTCTTGGCCACAGCTTCCTCACTGGGCAGTGAGGGTGTTAGTCTCATCCCCTGAGTGTCCCTAGGCAGGAACAGTCTACAAGGCTTGTCTTGGCCCCGGAACTCCTGTTTTCTTTCCCATATCACCAAACCTCTCAAGACATGTGGTTATTCACTGCCTCTACTTCCTCACCTTCATCTACTGCTCAATTTTTTCATAACTGATTT
Source organism: Oryctolagus cuniculus (assembly GCF_964237555.1). Taxonomy (NCBI): domain Eukaryota; kingdom Metazoa; phylum Chordata; class Mammalia; order Lagomorpha; family Leporidae; genus Oryctolagus; species Oryctolagus cuniculus. The sequence goes on along the minus strand of NC_091442.1, from coordinate 24,764,878 downwards.
TCCCTTACTCCTGAAAATAACTTTCTCTACATCACACACGTCTTCCTTAGTGTCCAGCACCAGGGAACCCTTGCCCAGCGCCCACACTCCTCGAGTCATGTCACAGTCAGCACCTTTGAAAAGGACTCCAATTACTCCCCATCTACTCCTCCTCCTTTTCTTCTTCATTGCTGCTTTAAAAAAAAAAAAAACTTGACTTATGCCTGGCACTTGTATACACCCGTCACAGCATCCATCACTTACTCTTTCAAGCAGGTTGTTGGTTAGGCAGCTTTTGCCTCTGGGTTCTAAATACATCTTTCTGCACTCCATTTTTTGAGGCTGGGCCTGGAATCCTGCAAATCACACAGATTCTTCACTGCTTGTGAGAGTCGGCCAACAGGTGTTGCAATGAGTGATTTCAAGGCAGAAGAAGAGAAAACTTTGTTTACTGCCTCTTCCTCTAGGTGTCACCCTACAATGGCTTCTCACTGAATCAGGGAAAGGTGGTTTGAGTTTATACATTGTTTTTCCTTTTAAAATTTTTTAATTATTTGGGGCCAGCACTGTGGCACAGCAGATAAATGCCCTGGCCTGAAGCACCAGCATCCCATATGGGTGTCAGTTCAAGACCTGGCTGCTCCACTTCCGATTCAGCTCTCTGCTGTGGCCTGGGAAAGCAGTGGAAGATGGACCAAGTCCTTGGGCCCCTGCATCCGCGTGGGAGACCAAGAAGAAGCTCCAGGCTCCTGGCTTTGGATCAGCATAGCTCCAGCTGTGGCAGCCAACTGGGGAGTGAACCAGCAGATAGAAGACCTCTCTCTCTCTCCCTCCATCCCCCGTGTAACTCTGACTTTCAAATAAATAAATAATTTTTAATTATCCATGTATTTTTATTTGAAGGGCTAGGGGGAGGGAGACAGAGAAGAGAGAGAGAGCACACGAGAGAAAGAGAGAGAGATTTTTCTTCCATTGGTTTATTCCCTAAATGCCTACCATAGCTGCTGCAACTGGGCCAGGGTGAGGCCAGGAGTCCAGAATTCAATCTGGGTCTCCCACATGGATGTCAAGAACCTAAGTATTTGAGCCATCACCGGGTGCCTCCAAGAGCACACGTTAGTAGGAAGCTGAAATCGGAAGTGGAACCAGGACTCAAACCTAAGCCCTCAAACATGGGATGCAAGCGTCCCAAGCAACATCTTCACTGCTGCGCAAATGCCCGCCACTGCTTTCCTTTTAGTGCTCCCAGAGCAGCGTTATCAGGCCCCTTCTGCAAACCACGCCCACCAGGAAAATCCCCCTCTTTGATGTCTGGTGTCCAGTTCCATAGGACCCCTCCTGCAAGACCCTGAGGCCAGAATCAGCTGCACAGTCTCAGTTTCCCCAGGTTCCTCCCTGACTCTGGAAGGCTCTCCCAGCCCCCAAGTCTTCTCTTTGCACTGTAGTCCTAGAGCCAAGAGCACTCGTGGCGGTTCCCATCTCACGGCCGCTCGGTGTGATTCCTTCACTTTTTCAGTCCTTCAATATTAATTGACAATTTCCTCATGTTAATTATTCCTTAAAATAAGTGTGTGCTTTCCTTTTTCTCAATCAGACCCTGATCAGTACAGTACTTGGTACCAAGAGCTGTTCCAAGAACCCAAGGATGGTGACACATGGAACACAGGGGCATCGCGAGCGAGCCAAGTAGCACTGTGATCAGACCTCAGAGAGCACTGCTTGAAGCCACTTCTAAAGGAAACGGTGGCTGCCACACTCAACCATCTGGCATTCCTGGTGTCTACAGCGGGATGGCGTGGCTGTCTCCAAGCGATCTGGAGTCCTTGTGGAAGTGCATCTCCATGGAACACAGCCGGTGTGTTTCTATGGTGGTAATAAAGGAATTGGTTCTTATGGTCACGAGGCTGATTCACAGAAAATAGAAATTCAGTTTAATTCCAGGGTCACATAATTACCTTGGAATTGAATCTACAGACTCAGCACGCCACCCCAGAAAAGTCAAGACATTTGCTAGAAAGGATTGGGGCCCTGAGACTTGGAATGCGCACATCTGGGAGAATTCAAACCTTGAATCCCAGAATCACCCTGAGCTTCTATTGCCAACAAAAGTACCCTTCCCGCCTGCTCTGAGGACACGGCCTTCCCCGCCTCGCCTGCTCTGTGGCAGCTGCAGGCTCAGCAGTCTTTTGGCAGGGAGAGGCCCATTCCCTCAAAACTCACCCCAACCTCCCCTTGCTGCCAATAGACCCATACTGAGGTCCACAGCTCAGCATGCTCCCAGGGGACAAGAAGCAAGGGAAAAGTCACCTGCAGACTCCCAAACAACGGCCATTTCCCCCATCTCTGTCAGCACACATGGGGACCGTATGTGGCAACTTACTCTAGGGATGTTAGGCCAAGGAATGCGCCCACTTCCCTGTAGATGGGTGCATTTACCAAAGCCCTTGGGTCTCCCATAAGGTCACACAGCTGGAAACGGCTTCAAAAGTTTACTGTGGAGGCTGCCGGAAACAGAGGCCTTCACTCAGTAAGGCTGGGATGCCTGAACTTCCTGACGGTAACAAGACATAACAGGAATGGGCTGGCCGTCAGAACCCTGGCCCACCAGACTATCCGGCAGTCGCTAATTAACCTCAGGTCCCTGGAAATGGAATAGCTTATCCACGAAGGCCTGCGAGGACGCACTTGATCTGTGCCGGGGCAGGTGTCAGACCCCAGACCCCACCGCTCTTCCTTCTGGTCACACTGGCATTCCGGTTCTTCCCACAGTGATGTTCAGCTCAGCTCACTCCAACTTCAGAGCTGGAACGTGCCGCCTGGAACACCCCGCTGCCCCATCTCCTCGTGGCTCCTATCAACACCTGCAAAGCTCCACGCCCAACCTTTGTAAAGGGGCCCCTCCTTCCCCGCTCCCCGCCAGGCAGCCTCTCACTGTTCCATCTCATTTCCTTCATAGCTCTCAGCACCCTGCAAAATCTCTCTTCAGTTCCTTATTATCTGTGGCCTGGAATGCCGGTTCAGTAAACACAGGGGTTCTGTCTGTGCTGATTGTTGTTGGGCCCAAGGAAATGCCCAGTAAAACCTACGGTCCCCAAGGCCAGCGCCGCGGCTCACTAGGCTAATCCTCCGCCTGCGGCGCCGGCACCCCAGGTTCCAGTCCCGGTCGGGGCGCCGGATTCTGTCCCGGTTGCTCCTCTTCCAGGCCAGCTCTCTGCTGTGGCCAGGGAGTGCAGTGGAGGATGGCCCAAGTGCTTGGGCCCTGTACCCCATGGGAGACCAGGAGAAGCACCTGGCTCCTGGCTTTGGATCAGCGCGGTGCACTGGCCACAGCTCGCTGACTGCAGTGGCTATTGGAGGGTGAACCAACTGTCCACTCTCACTGTCCACTCTGCCTGTCAAAAAAAAAAAAACACACCATGGTCCCACATAGAGATATAAGTCCCACAGTGCTACACACTGCACAGCAGGAGCGGGACATCCCTCTCCACTCACACAACCCCTGCTAAGGACAATTCCCCAATCCCCAGATCCAGATGCAGAAATGGAACTTCACAGCCATTTTCAGGATTTTAGGATTAGGGGCCGGTGCTCTGGCGTGGTGGGTAAAGCCACCACCTGCAGTGCTGACATCCCATATGAGAGCCAATTTGAGTCCCGGCTGCTGCACTTCCAATCCAGCTCTCTGCTGTGGCCTGGGAAAGCAGTGGAGGATGGCCCAGGTGCTTGAGCCCCTGAACCCACGTGGGAGACCCTGAGGAAGCTCCTGGCTCCTGGCTTCGGATCAGCTCAGCTCCTGCCATTGCAGGCATTTGGGGAGTGAGCCAGCAGATGGAAAACCTCTCTCTCTCTCTCTGTCTCCCCCTTTCTCTGCCTGTAGTTCTGCCTCTCAAATAAATAAATAAATATTTTTTAAAAGAATTTAGGATCACTTAAAGCAAAATGAACAAATTTGGGGTGACACGTATCACCAAAAATTGGTAAAAGGAGGGCTGGGATCCAAAAACTGAGAGAGGAGGGACAAAGAAAGATGTGGCCCCTCTGAGAAACCGGTAGGAAGCAGAGAGGAAGCCAAGGTGTGCGAAAAATGAAAAATAACCATAGGAATACGTAACGGAAGCCAGGAGTGATCTAAATGAATAACGGGCCTCTGCTCCCCACACTTGGACTGAACCCCCTGCGCCACCCCCAGTGGGCGTTATCGCTGCATTCAGCGCCCGCCCTGGAGTCAGAGTGAGGCTTCGCCCCCTCCACTGGAGGAGTCAGGGGTGGTGGTCCGGGGGAGGGGCTGGAGCAGCCATGGAGCCCCCGGTGCCAGCCACCAGGGGCGGGCGCCTGTGTGCCCAACCTGCTGGGCCGCCCGCAGAGCTGAGCAGGGCCTCAGGGCGCCGACCTCTCACCTGGTGGATCCAGCCTAACCTGTCTTCCTTTAGTCCCCAGCCCAGTGAGGCCTTTCCGGTTCCCTCTGCCCAGCATACCTGCTTGCCCGCACTGGGTGCAGATGTCGGCTTCCGGGGAGCCCCTCCCCAGCCCTGCTCTCAAGTGGGCTCCCAAGTGCACGCCGCGCTTGTCTGGAGCTCCCCGACTGGATCTTTCTTTTGAGTATGCCGACCCCTCGCTGCACCTAAATGCCTGGAGAGCCAGATGCCTGGGCTGGGACCTGGCCGGCTCTCAGTGAACACAGGTTGCATGAGTGGATAAATCAGCTTCGCCCAAGCCAGACTCCTTGAGAGCCAGTTACCCAGAAGGCCACAGTTTCCCCGTGGTGCCAAAGGGCAGGGCTCAGGGGGTCCACGGGACCCCAGGACTATGAGCAGCATCGTCTCATCATCTGCCTTTTTCATGAAGACAAACCAAAGTTTGCATCGCCTTTCCAAAATGCCCCGAAAAGGAAAAGCCAGTTCTGGGGGAAGCTGGCTGGGAGAGGGAAGCGAGGCAGAGGCTCAGATTGATGACAAAGACGCGGGGGAGCAGAACACCATGATTTGTGAGCTCTGATCGGGCTTGGCTCCCTCATTGCAGCTCTGGGGTCTGCACTGTTCTCTCACCCTCCCGGGGAACTGACTCCACCAAGAAGGCAGCCGAAGATGGCCCAAGGGCTCGAGCCCCTCTCCCCAACGTGGGAGACCAGGATGGAGTGCCAGGATCCTGGCTTCAGCCTGGCCAAGCCCAGCCATTGCAGCCATGTGGTGTGTGTGTGGGGGCGGGGGGGGGGGTATTCAGCCCGTGGAAGATCTCTCTCTCTCTCTCCTCCCTCCCTCCAGTGCACCTCTGCTCTCCAAATAAATAAGTTAATCTTTTTCTCCAGTGGCTGCTATGGCTGGTACGCTGTGGCTGGTGCACTGCGCTGATCCGAAGCCGGGAGCCAGGTGCTTCTCCTGGTCTCCCATGCTGGTGCAGGGCCCAAGCACTTGGGCCATCCTCCACTGCACTCCCGGGCCACAGCAGAGAGCTGGACTGGAAGAGGGGCAACCAGGACAGAACCCGGCGCCCTGACTGGGACTAGAACCTGGTGTGCCAGCGCCACAAGGTGGAGGATTAGCCTATTGAGCCGTGGCACTGGCCATAAGTTAATCTTCAAAAAAAATAAAGGCCAGCGCTATTGTATAGTAAGGTAAGCCTCTGCCTGTGGTGCTGGCATCCTATACGGGTACTGGTTTGAGTCCAGCTCTCTGCTAATCTATCTGGGAAAGCAACAGAAGATGGCCCAAGTTCTTGGGCCCCTGCACCTGCGTGGGAGACCCGGAAGAAGCTCCTGGCTTCAGATCAGCTCAGCTACGGCCATTGTGGCCATTTGGGGAGTGAACCAGCAGTTGGGAGCTCTTTCTCTCTGTCTCTTATCCTCTGTCTGTAACTCTACCTCTCAAATAAATAAATCTTAAGAAAAAAAGAGAGAGGAAGAAGAGACTGAGACGGACCCAAGCCCTGATCTGTGAGCCACCGGGCTCCACACGTCCTTGGCTGCAGACCCGGCGCTTGCCTCCTGAGCACGGCTGCCTCATCGCTCTGAATGGGCACGCAGCCCCCTGCCCATCTACCCGCTCCGTACCGTCCTTCCGTTCAGCTCCGGGGCCTGAAATGAGGCGGGACCCACGGCTGCGCCCACCTCTGTGCCCAGACGTCCAAGGCCAAGGACAACAGCCCTGTGCTCCCGGCCGTGCCCACTCTTCTCCAGTTTTATTGACAAAAACTAACAAATTCCAAGCGGTTACACAAGACCAGGAAGGCTCGCGAGGCGCATCTGGAAGAAACTGAGATTCTACAAACATCCCCGAGGGGTCATGAACCCTGAGAAAGGACCTGAAATGACGGAAAACCAACACCCTGAAGCTGGGCGCCAGCACGGGCTCTTAACAAAAGCAGAGGGCGTTGTCCTGGCCCTTGTCCAAGAGGGACCCTGCGCATCCCCTCGAGCCCAGGAAGCGGCACAGGACAGGGACAGAGGCCTTTGTCTCAGAGCACAGCGGTGGCATTGAAGAGTCCAGACTCCAGCCTGCGCGGCTGCAGTGGAGCTGGTGCGGAAGCCAGAGGTGGGAGTTGAGGCTCTGGGGTGGGGGAGGGTTGGGGCCCCCGGGGGGCACGGCTGGGGTTGAGCCGCTTTTCTATGCACGATGGGGAACGCGGAGTGACGGCTTGGGCTGCCGTGTGCAAAGGAGGCAAGCGCAGAAGCTGGGCACCTGCCGGTCACTCAGGCCGCGATGGTGGTGGCCGAGGAGCTGGCGGGCGCGGTCAGACTCTGGAAGCCGCCGTGGGTTTTCTGACAGATGGGCTGTGGGAGATGAGGGAAGGGGAGCCCAGGGTGACGTCAAGGCTGGGGCTGGGACAACGGGGTGGTTCGCAGAGCCGCTCTCAAGCCGGTAAGGACAGGGTCTTGGGGTGAATTCCCTCTGACCCCCAAGCCCAGAACTCCAGGGCGAACCTGGGCTTCAAGCACCTCTGTTCCCCTCTAAATCTTATCAGAAAGATCCGTCCACCCTCCACCTTTCCTTCACACACTCGTGTTATCAACAAACACGGATGCGTACCTGCCCCGCGGCCAACACGGAGACGCCGGAGACGTGATGATTCCGTAGCCACACGCCTGGACCTCCGGGAGCTCCTCGTTTGGTGGGAATCCCGGGCTCAGGCACCCTCACTCACTCATCCCTGCAGTCCCTCAACCACCATTCATTAGCCCTCGGTTCCTGCCAAGCAAGCATCGTCGTAGGGATTGAGGTTGAGCTTGCCCTTCAGAAAGTCCTAGGCCAATTGGAGAGCCTAGGGTTAGCCGTCCTCACTCATTTGTTCATTCATCCATTCACCAGAGTCACCAGGACCTGCTGGATGACCCAACAGTGGGCCCTGCTCAGTGTCTCCAAGCAACAAGACCGCCCCCTGGAGCCTTGCCTCCCCCGCCCACAGTTCCACCTGCTGCTCATGGGCAAACCCTGGTGGCAGCTGCCAGAGCCAGTTGCGGCTCCACACAGCATGCCGGGGGCTAACTCTGGTGTCATCTTCCTGCAGAAAACCATGAGCCCACCTTTCCAGGTGGCTACCCTCACAGCCAACTGCCCAGGCCCGGTCTGACCCTTCTCAACACCTGCAGGTGCTGGAACCCGAGATGCGTCTGCTCTGGAGGCCCCTCTTCCTCCTTGGATTGCTGGCCTGGCCCTCGGCCCTGCGTATGCAGCCGTGGCCTGGCCTGGCCAAAGCCCACACAGACAGCAGATCCACCCTGGCAAGAAGTAAGCACAGCCCTGTCTGCCTGCTGTCGGCCGGGTGGGTGGGGAAGGTACGGTATCCTCTGGGCTCCCACCCCCGACCTGCTGGGTGGCTGTGCTCGGTCACTTTGCCCCTTTTCTTCTTTCCTTTCTTGGATCTCAAGTACAAAACATCAGGGTTAACTATGTCACCGCATAGCGCATCATCATGGTCACAAGCCTGCATCCCCGCGAGGCCCCTCCTCTGCTTTATTTGTGCGACTCCCCCCTGTATTCCTGGTCCCTCTCCCACTGCGCGGTCGCTGCATGTGTTGGATGCGTGTGTGCGGTGCATTGAGCGATGCCGTGTGCCTCTCATCCTGGTTCTGAATGTTTTCTCTCAACACTGCCGTTGACATCTACGCTGTTTCAGCCGGAGCAGAGACTTCCTTAAGCTGCGTGCACCTCCGGTCACCTCCCCTAGAGCTGGACACCAAGGCCATCCCTACTCTCGCTGCTGTAAACTGTGCTGAGATGAACACCTTTGCCGTGTCCATGTCACAGTCTGTGGGAGAATTCCTCTGGGATCTACCCAGGACGAGGGCGGGGCTGTGGGCAGAAGTAAACTCCATTCAACCCCAACTGCCAGAATCCTCTCCAGAATGGCCGTGCCCGGCTACCCGTGGCCCACACCTGCGGCCCCTCTTCCTCAACGCCGGGGAGGGCCTGTCTGCACCAGCCTGCTCTGGCTGCCCTGGCAAGAGGTCACGGGCTGGGGGCTTCAGTGGCAGACACTTATTTGCTCACAGTTCTAGAGGTTGAAGAACCAAGGTCAAGGTCAAGGTGCCTGCAGATTTGTTTCTGGTGGGGCCTCCTTGCTGGCTGACAGACGGCTGTGCTCTCAACACTCCCCTACACCGCCTGGCCTCTGTGCACCCGGAGAAAGAGGTCCCTGTGTCTCCTCCTCTCCCTGTGGGCACCAGTGCTAGCCATCAGATGAGGGTCTGCTCCTATGACCTCATTTAACCTTAATGACCTCCCTGAAGGCCCTGTCTCCAACTCCAGTCACACCGGGGAGAGACAGGGACATGACTCAGCCTGTACCACCGTCTTCTTACTTTTTGCCAGTCTCATGTGTAGCTGAGAGACAGCTAACGTCTTAGCCTGACCCCGTCTGCTTAGTGGGAACTCTGAGCATCTCATCGAAATGTTTTGACCATTTCAACTCTTTTGCTTTTTTCTTTTTTTAAGATTGATTTATTTATTTGAAAGGCAGAGTTACAGAGAGACAGAGGCAGAGAGAGAGAGAGAGAGAGAGAGAGGTCTTCCATGTGTTGATTCACTCCTCAGATGGCCACAATGGCCAGAGCTGGGCCAATCCGAAGCCAGGAGCCAGGAGCTTCTTCCAGGTCTCCTACATGGGTGCAGGGGCCCAAGGACTTGGTCCATCTTCTACTGCTTTCCCAGGCCACAGCAGAGAGCTGGATCAGAAGTGGGGCAGCAGTGCTGGTCCCGTGATCCCTTTGAATTCCCTGTTATCCATTTTTCAGTTTGCTCTCCTATTTTATTTTTCATCCTCTTTGGTTTGAGTATCAATATATTCTTAGCATCAGGATCACTTAAATCACTGCCATTCCATTCAGCCCTTGGGTCCTGTGGGAATTGGCTCCAGGACCCTGGCCCCTGTAGGTACAAAACTCCGCAGGTGCTCACGTCTCTTAAAAAAATGGATAAGTCTTTGCAGGCAACCTACACAATCCTCCCGAAGATTCAAAATTGTCTCCAGATTGCTTCTCTCGCCTGCTCCAGCTAAGTGCTGCTGCACTGCCGGGGGCATGGCGGCACGAGAGCACGCACGTACTCAATGCAGATGCCCTTTGCCTTTGCCTCCAGTATTTCCATCTGTGACTGGTTGGTCTGCCCAGGCAGGGCTGGGGGCCCCTGTATTTCTCCCTGATTGCCCTGCCCTGTGTTGGTGGAGAGACAATGTCTTCTAAGTCACTGCTAGTTCATGGCTGTGTTGGGAGAATCTTGAGGCCTCGCCCCACCCGGTGATAGCCTGCTTTGTGTCCTCTAAGAGCTTTATACTTTTGCCTTTCTTATTTAGGATTTTAATCCATCTGCAGGCCATGCTGCTTTGAGCCATCTTAGTATTTCTAGAATAAACCCATTTTTAATAATGGACTGTATGTTTATTAGCTAATTATGTAAGGATCTCAGCAAATTCTTAAACTACTATTTAACTTTCTTTCCTTGTGCTACCCTGGGGCTAGGTAAGCCATGCTAGCCTCATGGAATGAATTCCTTTTACTTTCCCTCTTTTCTTCCACAGTCACTTCTTTTAAAAAGTTTAATAAATCTCTTCCATAAAGCCTTGTAGGCCAGAGATGTGGGGGATGGGATCTTCATCTTTTCACACCGAAACCTGGCATTGCAGGGCTTGCCATAAAGGGATCCCTCTCATTTAGGTTGTTAATTATATTGCTGTGTAGCCGTGGGCTCAGCTATCCGCATCTGTACAATGGGTGCAGTTAAAATGCTAGTTCCTGAGGCTGCTTTTCAGACGTCAGTGAGAGAAAATATGTGTGAGGTTCTTCTTGAGCTGCAAGCGTGTTCCTCACCGTAGCCACTCCCCACGCATGTGTTAGGGTGCAGGGGTGCACGTAGCAGCGAGCCCGGCTCAGCGGGGCTCAAACAGCCAAGATCTTATCATTTCCACAGCTGAGAGTCAGAGGGAGGCAAGCTGCAGGGCCGGCTCCCTCTGCAGCCCAAAGCTGCCATCCGCACTGGGCTTATGCATTTCACAGCTCTGTGTACCTCACGGTTTCGCTCTCGGGCCAGTGTGGCAGGGAAGCGGTGGACCATGGTCAGTGGTGCCATGGGCCTGGAAGAGAGGATGAATGGATGGATGGGTGGATGGATGGGTGGATGATGGATGGGTTGATGGATGGGTAGATGGATGGATGGATGATGGATGGGTAGATAGTGTCCACTGCTCATAAGTTCCCATCATTAACCAAGTTCTGCTAAGAGCCCCAGGCATACCTGTAGTCTTTGAAACTATTTATTTAGCTCATGTGGGTCCTTAAAAAGTTTTGTTGAAAGTAGAATGAAGCGATAAGCTGATTTAGGTGTGAAAAAAATTGAAGTCCACACTTCAGGGAGATCTTCAAAAAGTTCATGGACAGCAAGTATTATGATAAAACTAGACAGATTTCAAATTTTTCTCCACCACAATAAGCAAAGATTTATCTATTTGGGAGACAGAGTGACAGAGAAAGAGAAGGAGAGAGAGAGACACACACACACACACACACACAGAGTGCTTCTAACCGCTGTTCTCTCCCCAAATGGCTGCAACAGCTGGGGCTGGGCCAGACCAAAACCAACAGCCAGGAGCTTCTTCCAGGTCTGCCATGTGGGTGTGGAGGTCCAAACACCTGGGCCATCCTCCGCTGCCTTCTTAGGTGCATCAGTGGGGAGCTGGATCGGAAGTGGTGCAGCCGGGAATTTGAAAGCGCCATATGGGATGCTGGCACAGCAGACCACAGCTTTAACCTGCTCAGCCACAATGCCAGCCCCCAAATAAAGTTATTTTTGAATTCTGCTTTCCACAAACGGAAACACCCTTTTAGGTCTCTCCCATTAGACCGAAAATGGACTTGGGTCTTTGGGGCCAGACACCAGTCAGTGGCCAGTCAACAGCTGCTGGGACAGTCAGCGTTCCTCACTAGGCCCTGTGACTTGGCCCTTACCCCTGCCCCTGCTGCTGAGGGAGGCTCAGGGAGGCGAGAGCCAGGCTTTGAGGCCAGGTTTGCGATGCAGACACGCTCTCTCATTTGCAGGCAACAGAATCAGGGGGCCCCATCAGGAGGGCTGGGGCCGGGAGGAGCACAGCTGTGGCCTCCGCTGCTCTGCAGTGGCCCAGGGCTCCCCACTCGGGATCCGACCACAGTGGGGCGAGTCAGGGACATCAATGCCTGCTGTGGGGACCTCTGAGCTTCCTAAGAGCTGGCCCCAACCTGGGCGGAAGGTGTGCAGCCCAGAGAGGCAGGACGGGTGCAGGCCCGAAGCTGTTATGGCTCCCCTCCTTGGGGACACGCCCCTGGTGCTGGAGCCTATCCCCAGAGCGGGGCGGGAGTGGCCTGCGTTCCTCCTCTCCCTGTTCACCGGCCTGTTGGTCTCTTCCCCGACATCTGCTGCTGTCTGCGGCTTGTATGTCAGCTCTGTGTTCCCAGCTTGGAGACACGGCCCCGGGGGGCTCTTCTCAATCAGCTGCCCCCACCCCGCCCCGAACAGCCTCTGCTGGCCGGCCCCTCTGCAGGTGTAGGTTTGTTTGCTGTTTCATTTCCCACAGTGCTCTTGCACAGGGGAAGGATGCAGGTCTGAGTAGGGGAGGAGCTGACAGGCACCAGTCACGCGGCGGGCAGAGGGCGCCCCCACTGGTCCCTTGTCCGTTTCCAGTTATCGCCCAGGGCCTCATGAACAGCAACGTCGAGGGCCGCATCCAGAACATGCCCCTGCTGGACAGCCTGAATGTGTCCGGGCAAGGGGGCCCGGGGATGGTGGGCTGGCTCATCGGCGGCAGGAGCGCCCAGCAGCAGCAAGAGATCAGGTGAGACCCCGAACCCCAGCCCTCACCCTGGGACCCTTGCCAGGCTCTGGAGGTGCAAGGCCGTGAAGAGGGAAGAGAGCGGGATGGAAAGAAGAGAAGGTGGGGGCCCAGGACCGAGACCGGGGACTCCAGTGCCTTGCTCCTGGGAGGTGGCAGAGCAGGGCCAGTGAACGTGCCCGCTCAGGAGTCACAGCCGTGTTTCAATCCTGGCTCTGCCACCAACCCTGGAGACACTGCTTGACCGCGCTGGACTTACCTGTGAAATGGGTACACACTTTCCCCCAAAGGGCAGCCAGGATAAACATCGGGTGCCAAGCAAGCCCAGGACCAGAGTCAGACGTCCAGGTTCTCCACTCTATTGCCAGGTGGCGGCTCTGGGCAGAGTGTGGGTGCGCTGAGCGTCGGCCTTGGGTCTCCCCAGTGACATGGGGGCGACAGTTCTGCTGGCCTCTGGGAGCTGTCAGGAGCTTCCCGTCTGCTGTACAGGTGGCCACATAACCCTGACCGCCGTGACTCTCCCGCGCCCGCCCGCCACGTGACTGCTTCCTCTCTGACCGTGCACGGCGGCTCCCCAGCCCCCCCGGCCCCTGCAGGGCTCTAGCCTGCTCTGCCCTGGAGCGCTCTCCTCACTGATGCCTGTCCCATCCTCTGCGTGCTAGCAGCACAGTGGTCGCCAGCAGTGCTCGCCTGTGAGACGAGCAGCTGCAATTACGCCCCTCCGTTCACCCCTTCAACAAACGGTACAGGTGCTGACGGGGCACCTCCCTGTGCCGGGACTTGAGCCAGGTACTGGCAATTCAGCTGTGAACAACACACATGGTCACTGCATTTTTAGATATGGCATCCTGGCTAGGAAGTAAACAAGTTCAGGTGAAGGGGCAAGTAATGAAGACAGATTGAACAAGAGAAGGGGTGTGTGTGTCTGTGTGGCTGATCAGAAAGACCTTTCTAAAGAGGTGGTCTTTACGTGGAAACTTGGAAAGAGAAAGAGACCTGGAGGGCGTGGGGAAAGCACTGGGCAGACGGAGCAGTGAGTGCCAAGGCCCTGGGGTAGGGAAGAGTTTGGTGCATTTGAGGAAGGGAAAGAAGTCCATGTGGGAGGAGATGAGGCTGCAGAGGCAGGGTGCAGGGGCAGGGGGACCTCACCCTGCAGGTCTTGCGGCATCTGGATTTTGTTCTAAGAGCCATGAGAAAGTGGTGGAGAAGGTTGAGGGCAAGGCGAGTGCTGGGCCCCTCGGGCTTAGTCTGTGCTGAGGCCAAGGCCATGGCAGGGAGCCTGGGAAGGAGCTGCAGCACCCTGGGGCGGGAGGTCGGTGACCTAGGCCCAGCCACAAAACTTGGAAATGGCCAGACTCCAAGTACAATTTGTGAGCAGAGCCAGAGCACGTGGAGTGCAGGGGTGAGGGGTGGAGGGAAGTTAGCCACGGCTCCTGGGCAGATGGGGTGCGGGTGTCTGAGCGGGGTGGCCCGGCCTGACGTCAGCACCATCCACAGCTGGCCTGGGCTGCACCAGAGCCCCAGCCCAGGCTGCTGCACCTGCCTGTAGCACAGGTGGCACTGGTGGCCCCTGTCGCTGACCCCAGGCCATTTCTGGGCTCCCTCACCCCTGCGGACCTCTGCTCTTTTCTCCCATGCAGCATTGGCATCGCCCACGTTCAGCTGGACTACGGTGGGATCCAGACGTCTTTCCACGACGACTGGTTCTCAGCAAACATCTCGCTGCAGTCTGACATCGAGTTGGGCCTGTGAGTCCGAGCGGCGCGGGCCTCCTGCCCGGGGAACCCGGGAGCTGGGGGACAATCTGGCAGCCTGGGAAACCCAGGGCTGTCTGTCCCCAAATCCTTCCGAATGCAAACCCTGACCTCCAACCCCCCCACCTTGCTGTGTGACCTCGAGCAGGGCGCTTCACCTCTCTGAACTGAGACGGGAGGAGCAGCCCCAGAGCTCATTCAGACCCAACACAGCTCACTGCACCGGGCTTGACTGGGGGAAGAACCGCTCGCAATTCCTGCCCAGCCTCTGCTCACCATTCCCCCCTCGGAAGAGCCCTCTGTGTCCGCCATCCCCGTGGATGCGGATGGGAAGCCCTCATGGAACACAGAGTGACTCCCGGTTCCATGATTGCAAGGGCGTGTAAAGGCCGCTCTGGCTCCCAGCAGCTTTCCTGTTCATCACCGGCTTCAGGGTCTGGCCGGGCCTGGCCTGTGGGGAGGGGCGTGAATCGGGGTGCCAGGGCCGCCCCAGCAGCAGGCGGGCTGCTTCCCCTCGTCCTCCGGCCCCTGTCCCCGCAGGCCCATGGCTAACACCATCGTCACGATGCTCGCGTGTGTGAACCTCGTGGTGGAGTTCTGGCTGGAGAAGGACGAGTTTGGCCGGAGGGACCTCGTGATGGGCAAGTGCTGTGTGGAGCCCGGCGGGGACCATGTGCAGGTCCTGACCCAGTAAGGCCACACCCCAGTGCTGGGCCCTACCTTTCCCCCTGCCCCCACCCCGGGACGAGGCCCAAACAGATCCCGGGATCCACTCCTCTTCCTGTGTCCCCTCCCAGTGATGGCGCTGCCACCCTTCCCAGAAGCCAGACCTTGGTGCCCAGCCTCGTGGCCCTCGCTGCCCCCTCTCTCTCCTGTGCCCCAGCACCACTCCCGCTCATGGTCCTTCCCTGGACCACTGCAGGAGCCTCCTCCTGGCCTGGCCTCACTTTGGCCTCACCCCCTTCCCTCCATTCTCCGCCCTGAGGCAGCTCGTGCCCCCAGTCCCTGCTGCCAAGCCGTCCGGAGACACCGCGTAGGGCCCCACCTGCCCTCGCCCTGCCCGACTCTGCAGCCCACTGCCCTCCCGCCTGGCTGCAACATGCCCTGGCCTTTCACACCGCCGTGCCTTTGAACAGGCTGGCCCTCTGGCCTGGGACGCCCTTCGTGTCTTCTCCAAAGCAGCTCCTCATCACTCATGCGTTCCGCGTTTCCCAACGTGCCAGGATCCACGCCTGGTGCTGGGGCTGCGGGGTTTCACGAAGCTCTGTGGCAGGGCTGGCCAATCCCGTCAGCCTGTGCTGTGAGCTCCACGAGGGCAAGCTTTGGGGCTGGCTTATCCCTGAATCCACAACACTGGGAGCCACGAGCACCTCAGTGCACGTCTGCTCACGTGGTCTTCAGACGTATCCTGAGCGCCTCGATTGTACCCGATGCTCACAGCGGGAAAGCCCATGGCCACTGGGGCTCCAGACACCCACAGTGGGAAGGCCCACAGCCGCTGTGTGGCCTTGGACAGGCCTGGGAATTCCCCCAGGGCAGAGTGAGACACTCAATCTGCAAGGGGCAGGGGGCTGTTAAGATGCCACTGGGGACCCCCACATCCCGAATCAGAGTGCCCGGGGCCAGGGCCCAGCTCTGCTTCCAGCTCCAGCATCCTGCCCGTGTACACCCTGGAGGCAGTGGCAATGCCTGCTTCCCGCCCGGGTCTCCCCTCTGCCCAGACTCAACACAGACGGCGCTCCTGGCCTGTCTCCCCTCTGCCCAGACACCACAGAGATGGTGCTCCTGGCCTGGCCTGTGTTCCGCATCACATCTTGAGCCCACATGGAGTTCCTGACCTCTGGCTTCAGTCTGGTCCAGCCCTTTCTGTTACGGGCATTCGGGGAATGAATCAACAGACGCAAGCCTTCTCTCTCTCTCTCTCTCTCTCTCTCTCTTTCTTTCTCTCTGTCTCAAATTTAATTAATCAGTTTTTGGGAAGAAGCTGAAGGTGTCCTCAGCCCGTTGGGGCAGGCGTTGGTGCTGCCTGGACGGCTGGGCGCGGGTGCTCCACACATCTTCCTCTCTCTAGGGCTATCCCACCAAAGACAAAGCATATTGTCCACAACCTCGAAGAGAACCTGGAAAAGATCATCCCACACCTGGTAGAAAATCAGGTAAGACTGAGAAAAAAAAGTGTGCCTTGGGCATCCTTGAGTCTGAGGGCCAGGCATACCGCTTGGCAATTTGGCAAAGTTGAAGAATCTCAATTAACAATGTCAGTTTTGCCCACCTGTCCTTGGGCAAGGAGACTCAGCCTCCCCCAGCCTCAGTGTGCCCACCTGCAGCATGGGAGCCGTGGCTCTCCCTGTCTCAGGCAGCTGCCGTGAGGATTCGGGGGGACAAAGCATGGCGCCTGGTGTGTAGCTGGTGATGCTGGAAACCCAGCGAGGCTGGAGCTTCCGGCCACAGGGCCCCACTCTTCTCTCCCGCGGCCCAGGTGTGTCCCCTGGTCGGCGAGATCTTGCGGCAACTGGACGTGAAGCTGTTGAAGAGCCTCACGGGTGAGTGCCTGGGCCGCCCAGGAAGACTGCCCTGGAGTGGCACGGGGCCGAGAGGGGACCTCCAGTTCCCGGGGAGTGTGCGCGCGCACCGTGAGGGCACGTGACAGCTGACTGTGTTACCATGGCCACCGCGGTCCCCTGAGAGAGCCGGGGCAGTGGAGGGGACTGTGCCCTGCTGAGTCATGGAACCTCCCCCCAGCGCCTCCCCTCAGAGCGTCACTCAACCCAGCAGGGATCCCGGGCCCCACCCCAACCCTGCAACCACCCCCACCCCAGTTGCAGACGAACGGGCACAGTCCCTGCCCACACAGGATCACAGCCTAGGGCTCAGAGGACATGGAGAAGTGGACAATCAGGTGTCACCTGGCAAGAGCTGTGACGGGGGTGCCCCTGGCACCCGCCCTCGATCGCCGGGGATACAGGAGTGCTCCCCTCGCTGTGGACGGGGGCGGGCAGGGAGGGTCCCCGGTGACTGATGGTGCCTCTTTCCTTCCAGAACAGGCTCCTGCTCATGAACTTGACCAACTGTGAATCCGTGCAACGCACTCCAGGCTGGAGGGCCGTCCAGCTGCCTACTGCTGGCCACAGGGAGATGCTACAGTTTGGGACCTTAAGTCTCCCACCGTGGGGCTTTGCGGCCTCTGGGAACCTTGACCCCAGGCCCTGTGGACATCCTATCCTCTCCCGCAATAAACTGTAGCTCAGGTCCCCTCTGCCTGCACCCACCGTTAGGCCCGGGCGTCCGAGTCGCTGGTGCTTCCACCACAGGAGGAAGCATGCCGAGGTTTGCCGTCGGCTCTGAAATGGCAGCAGAGACCCTCGGCCCGCCTTTGCACCCGGAAGTCCTGCCACGGCTTGCTCCCCCATGTGGGGAGGGGCCTGTTGAGACTTCCCATTCATTCATTCATTCATTCAACCCGTTTCTCTTGAGTACCTACCATGTGCCAAGAATATTGCTGGAGGTATAGAAAAAGGGTCACAGAGTGGAAATGCAAAAACATTGGTGCCAAACAGCTGTGAGTCCAAATTTGGCTCCGTCTGACTGTAGAAGTTCCTTGAGGGTGTGGCGCTCACCTGCTGTAAGCCAGGAGCCCCCAAGGCCCAGCGGAGGGCTGGCCCAGGTCTCTGTGGTCACACGCGCAAATGAAACCGGGCCTCAGGACTCCCTAGCAGGGTTTGGAACAAAGCACTTCATCCTTTGCTGTTCCCATCCGCAAAATGGGAAGAGACAGCTCGCAGGATCTGAGCGACAGGGCCCTCCCGCCCTGCTGGAGGGAGAGGGACGAGACGGCTGCTCACTCTGGGCAGCACCTGAGGCTGAGCACGCGTCTGCTCCACACCCCAGCCCTCGCAGTTCAGGCGCACGTGCGCCAGGAGACCAGCAGCAAGGCTCGCAACAGCCCAAACGAGATGCCCACCAAGTGCCAATGGGAAGAGAGAAATATCGGGGCCAAGACACTCACGTCCCCTATCAGTGCCGGGCTCCACCCCCAGCTCTGCCCCTGACTCCCCACCCCCACCCCGCCCCAGAGGCAGTGGTGATGGCCGAGGTAACTGAGTTCTCGCCTGCCACGTGGGAGACCTGAACTGTGTCCCCGCTCCCAGCTTTGTCCCTGGCCCAATCTCAGCTGTCACGGACATCTAGGGAGTGAACCAGTGTCTGGGAGCTCTCCCCCGCCCCGCGTCGCCTCTCAAATACACCTTTAAAACAATAAACTTTTTAAAAAGAATGAACAAATAGAATGAGTAAATATCCATGGGCTACACACCCACTGGAGTGCCCATAGTAACAAGAATGAAAGCCGGTCACACCAGGCCGCACCGAGCCGCACCAGGCCACACTGAGCCACACAGGGCCACACTGGGTTACATGGGACCACACCGAGCCGCACCAGGCCACACTGAGCCACACAGGGCCACACTGGGTTACATGGGACCACACCAGGCCGCACCAGGCCACACTGAGCCACACAGGGCCACATTGGGTTGCATGGGGCCACACCGGGCCACACTGAGCCGCATCGGGCTGTACCAGGCCACATGGGGCCATGCAGGCCCAGAGGTCACCCTGGCTGGCAGAGGCCAAGCACAAAGAGCGAGAGCTGCATCTCCAGGGTGCACGGAGCTCAAAGCCAATCCCCCCCCCGTGGGGTCAGAGACAGACACCTGGGTGGGGGAGGGAGTGGGCGGGATTCTGAGAAACAGGACAGGCACTGTCTCTCGAGCTGTTCCCTTGTATGCATTTTTACGTGTAAGAATTTAACATCTCCGCGTAACTCTGACTTTCAAATAAATAAATCTTAAAAAAAAAAAAGAATTTCACAAATGTTAAAATATTTGCCATCTGTTCTAGGCCCTGGGGGAAGGCTTGCTACCCGTCATCTCGTTCGCTCTCCATTATTGGGCTGTCGGCCATGGATTATTCAGAACTGATCCCCACCCTGCTCAGCCAAGGGTCGGGAAGGCCTCCTGAGAGATCAAGGGGCAGTGACAGGCGCATGCCAACACCAGCAGCGCACACCTATTAAGCGCTTGGTGTGTACCAGGCTTGGTGCTCGGAGCTTAAGCTCAGTACCTCGTCACTGCCTCCCAGCAACTCCATGTAACACATGAGCCCACCGAGGCTCAGACAGGTAACGGCACCTGCCCTGGGCCACCTGGGCAGATCCTGCAGCCCACGGCGTAACCGCTGCAAACCCCTGTGGTGGCCTGCTCCCCCTTACACACACACACACACACACACGTACGCACACGTACACACATGTGCGTGCGCAGCAAGTGGAGGCGAGGAAACGTGAGCTCAGCCGGCTGACCAGCTCACACCGGGAAGTGTCAACAGCCCAGAGATGAGACGCGGCCAAGAGGGCTTCGCGCCGCCCTAATCCGAAACGCTTCACCGGGAACTTGCAACCCTGCACGGCCGCCCGCGCAGACGAGGCTGTCTCCGGTGACAGCTGCAGTTCGTGGCTTCCTTCTGCTCCCGAGGGAAAGGGCAAACACAGGAGGGCTGGTGAAGGCGGCTTTTGTCACTGCCTCCTGACGCCCCCTGGGCTCCCTCGGGGCTTCCTCAAGGGGCCTCCTTGGGTTTCTCCAGTTCTGTTTTCTTTTCGTGTTAAGGTTCAGAGAGCGGGAGGCACCGCATCTTCTCCCGGAAGAGCTTGCTCAACAATGGGTCCCTCTGATGAGCCTGGAGTCCCTGACAGGGGCAGTGCCGGCCCCAGGTCAGCCCCCAGTGCCGGGCTGCTCGGTCCACCCCCGTGCCTGTCCCTCCCAGGTCTCTGGCTGCACCAGCCACAGTGGCCTCCGGGGTGCTAACCGTCCACACGCTCCCGGGGGTGGGTGCGGGGAGCTCCAGGTGACAGGCGAGCAGACCCAGGCTCAAAGCGGGAGGCGGGGGAGAATCTGCAGAGACCGCCGCGTCCCGCGGGGCCTGTAGCCACCAAGGGCGGCCCGCGCACGGGAATGTCGGCTGAGAGTGTTCTTCCCTTGAAACTTTTTAAAATCAGAATTTGGGGGAAACAAAGGCAGGGGAGAAATGAAGCGTCTTGCTCCGAGTCCAGCAGCTGGTAAGGGGCTGAGCCGGGCTTGGAGCCCAGGGCTCCAGGGAAGACTGACGGCCGCCACGCACGTCTGCCCCTCGCGTGCAAGCCCATGTGGCCGCCTCACTTCACCTCCTCCCGGCCGAGGTGGCCCCGCGCACACCGCTGCCTCCCAGTCTCTGCCCCCACGGCATCACTACAGATGGAACTCGTCTCCTAAGGGACGGCGAGGAGGAGGAGGAGGACGGGGGGGGGGGGTGAAGATGAGAAGGAGGAGGAAGATGTCTAAATGGAGACGCGAAGCCCCAACTCACAGGAAGTATATGAAGATTAACAAAAAGTGGGGCTCTTGGAGGATGACTGTCACATGCAAGCAGTGGAGAGAGCCAGCGAAGGCCTTGAGTGGATCACCGGCTCAAAGCCACCACCCCAACACGTGGGATCAGCCATCAGTGAGTGAGAAAGCGCGTGTGTCTCCACAATGGAGCATCACTCAGCCATTACAGGAGTGAAATCCTGATGCTTGCAGCACTTGGGCAGAACTAGACGCCATGTGTTCAGTGAAATAAGCAGACCCAGAAAGACAGCTGCTGCCTGTTCTCTCTCATATAGGGGGTGGAGTGGGGTAAAAACAGTTGATCCGAACTTAAAATTAAATAGTGGTTACTGGAGACTTAGATGGGTCAGGGGAGCAGGAGGGAGAGGTCAGATAGCAGATAGCAAAGCACAGTCAGGGGCAAGGGACAAGTTCAAAGACGGGCATTAGGCCTGGGGTTAAGACACCTGCTAGGACATGCGTGTCCCATATCAACACGGGGAGCACCAGACGCGACCCCTGCTTCTGGCTCCCAAGTCCGCTCCTGCTAATTTGGACAGTGGGAAGGTAGCAGTGATGGCTCAAGGAACTGGGTCCCTGCCATGGACGTGGGAGACCTGGACTGAGTTCCCAAGCTCCACCCATGGCCCAGCCATCGTAGGCATTTGGAGAGTGAACCAGCAGATAGTATCTCTCTCTCTCTCTCTCTCTTTCTAATAAATAATTTTTAAAAACCAAAAGTCTTTTTTTTAAAGAGTTATGTATTCGAAAGGCAGGTGGTTGTGAGAGAGAGAGACAGAGATTGAGAGATCTTCCATCCGCTGGTTCACTCCTCAAGTGGCTGTAACAGCCAGCACTGGTCCGGGCTGAAACCAGGAGCCAGGAACTCCACTGTGGTCTTCCACATGGCTTTCAGGGGCCCAAGCACTTGAGCCACCACCTGCTGTCTTCCCAAGTGCATTATCCAGGAGCTGGGTTGGACATGCAGCAGCTGGAACTCAAAGCAGAGCTCTTGTACGGGCAGCCGGCGTGGCAAGAGGTGGCGTAACCGGCGGTACCACAGCGGCAGCCGCGGAAGAAGTCTCCGAGAAAGGAAGCAGGGGCGGCGTTCTGTTCCGCAGCACTGCGTCTCACAGCCACGTGTCACGTGCTGTGCAAGGACCTGGAAGAGAGGAGCTGCTTGGCTCTGAAAGGAGAAGAGAATCGCCTGATTAGTTCATGCTGTATACATGTGTTGCCACATCGCACAGGACCCCATGAAAGTGTATGGCTATTACACAGTAATCAAAACAATTTTTAATTAATATTAAAAGAAACAGCTACTGGCCAGTCCTGCGGTGGCACCCCCGGCTCTCACAGGCTGTGGAGCAGGGCCAGGGGAAACCTGGCATGAATGGAAGGCCCCACCCTGGATGACCGAGCAACGGAGTGGACACGGCCAGGAGGGCTCACTCGACTCCACTGCCCACTTACTGTGTGGCCCTGGGATCCAGAGCCCCTCTCTGGTCCCCAGTCCCCATGTGCCGATGTGTCAATGTGCACATCTTCTTTTTTAAAAGAGTATCTATCTGACAGGCAGAGAGACAGAGAGCTCGCAGCTGCTGGTTCACTCCCCAGATGCCCACAACAGCCAGAGGGCTGAAGCCAGAAGCCGGGAATTCAATCCAGGTCTCCCGTGTGGGTGCCAGGGACCCAACTACTTGGGTCAACGTCACTGCCTCCCAGGGGGAGCATTGCAGGAAGCTGGGTCACAAGCAGAGCTGGGGACCGAGCAGGCACTCCAGTGTGGGACGGGGGTCTTACCCACCAGGCCAAGGGCTCACTCCCCTGTCTCCCTTTGGTCTTCAAAGTGGTGAAGACAAACGCTGGGCTGTCTCCCTCAGGAAAGTGTGGAGGCAGCCTGAGCGGAGACTTGGAGCCACAGGAGCCTTGGGGGGAGGCAGCCAGGAAGTCTTCTCCAAGATGTGAGGATGGGAAGCAGAAAATCCACAGGTTGGGGGCATCGGGGGGCTTCCACCTCAGCTCAGAGGCCCAGGAAGGAGCAGAGTGCGCGTGTGGGCCCGGGGCCAGCAGGGCCACCGCACACCCGAGCCTCAGTGTCCCCCTGGTGAAAACACATTCCTACCTCGCATGAGGCTGTGAACACTTGTGAGATCTTGAGCGTGGCCCCCGTACCCCGCTAAGTTCCCACGGGGACGCTGGCATCCCGTATCTCAGTGCCTGGGGGAGTGCCGGCTCCTCTGCTTCAATCCTGCTGCCTGATCTGCACACCCTGGAAGGCAGCAGATGGTGACTCTGGTCTGCATCCCGACCACCCACGTGGGAGACCCAGAATAAGGTCCACTGAGGCTCCTCCTGGCTCCAACCTGGCCCAGCCCCGGCAGAGAACCAGGGCATGAGTGGTATTTCTTTCTCTTTCTCTTTCTCTTTTAGGTAGTCTAAAATAAATAAAAAATAAATTTTTAAAAAATATTTATTTTGTTTACTTGAAAGACAGAGTTACAGAGAGAGGTAGAGCCAGAGAGGTCTTCCATCT